>NW_028277097.1:25030666-25332833 GCF_059951505.1 Python bivittatus | reverse complement strand
GGCAACACACGGGTGGGTGGAGGCGCTTGGTGGAAACCAGGGTATGTACCAGGATAGAGAAGTACCCAGGGAGACCCTGACCGCTCCAGTTGTATTTTCTTTTCTTATCTCAAGCTTTGATTTCCTTTGCCAGCTGTGTCTTTTTTTCCAAGTGCTTCTCATCACCTCGCTTGTCTTGAAAGAGATTAGAGGATGGGCATCTGCTTATCAGGAAGGCTAAAGGGATAACACTTCATGGAAAGAGAGAACTACACCGCCCTTCCCCTCACTTTAAACAAGTTGTTTAATATTTAATTAACAATTATTTAATATTAGGTTTGTGTGGTTGTATAAACAAAAATAGTTTATACGCTAAGAAAGAAATGAGAAAATGAGTGCTGCCTGTACACAGGGAAGACTTTATGCAAAGGGAGAACTACAGACTCCCTTTGTGCTCTCTTCCCATAATCCGTTTAGGTGTTCCTTCCATTCGGTAAGGAGAGGAAAATGTTTGAAGAGTTTGTCATCTACACAACTAACTTGCTCAACAAGTGGAAACAGATGATGAAAGCAAATGGAATTTTTCACTACTTCTTGGACAGAATTTTCCATCCAATTCTGCTGGGCACAAACGCAAAGGAAAATCAGGAGCAACGCCTGCCTTCTTCAAGTCCTCCGTGCTAACCTTTTTAGCAAAATTGCTTTCAGCAACTCGGAGGGTGGCTGTCCCGAGTGCTTTAATGGAGCATCCGGCAAATTAGGAGAGACTCTGTTCCAGATTACCTTAATGGCTCAGAACCGCCACATGAAAGAACCGACCCTTTGTCCTTTTCCTTACACGGCTTGGTGAGTGCGCAGCCCAAACCGAAAGGCGAACGCAAAGGGGGCAAAAGGGAACTAACCGTTCCCCGCGAAGTAGAACGTCTGACTGCTGAATACGTCTTCAGGGGTCATCTCCGTTTTCTTTTCGGAGCCCCGCGTAAGCCCAGGCTGTTCCTCTCCGCCCCAAGAGCCCCCAGGCGGCGGCCTTCCCCTTCGGCTGCCCCTCTGAGGCCCCAGAGCAGCATGACCCCGGACGCCCTCCCGGGAAAATCGAAGCGCTTGGCCGGGGTGGGGTCTGCGAAAGCCTGGCTGCTGTTTCCTGCCCTTCTGGAGTCAGCACCAGTGACGGCCCCGTTTCCTCCTCCTCCTCCTCCTCCTCCTTTTTCTCTTCACGGCGGCAGTTCCCTTTTCAGGAGGAAGGCGCCGAGAAAGCCCGTCTCTCCTCCTGCGGCCCACTGGCCCGCCAGGCCGCAGGAGGACGGAGGGGGCTGCTTTGGAAGGCGGGCGAATCTCGCGCCCCGCAGCTTCAAGAGGCTCCTGCGAAACGTGGCCGCCGGCAGCAGCTCAGGAGGCCCGAAAGCGGTTCAGACTTCGAGGGCCCCGATCGCGCAGAGATCTCGAGCAGAGGAGCGACACCCTAAGCGCCCCCCCCGCCTCCTCCGGCCCCGGCTCAGGGCGTTTCCCTCGGCCTTCCCCCTCGGCATCGGCGCCGCGCTGTCCCCTCTCGCCGATCAACAAGCCTCGCTCTGGCCGAAGAACCCCACGCCCGGGGGCAGGAGCAGGCTTGGGCAATCGCCTCGTTTCTCAGAGAGCTCGGACGCCAGCAGAAACCGCACTTCCCCTTTCTGTTGAGGGCATCTCCTGGGTGGGGCCTTTTTCGCCCCTCCAGCTCTTCCGCTCAGCCCCCCCCCCACTCCCTTGGGTCTGCAGCAGCAGCAGGGGGTCTTGGGCAAGGCACTTTCCGGGTGCTGCCCTTCCTGCCCCAAACGCAGAGCTAGGGGAGGGGCTGCGCGGTGTCTTGCACCAGAAGTCTGCATTCGGGCGGGGGGGGGGCGTTGCATTCAGCAGCTCCCCTAAGCACAGCTCTCCCAAAGAAGGGCTGTTCCAGAGGCTTTCCTCGGTGGGTCAGCATTCAGAGCGGCTGCCCCAGAGCCGCTGCTGTGCCTCCTGAGCACACGGCTAACCCAGGCCTGGTCCGCTCAATGAAGGGCCACTATTCTCAGGGCAGAGACCGCCCAGGACGGGCCAGCAGACTGGGATGCAGTGCCACCTACAATAGGTCCCTTCACCTCCCCCCCCCAAGAAAGGTGGAGCAGCACCCAGGCTTTCTCTGACCTCCCGGGGGGGCTCAAGCTGCTGAAACCCTGGGCTGGGGCCAAAGTCTCGCGTGGCGCAGTCACTGCAAGCTGCAGAAGAGGGGGATGGCCAGGGAGCCGAACAGATGCAGCTGGGCGTGCTCTGCAGCAGGTTGCCATGAACCAGTCGGGTGCCCCCAGAGCCCAATCCTGCTGCTGAGAGCTTTCCAGGGGTGCGCAGCAACTCCTCCTCCTCTGGTAGCAGCTCTGGGGCACCGGGTGATCCTCCCCTCCCAGCTAGGGCCCCCTGGAGCCCTTTACGTGGCCTGCCTCCACGCGTCCCCTCCCAGAGGTCATGAGACAACATCTCAGCGTATGAGTGCCCATATGTTATTGCTAAGGTCAGGGAGGGTGTACTGCCCAGGGGCAAGAACAACATGGAGCTCCACGTCACAGGTTTGTGTGAATGAACACGTATGAAAGATCAAGCCCACGAGACCCAGTCAAAAATTACGCACCACGTGGGAAAGTGCCGGACAAAGGCTTCAAGGCAACCAACACACAGTGCACAAAGGCCAGGCGGGACTGGCAAGCTCTGAACTTTTCCAGAGGAAGGGAATGGCAGCCCTGCGGAGCCACTGGAGGCAAATCCTCCCCGACCCAAACCTGGCCTGCCCGGCTAGATGCCGCCCCTGGTGAATGTGCACCTGTGCCCAAGTCTCCGGAGAACAGGCTGGCAAGACCCTGGTGGAGACCAGGCGCTGGCAACCTGGCTGCAGCAAAGCCTCCCACCCTGGAAGCCACCACGGGGGAGACCAGACTCGGGGGCCCCCAGTCTGCAGGGAGGAGCTCTACCCGCACCAGAGAGACATTAGAGCACCCAGGCAACGTGTCCCCCGCCCCACCTTCACACACGGCTCTGCAAAGCCTCCTTGCTGAGTTCCATTTATTTTAAATTAAAATTATTCAGCATCTAAAAATAACTCCAGATTATATAGAACTTGATTGTGTGCAAATCAAAAAAGAGGCGTTTGTTGAAAACGGAAGAATGTTGAGACTTCCAAGCTCATCATAAGCTGCCCCCCTTGCAAAAAGAGCTCAGCTCTGGCCTGAGGGCAGCCAAGAGAAGGCAGCACCGCTGTGCCAGGCAGAGGGGGCAAGGGAGGCTTCCTTCACACCCGCCAGGAGCAGACCGGATGGCACCCACGGACCAGCTCCAGCGCAAGACGGCAACGTGGAGACGACCTCCGAGGCCAGGGGCAGCAAAGCACCTGACCGCCTCTCCCTGGCTCAGGGGTGAACCGAACTGGCCACAGGCTGAGCTGGGATGGGGTGCCCTTGTGCCACCCGCTGCTCCAAGGCCAGCTGCATACTCCAGACGCTGAGGGGGCGCATGTAGGCCAGTGAGCGGAAGACCCTCCTCTCGCAGTACGCCTCGGGGGTCTGGAAAGCCATCCCCAGCCGCTCCCAAACGGTCCGGTAGCAACCTTCGGCGGTGCGGAAGCCCTCTTGCACGAGACCCTGCGCGCAGGTGAGAGAAGTCCAGTCAGCCCGGCACCTACCAAGCTGGCAACCCATCCCCCAGTCCTCATCACCCACCTCCTGGATCATGGTGGCAGCCAGGGCGTACACCACGCCGACCCACACCTCGTCCGACTGCAAGCTGGAGGTGTCCGGCAGCCCTGAGGGGCGCATGCCATTCACGGCCCCCATGGCCCCTCCCGAAAAGCCCAGCACGTTCAGCTCGAAGATGGTCTTCAAGGCACTGAGCACGTGGCTGCGGGGGAACACCTGCGGGCCAGAGGAAGACTTGCTGGCAGACTGGCCTGCACCCAGGCCCGGCCTGACCCGGCCCACCCTCGCAGCTAGCGAGGCCCCTCCCCACCGGCCCTCACCTCGGACCGCCCTTCGCCCAGCCCACATGCCCGCAGGAACCACTGCCCGGCCAGCTGGTCCGACATGATGCTGTCCGAAGAAGGGCTGCGGCCGCTGTCGTAGTTGTAGTATTTCCCTGCAACGGAGAGAGGAGGTGGTGGTCCCGGGGGGCTTTCTGGGCCCGCTGACCCACCCTGGAGGAGCTGCCCCGCCGGGCTTGGACCTACCGTTCCAGAGCAGCCTCTCAAACGCCGCAGCGCCCTTGGCCAGGATAGCTGAGTATCTCTCCAAGGCCTCCCCGTCCCTCAAGACCTCGGCCATGCGGCACATCATGCAAACGGCCGCCAGCCAGAGGCCGCCACAGTAGGCGCTGGCAAAGCAGAGGAGAAGAGGTTGGCGGAAGCCTGCTCCGAGCAGCCCCGGGGCGGGGGGGGGGGAGAGGGGCATCCTGATGCCCCACTGCCACCCAGGAGGCCCAGGAAGACCCACTTGCCACACGTCCCTCAGAATGACGGCTGGGCACCCACAATCCCCCTTCCTTGGCGTCGGGAGGGCAGACGGGCGAGCCTGAAGGAAGCAGGCCAGAACCGTCACGTGAGCAGAGAGAGCAGACGTCCAGAGTGACCCCCGTTCCTTCCCGGGTGGCTGAAGCGCCGTCGGCTTGCGAGCTTCTGTTACCAGAGCCCATCTCAAGTGAGCCGCTGTCCCGATCGCATCTGCCTTGTGGGGCTGACATCAATCGGCAGCAGAATTGCCGAGCAGCAGAGGTGCTTTACTGCCTCCCCGCCACGCCAGGGAACCGTAACACTGCCTCCTTCAGGAGCGTTCAGCCCTCTTGGCTGAGGTGACGCGCCTTGCCATTTCCCTCCGGGTCATCTTCCTGGCACGACAGGCACAGAGGCCCACGGAGGAAGCCCCGAATCAAGGCCACATTACTTGCCCACTGTGGTGGCTGCTCCTCCTTCCGTTCTGCTAGCTCTGCAGAGCAGGAAACCAGGGAGGCCGCCTCCATCCTACTCAGCCCCCTCCAGATGAGGCAAGGGCAGCAGAGCACCCGGCTACAGCTGCTGGCCTTGCGCAGTACCCCAGAAACCAGCAGGGATGGTGATATTTGTTGGGGGGGGCCCATCCCCTCAATGGAAGCCTAATGCCAGGCCACCGAGGCAGCCGCTGCAGAGCTCAAGCGCCCCAGGAACGCTGTGCCGGAACGCTGTGCCCTCAGCTCTCCCTGCCGAGGCCTACCCGGGCAGGCTGCACCCTGGGTTCCAGGGAAGGAGGGGCTCAGCCCCCAATGGACCCCCAGCACCACCCTCTGGCTACGGAGGCCTGGGCTTGGGTCACGGAGACTCTGGCTAACCAGCCTCCGTCAGAGAAAGGCGACAATGGTCTGGAGCTGGGATGCAACAGGAGTTGCTTGTGATTTTTACACGAGGTGAGGTTAGAGGCACAAAATGGGGTTGCAGGAGCAGGTTTCAAAGCCCCTCAGGGAAGGCCGGCCACCCCTGCTGCTCAGGGGAAAGGAAAAGAGGAAGCCAGAAAGTGAAAAACGAAGGGTCAGCGAGAAAATGGGTGCTCCTCCGCCCGGGCTACGCCCACAGCCTTCCCCGAGGTGGAAGACTGAGCGCACGGCTCCTGCCACCCCTCACCTGGCCCCGGTCGCCACCCAGGCGTCGTACGTTTGGTCAGCAAAGCCTGAGTTCTCAATGAGGCCGTCGCCGTCGGTGTCGAACTTCAGTTCCGAGTCCATCACGGCCTGCGGGAGGCAAAGGAGAAGCGGTCCGTGGGGGCCCGTGGGTCGCAGGCAGCCCCCGCCCTGCAGCTTGCCCGCCTCCCCACCTGGCAGACAGGCCACATGTCCCGCAAGAAGGCCGTCTCCTGCATGAGGTAGTAGTCCCGGTAGACCTGCAGCACAAACTTCAGGTTGAGGTCCTTCCAGGCAGCCGTGTCGTGTATCAGGTAGGCGTTGACCCGCTGCCAGGGCTCATCGTCTGGCGGAAGAGAGCGGGGTAGGTGTGGCAGCCCTGCTCCCCAGCCAAGCCCAAAGGGGCCCCGCCACACTCCTTGGGTCCTGCAGCAGCATGCCCAAGGAGGGGCCCCACATTCCCCCAAAGGCTTCTGCCCAGCCCAAGGCAGCCTTTGCTGAGAAGCCCAACGCTTCCTCCTGCCCGAAGACACGGAACGGCAGAGGGCGTGCAGCCCACCGGAGCAGTCCCGCGCACCCCGATCCCTTCTCCAGGATGAGGACTCGGCGAGAGGGCTCCGGGGGAGCTGTCCTTTGGGCGCGTTCAGGCAAGCCTGGGGCTGAACTGGACCCCCCCGCCTTCCTGAGGGAGAGCCCCGGAAGGTCGACACCCTCTCCTCCCTCCCAAGCAGCAAGACCCCCGAGCCCGGGGCCAGTGGGCGGCAGCGGCTACGACGCTTGCTAACCGCCAGGTACAGCCGGCTGAAAGCGCGCCACGTCCTCGGACCCGGTGACCGCGGGAGCCGGGTTTGGCCTGCATCCGGACGGGAGATGCCCCACCTGGCTCTCCGACGTCATGCGGAACCACGTTGCGCAGCTTCACCGGGGCCATCTGCCCGCTCATGAGGTACTGCCGAGTGCGCGCATCCTCGTTCAGCACAGCGGCAGCTGGAGCAGGGAAGGGCAGAGTTAGCAGCCGCTCCAGGAGCAGCCCAGAGCCCCAGGCCCACACACCCAGCCCTCTGCCTGGGAGACTCTGCCACCAGCTAAGAGGACTGCCCCCTTGGCACAAGCCAGGGCATCAGCAGAGATGGAGCGCAAGGGGGGGGCTTCCCCTGCCACCCACAGAGCCCTACCGGGGCCAAGAAGAGGAACACCCGCCACCTGGGGCACGCCTCCTGCAATCCTGGCCGAGGAATGCCGCACCGACACTCAAAGCGGGGAAGAGAGAACTGAGAAGGGCACCCACCCATGTCATACTGCAGGCTAAGCTCCAGCTTGGGCCACAGCATGGCAAGAGCAAAGGAGGCGTAGAAATGGACGTCGTAAGTATTGTACATCCGGTACTCCTGGCCTAGAAGGAAGCGGCGGCAGCAGCAGCAGCAGGGCATCAATTAGGGCACCGCTATGCCAGGGAGCCCCTCGTGGCCCCCTCCATGGGGGAACCCCAGGACGCCACCCAGGGCAAAGCCTCACAGGCACCCACCTTCCAGATAAGCAAACCTCCCATACTCTTGCAAGACCGGAAGCAGCTGGGAGAGGCCCTGGGCGCCGTGCAGCGCAGCCCTGTCCTCGGGCAACAGTTCCACCCACAGGGTGCCTCCGTCAGCCAGGAAATACAGCTCGTTGAAGAGGGCTGACTTGTACCAAGGGGGCAGGTCGCTGCAAGAGGCAGGAAGAGGCTCCTCAGCAGGGGCCTCGGGGGAGCTGGGCATCCTCCCAGCGGCGGGCTCGATCCGACCAGAGAAGCGAAGGGCTGGCTGTCCGCAGAGGGAGGGCCAGGACCCCGGCAGGCATGCAGACCTGGCCTGGTAACCCGGGCAGAGAGGGCATGGCCACCAGCCCAGCAGAAGCAAAGCGGAGCCAAAGTGGGCGCTGGGGTGGTGGGGGAGGCAGGGCCCCCCACGCTCTCGGAGCCTGGACAGCCCCAGGCAGGAGCACAGCCTGAAAGCAGCCGTGTTTTACGGCCGTCGTTTGGCCAGAGCGGATCGTGGCCCCTCAGCGGAGGGATGGAGGGAGAAATCTGGCCCGGAGCAGCACCTCCGAAGCCCCTGCAGAGCTCAGCCGGGGTGCTACCTGTTCCCCAAGATGGGCTCCTGCCAGGCCTCGATCCTCTCCTCCCACTCCTTGTAGCGGCTGAGCAGATGATGGGAGAGCGCTGGACAGGCATCCCCGTCCCTGCCAAAGAAGCGCGTGTACCACCTGCGGGCAGAGAGGAAGGCGGGACCCTCAACCAGCCAGAGCGGGGTCTGCTGGCACCAGTCAGGAGGCAAAAGACAGCTGGGAGCGGCTTCCCCGACCCACGCAAAGGACTCTCCAGGCAAGGCGCTCCCCCTGCCCCGCAGGCAGCAGCAGGCAGGGGGCCTGGCCCTGACCGAGGAACCGGGACAGCCTCTGGGCAAGGAGGCCCAGCAGCTCTCGGCGTTGTGGTCTGGGGGTGAGTCTTTCGGATGACTTAGTGGGCTGCCAAGAAAGGGGCTGGGTTCCAACCACCCACCGAAGCCCCAGCGCCCAGCCCCTTTGGGCCAAGCCTAGGTGCCAGCGCTGCCCCTCCCAGATTTGTCACCCGGCCAGCCCAGAGGGGAAGGCTCTCTGATGAAACCAGATGCATTAGCCCTTCGGGGAAAGAGAGACAACTTCACGCTGCAGCCCCCGTGGGGTGAGCACGCTCCCTGGCCGCACAGCCCTGGAGACCGCCGGCTTCCACTTCGCAGAGCAGAAGAGGCCCACTCTTGGCAGAGCCACGCAGGTCACCCTCCCGAGAGAAAGAGAGCAGGTGGGCACAGAGACCCCCCATGAGCCAGTCCTTCCCGGGAAACACCCACCGATGATGCTCCTTCTCCCTAGATCCAAAGCGAATGCAAGGCATGTCCCAGGCCAGGCCCAGCTCCAGCACTCCGTGACCATGGCCTGCCACCACGCGTGTGGCACAAACTGCTGCTGCACAAGCCTCCCCCTTCTCTGTGGGGGGACTCTGACCTACAAGAGAGAGCCCTGCAGGTCAGGGGCCGAGCCTCCTGCCCTTCTCTGATTGCCTTCCACAGCCCAGGACTCACCTGGAGGAGATGCCAGCCGGCCATCTGCCAGGAGATCCTGCCAAACCTCCTGTCCCGTGCCAGCAGGGTTGAAGGCTGTGAAATGGGTAACGGTGACGCCTGCCTGAGGGGCCAAGAAAGAAGGAAACGATCCAGTCCATCTGCAGCTGGCAGAGGCCAGTGCCAAGAGGCAGCAGGGGTAGGATAGGCCAGGCTCCTCCCGCCCAGCCTTGTCTGGGCAGGACAAGAGTCAAGAGAGCGCCAAGGGGGCAGCAACTGGAGCCGTGGCCTTGGAGCTCCAAGGCAGCCACGGGCGTCGCAGGAGGAACGGAGGCACCCTTAGAGCCGGCTGGGGGGCCACTGGCAAGGGAGCCATCTAAAACCCAGAGGCGCGTGCACTGGAGGTGGGAATTCACCTACCGGCCCTTCCCTTAAACAAGAGCACTCGCCCCTCAGGGAGCTGTAAGTAGAGAAGCCGCAGAGAAGCCAGAACCAGCAAAGCTACGTACCAAGAGGTGCTCCTGATCTTTGTTGAACTTCAAGAAGCCCCCTCCCACAGGCCTGCAAGAGGAGCCCCAAAGGGCCCCGTGGACAGCCAAGCGTTTCGGGCCTTTCCCAGCCACCCGCACTTCAGGCCGCTGCCCAACGAATGGCTCTCTCACCCCGCTTGCCCTGGGCCATCTTTAAGTCTTCCGGGGAAGCCGGCCTCTGGGCTGCCTGGGGTCTCCCAGGGGCTTACCTTTTCCCGGGCAGAGATGGCCAGGGTATAGGGGTTCACAGGAGTAACGTGGTGCAGCATCACGCCACGGACGCAGCAGCCCTCCTTCTCCAGGCTGAAGGGCTCATTCCAGTGCCCGCCTCGCCGGTCCTCCTTGGTCTCCATGCCGTTTTGGAAGGTGAACATGATGGAGACCTCCACCTCCTCTGCGCTCTCATTCTCCACCTCCCAGACAAAAACTCCCACAGGGAGGCTCGAATCCTAAGCGCACGACACAGGTGGACTGAGCACCTCAGAGGAGCCACACAGCCTCAGACCCCAGGCCTGCCTGGTCTGGCCGCCCACCCCCGGCTCCCTTCCAGGAGCACTTGAGTGAGATGGGATTCAGAAGCAAACGCTCCCCCGCCCAAAGCTTTGGCTAGAAGGCGCTAGCAGCCCGTCCTCCGCCAGCATTTTATCACGTCCCTCCTAAAGGAATCCGCCGCTCCCTCTTGTGGCACTGAATTCGGTAGGGGAAGCCTTTCCGGAGGGCTCTGTCCCCTCACGTCCCTAGTGGGCTTTCTCCTTCTCCAGCCTCCTTGGCTCAAAGACCGGGTTCCTGTGACGTGCTGATCCCCAAACCCAGATTAGGAACCCACACACGGTACCCAAGCCAATCAGCCACATCACAGCTTTCGTCACGCAGCCCGCTAAGAGACCGGCTGCAGCCCGCTAAGAGACCGGCTGCGTTCCCAAAAGACAGAGGGACAAACTGGACTGGATTCAGGCCCGGCCATGCTACAGAGGTGGTCGGACAAGGAGACCGTTCTACGGACGGTTTCTGGGGAGCAACGCTCTTCCCCCGGCCCTGGCAGTGCCGCTCTTGGGTCTTCAGAGGGGCATCCGGCTGCCCACGTAGCTCCCCTGGCCTCCACGAACTGGAGAGCGAGGAGAGCCGCAGGGGGGCGGGGGGCACGGCGGCCAACCTGGGGGAGCAACGTCTCTCCCTGTGGAGGAATTTTCCGCGTTCTGCTTTCCCGTATTCTCAAAAGGTCGACTACCTTTAAAGCTCCACCTCAAGCCAGAAGTTTCACCATTGCCTCTGGGTGAAAATCTTGACAGGAGGCCAGCCCATGACGACAGGCGCTGCCCAGGCCAAGGTCCTCTCTGACTACCAGCTCCGGCTGACGCCACGAGATCCCTCTAGCCCCAGCCAAGCCCGGGGCGAGAGGGGCCAATGAGGCAACGGGGGGGGGGCAACGCAGCAGCGGCGGCCTGGGCAGGGGAGTCCTGGCTCCGGGGCTTTCTCTGGGGGAGTCGGGGGAGGGAGGGAGGGGGAGGGAGGGGCGGAGGCCGGGCTTCCCCCACAGCTGGGGGAGGGCTCACCTGGTAGTCGTGAGGGATGACGGGTGTGATCTGCCGGCAGGTCAGCGCCACGTCCTGCCCGGGCAACTGATAGACGGTCCAGGCCCGGGGGTAGAGCGCGTGGTAGAAGGCGTAGTGGCCGCAGAAGCCCCAGTTCCAGCCCTGCAGCCCGCTGGGCCGCTCGGGCGAGAGCACCTGCTGGTAGACCGTCCGGCCCTTCCGGCGCAGGCAGACCGTGAACTGGCGGGGACGAGGAGGAGGAGGAGGAGGAGCAGCAGCAGCAGCAGCTGGAGGGCGCCCGCCGCCGGGCCCCGCGCCCGCGACTCCCGCCCGCCCGCCCGCCCGCGCGCCCGCCCGCCCGCGCGCCCGCCCGCCCGCACCCACCTGGTCGGCCACCACGGCGCGGTGGTGGTAGATGCCGGGCGTCAGCTGCCACCTGCAGAAGTCCCCACGCCAGCCGCGCGTGACGGTGCCTCCGCCCAGGCCCCCCAGCGGGCAGCCTGCGGAGAGCGGGGAGGGGAGGGCGGTCAGCGCTCGCGCCCCCCGCGCCCCCCGCACCTCCCGCGCCCCCCGCGCCCCTCACCGTAGATCGGGCGCAGCGGCTGCGGCTGGAGCAGGTCGATGAAGGGCCGCCGCTTCTCCACGCGGGTCTTCCGGTACCACCAGCCGAGGTACCTGCGGGCGGGGCACGTCAGCCGGGCGCGGGAGGCGCGGCGCAGGCGCCCCCCCGGAAGGCCCGGCGCCCTACCTGACGGCCAGCCCCAGGTGCCGCAGGGCGTGCGCGGGGGGCACGTCGGCGGCCTGCAGCGGCTTCCTGCGCTCGGCGAAGCGGTGGGCCAGGCACAGCCGCCACCCGAACCGCGGCACGCCGCGCCCCGCCGCGCGGCCCTCGTAGCGGCCCATCAGCTCTGCCCCCGCCCCGCGCGCCTCCCGCCCGCAGCCCGCGCAGCCCCGCGTCGCCATGCGGCCCGGCTCGGCGCACCGGAGCGCAGCGCAGCGCAACGGCCCGCGCCCGCCGGAAAGCGCCTGGGCGGGGCCGGGCGGCGCCCCGCCCCCGAGAGCCCGCCCCCCCGGCCGGCCAGCCAGCCAGCAGCCGGCCAGCGCGCGTGCGCCCGCCCGCCCCGCCCCGCCCCGCGCGCCGCGGCCATGATCGAGGTGTCGGCGGCACTGCTGCGGGGCGCCGCGTTCCTGGCCGGGGAGGCGCTGGAGTGCCTGGTGACGCTGCGCAACCCGCTCCCGCCCGACGCCACCTCCGCCTCCAGGTGGGCGCGCCCCCTGCCCGCCCCCCCGCCGCCCAGCGGCCGGCCCCGGAGCCCCCCCGGCGGGCCCGCCCGAGGCCGCCGCCGCCGCCGCCGCCGCCGCGTCCGTCGCTCGGCCCTCGCTCGCTGCGCGGCCGGCGGGTGGGAGGGTGTGAGGGCCCGTCGCGGCAGCCGGGGCCGCCTCCCGAAGCGCGCCGGCCGCGATCCGGGCCCCCGGCTCGGCCTCGCCGGATTCGGCGCCCGCGGCCCCAGCGCGGCGGGCCATTCCGGGCCCAGCGGCCCGTCGCGCGGGCACCTCGGGCCTGGCGCAGCGCAGCGCGCCCTCGCGCGGACGGGCAGCGGGGGCCGGGCACGGCCTGGCGGCCGCCGCCTCCTACCCTACGCTGCGGGGGCCTCCGGAGAGCGGGCACGGCCGCGGCCGATCCGGAGCCTCGGAAAGGGGGAAGGAAGACCCGGCTACCGCGGGCCCTGCGCCGCGCAGCGGCGCCCGGGAAACCCGGAGAAGACCCCGCCGGGGGCCGGCAAGCACGCAGAAGGCGCCGCCAGAGGCCGGCGGGGGCTGGTCGGAAAGGCGCCGGGCCGGGCCTGCGCGCGGCTGCCGGTCGCTCGCCGCCCTCTTTTCGGCGAGGCGGCCGCGGACGGAGTAGGGCGTTTAGCGGGGCCGACCGCAGCCGCCCTTCGATCGCGGTGGCTGGAGGAGCCGCGCTCAGCGCGGGGTCCTCCGCGGAGCTGGGTGCGCGCGAAGGGGGTCGCGGCGGGGTCGCCCAGGCCCCGGCCGGCGCCCGGGGCTCTTCGTTGCGCCGGTGTAAGCGGGCGACATTGCAGCGAAGAGCGTTGACCCCGGACAGATCCCCGGGGCGCATCTCCCTTTGCGTTGTGCTTTCTGTGTCGGTAGCTTGCCAGAATCGCTCGGCTGAGAGGGGGAGTCTGAATGCTTTAGATAAACGTTTTCGCAGAGCACCGGATGGGGTTGCAAACAGACCCGGGGCGCAGTCTGGGAGTCCTTCTGGACTCAGGACTCCTGCTCGAGAGCAGGTTGCAGCTGTGGCCAGGAGGGCCTTTGCCCGGCGGCTTCCTAACCGCAGCTCAGCGGCAGAGCCAGAGCCCCGGGCCCTCCCCTGGCCGGGGCCACACTCAGGCCAGCTGGCTGCAGCATCGGGACTGTAGGAGAGGAAGACGTGAATAATTTCATGAGAAGTGGGCTCTTGCACGTAGCCAGCCGCACCAGTGCCAAAGGTACCTGCTGATTAGAAAGCCTTGTGGACTGAATGGAGCAGTGCCGTTCCCGCGCCAAGTTCTCTCCTGGCATCCTGAAATCCCAAAGAGAGTCTGCTGCAAGGATTGAGCAGGGTCTGGCACTGTGGTCCCAGATGAAACGGGGAGCCAGTCCTGTCACCACTGGAGGAGGAGGAGGAGGCGGCAGCAACAACAGCCGAATGTCAGGGCTGGCAAGGGCCTTATGTAGGAAACAGCATTGTCTGCTGGGAAGCCAGAAACAACTTCTGGAGATGGCTTTGTCTGGTGGGAGAAGGTGCATTTGCCATCTGTGGGCTTTATTTCTTTTCAGGGGATGCTGGCTGTGACCTGCCAAGTGGCCTGGCCCTGGCATTCACTTCCATTTCTCTCTTTGCCTGCCCTGTCCTCTTCCTTTCTTCCAGTGAAATGCTGGCCTGGGCCAGTGCTCAGATCCACTGCCAGTTGCATGCCAGCGAGAGCAGGGTGGCTCTGCCACCTTCAGAAGACACCAGCTACGATGCCCAGGCGGAAAACGAGACCGTCTTTGTGCCCAACAGAGGTAAGTTGCATGTCAAGGGAGGAGCCTGGCGGGAGCGTCCCTCGTGGGGCTGGTGCCTGCTGCCTGACCCAGGAGGGTCCAAGTTTGACTTCTGGGAAAGGGAGGCCCTTGCTGGTCTGAACTGAAGACAGCTCTGCGAAGGAGCAAAAATTGTAAAGAGCAAACAGCTTCTCATGGGAAACAGATTCTGTTTTGGTTTTTACAAGGCAAAACAAAGATAAGCAGTTTCATGATTTCAAAAGCTGGACGCTAGAAGGGACTAAAGTTCTTAGGTGCAGGAAAGATTTACCAGCCTGTAGAAGGTGGCAAAGCATATCAATGAAAATATTGAAGGAGACTTTCAAAGAATGCAGTCAGAAATTAGCGCAGGTAGTCTTTGCTTAACAACCATTGGTTTAACGAACATTCAAAATTACAGCATGGCCCATAAAGCACTTCTGGCTATCATAAAACATCGCCCCCTCCCCCCCCGCTGTCACGTGGCTGCTTTTTGGTGCTTGGCAAGCGGCTCACGTTTACAGCCAGCTACCAAGCACCCCACAATCATGTGATTGCCATTTGCAGTCTTCTCTGCCGGCTTCCCTGAGCAGAGGGGACACTGGTGAGCAATTTTGGAGCTGGCAGGGGAGGAGAAAGAGGACTGAGCAAAAAAGCTGACTGCTGAAGAATTTTAGCTTCTTGGGGAGCTGAAATCCTTCAGCAGTCAGCTCTTTCACGCCATCCACTTAATGATCTGGGAGATTGCTTAACGGCCACAATCAGGAGTGCCCAGATTGCAATAGTTGAGCAAAGCAGTCACGTGGGTGTGTTGCTTAACGACAGCTTTGCTCAGTGACCCAGTTTCCAATCCGAATTATGGTCATTAGGCAAGGACTATCTGTAGCCATGGATATCTGCCTCTACGGATAGATTGTGTCCAAAACGCGTTATTGAAGAAATGACAGACGTAGAACAAATTCTAGCTGACAAGATAGAGATGGTATTAAAAATGGCTTTACAACTGGCAGGCCAAGAGAAAGACTTAGAATAGGATGTTTAGTTGGATCTACAAAAAAAAACGGCTGATGTTTTAAAATTTAAAAGGGAAATATAAATGACAAATTAAGAAGATTTACAAAACAGGCTTGTTAAAGCCTTGAAGAGGTCTGTGCAACGAGACAAAGAAGAAATTAAGAGAAATCTAATTCGACAATATTTGAATGAGCTAAAGACTGTTAGAAGTAAAAGGAAAGAATATAAACTTGGTTTATTTGATCAAGTTTAAAACAACATATGTTGTTATTTCCGGTAACCTTTTATGGAATTTCTGCTGATGCCAGGACTGAAAAGATGACATTTTTTGGGGTTGTTTATAAATAAGAGATGAGATATGGGATGAAGAGATAAATATTTGTAGATTCAGAGGAGGACAAGAGTCACCAAATTTGTTTATACTTATAATAAAGATTAGAAGTCGCTTTGTATATTCCTTAATTTTTTTTTTTTGCATTTTTTACTGCTTTCCAATCTTGTTTTTTAAGTCTAGCTTGTATTAGATATTATTATAATCAAAATTCTTAATAAAAGTGATATTTTAAAAAAAAAAAGGGAGGCCCTTGCTGTGGGTCAGGACCAGTGACATGCATTGTCTTGCAGGAGAGCGGGGTCAGTGCATCCTGTCGACCCCCCCAAAGATCCTCTTCTGCGACTTGAGGCTGGATCCCGGCGAGTCCAAAAGCTGTGAGCACTGCCTACTCTTCTCCCAAGTTGCGCATGGGGGCGATGTGGGCGGATGGGAGACTGGTCAAGCCAGAGCTGTAGGGCCAGCAGGAGCGGGCTGAGGGCAGAACGGGAGAAGCGGGTACCCGCCACACCTCACCCATCTGACAAGAATCAAGGGAGCTGCTGTGGCATCCAGGGGTTTCTCTGCCTGCCCAAAAGCTGGCCGCCTATCTTGGCTGGGCTGGCTCAGCTGCCCCCTCCCCTCTCTCTGTCCCCAGACTCCTACTGCGAGACGCTGCCGGTGGACGGGCCGCCCTCCTTCCGTGGCCAGGCAGTGAAGTATGTCTACAAGCTGACCATCGGCTGCCAGCGGGTGAATTCTGCCATCAAGCTCCTCCGGGTCCCCTTCCGAGTGCTGGTGCTCCAGGGTAAGCCACCCTTGGCCTCTGGCCTGGAATGCCAGCCTGCCAGGCCTTTGACCTTTGTGCCCTGTCTCCCTAGGGCTCGGAGACTACCCCTTCCCCCAGGATGAGGCTGTCGCCCCCTCCAACCCGTTCTTGGAGGAGGAAGAAGGCAGCATGAAGAAGTCTTCCCGGCTGGCAGACCTGGCCACAGAGCTCCTGACAGTTGCTACTTCGCGACGGAGTTTGCGTAGGTCACCTTCCGTCCCACAATGTGGCCTTTCCACCCCACCAGATGATCCCTCACAGCCCACCTCCCTCGTTTCCCTTCCAGCCACAAAGCATAATGGCCTCTGGAGCTGTGGACCCCATCCTTGGCTTCCAGCCCTCCTGGGGGGCTTCACCTGTGGCCACCCCCTCCTACTGCCAATGCTTGGGTTTCTGCCGAACGGTTCCCTTTGGGAGAAAGCCTCATATCCTGTGCTGTGTGTGGGTGAGCCCAGAGGAAAGCTGGGCCGGGCTGGGCTGGGCTCTGGCCGAGTCCCGCGGCCCACTCCTGCCCCAGGCAGGCCAACGAGCATTTCTCTCTTGAGGCTGAGGGCAGCAGCCCCCTCCCACTTACAGCCCGTTGACTGAAGTTGCCCTGCCTGTTTTACAAACTCCACCCTGGGGACCTTCGTTAGCCTTGGGAGGCGGCTCCCCACATGCCCCTCAGCCCCAGGCAGAGGCCCCCCTTGCTGCATAAGCACCTGCTGTGTCATTTGGGGGCTGTGCTGGGCTGGGCCACAGCGCTGCTCCCCTCCTCCCTCCCGTCTCGTGACATCACTGCCTTTGTTCCCAGACTTGTTCAACATCAGCAACGCCTGGGGCCGAGTGGCCACTTTCTGCATCTTCAAGACCATTTACAAGATTGGGGAGGACGTGGTTGGGACGTTCAGCTTCTCCGAGGGGGATACGCCATGTCTGCAGGTGAGGGCGGGGCCCTGGCACCCCTCGGGGGTTGCCTGGGGCGCAGACGGGCGGGAGGCTGCCTTTGTTCACAGGCTCCTGTCTCTGCCAGTACCTGGTGAGCCTGCAGACGGAGGAGCGGGTCCAGGAGGCTTTCCAGCGCCGGAGGGGGCAGGCCGTGTCCTACAGCACCCACGCCCGGCACCAGGAATCCTGCCTGCACACCTCCAGGACCAGCTTCAGCCTGCCCATCCCCCTCAGCTCAGCCCCGGGATTCAGCACCAACATTGGTGAGCCACGCGTGCGCCTCTGCCTCGCTGGGTGGCTGCACCTGAAAAAGCCCTCATCTTCTGGGAGTGGCTGTGCACCAGTCCCCCTAATAGGCGAGTTCCCCACCGAGTGAGCTGAGAGAACCAGGAGCCTCCCAGGAGCCTCCTTTCCCCTCCTCCTGCTTTGGGAGCTGGGGCAACGGTGGGGGGCTGATCTCATGCTCCCGGTTTGGTGGGGGAAGCAGGCCAGCTGTCCACTCCAAAAGCCAGCCTGGCTCCACTTGCCCTGAGTGCCTGTGCTCTCCCTCCTTCTGCAGTGTCCCTCCAGTGGAGGCTCCACTTTGAGTTTGTCACCGCCCGAGACGTGGCAGAGGGGCCCGTGACCACCAAGGACCAGTCAGAAGCCGTCAGCTGGGCGGGAGTGGAGCAGATGGATGTAGATACTTTCAGCTGGGACCTGCCCATCAAGGTGCTGCCCACCAGCCCCCTCCTGGCCACCTCCGTCTCCCAGCTTCCTAGCTCCAGCTCGCTCACCATCTGAGCAGCTGCACAAGTTCTTGGTGAGGGAGGACCACCGCACCTTCTTGGGCTGGCTGGTGGCTGAGGTCCAGTGTGCGTGTGTAGCCCTGGGAAGGCTTCTTCTCACGCTGCCTGAAGCCCCAGGACTCCATCGTCTCCAGCATATCAGGGCTGTCGGCAGGACGTAGCAGGCAAGGCATGGCATCTTCCTGGTCCCCCTGCCCGTGGAGAACGTTGCCAGACCTGCGCCCCCACCCTGCACCTTATGAAACGATTGCAAGGCTGAAATGGGAGGGGGGCTCTTTTTTGCTCGTCTGCCCCACCCAGCATGCTGTTTTGTGTATCGGTTAAATAGTTCTTTAACTCCTAGCCTGTTTGTGTGCCCATGGCAGTGCCCCCCTTCAGGACAAAGCCTGCCTGTCTTTGCCTGGCCTGGTTTTCTCAGGCGTGCCTGGAGGAGGGGCCTTGCCCTGCGACCTGAAAGTGGCACTCTGAGCGAGGCTTTGATGTGGAGGTAGGAGCCCCAGGGACAGCCCTGCTGGGCAGGCCACAGCACACCTGACCACCCAGATGCCCGCGGGGGCTTGCAGGCAGGAGACAGAGACAGCGCCCTCTTCCGCCCGCAACCCTGGCAACTGGTATCGGGAGGCGATGCCAGACCAATGGCCCTCCTTGGGCTTGTTCTTGGATTCAAACACCTGCCTGCGGTCCTGGTTGCTGCCCAGGAAATGTGGCTCAGGAGTGGGGCAAAGGAGGCTGTGGGATGGGGGAGGACAAGGAGAACAGACCGCGTGCTGTTCTTTTTGCCCTGGGGGAGGGGGATGGAAGGGTGGTTGCGGTGCAGAATGGGGCTGTTCTCCATATCACGGGTGCTGGGAGGGACCTGCTTAAGAAAGGAGGCGACACTTGGAGTTCAGCCACTTAAAAGTACACTGGGTCCTCTGGCGAGCAGGGGAATACCCTTTCTACCTGGAAGTGTTTGCTTGAGCTGAACCAAGCCCAGTCCTGGCTTGGAGGTGGCAGTGGAAACTGGGCATAGCCCAGGCCCTGTCCTTGCGTCAACTCTCAGCCTTGTGCCTCTACCTGCGGGCACTGCTGACCCTGGGGGTTGAGGCCTTCGAGACCTGGGCAGGGAGGGCCGGATGGAGTCACTGGGGGTGAGCGGCAAGCAGGCTGCTCCTCTTGCAAGGCCGATGCAGCAGAGGGGTCTTCCGGCTGGGTAGATTGCTGCTGCTTCAGCCTGACACACACGTGCACAGATATGCTGAACCTGTGGCCTTGTGTGATGTCCACGCCTCAGCCTCTCTTTTGGCTCCACCTGTCTGGCCATGTTTTCATCCCTCAGTCCAGCACTGGTTTCTCCCTTCGTGGAAAACCAAGTAAAATGTCCCGGCCTGCCCACCCCCGCCACCCTTCCAGTGCCTGAGCTGTTCTCTCTGGCATCTGGGGGTGATATGTAAATGTTTCAGGTTTGTTTGCACAACTTGTGAAAAGAGAACAGTGGCTAGGGATCGTCTAGTGGCTGCATTTGCAGTGTGCAGAGTTAGATGAGTATTGACCTTGGCTGGATTTTTTTATGTCTCTTTTAAGTTCCGTTTCTCTTGCTCGCCAACCACAGGCATCCCCCAGGCTCTGAGGCAAATGGTACCCTTGGGCTGGGTTTCGGCCTGGAGAAGAGCAGTTGATAGGCAGGGCCCCAGAAGTGGTGCCTCGGCATGGGTGGATCGCTGCCTAGCGAAGGTTGCGCTGTCATGGCAAATTTGTGGCTGCAGGGATAATGAACAGATTGGCTTCCGGGGGTTAACACACTCCGTTGCATTCCCAGTAACCTTGGAAGGGATTTCTCGAATCAGACCCCCCACCTCCCTCTCCCTCGCCCACTAGTGACTTGGTTGAGGCTGGAGGAACAGAAGGCCCAGCGCTTGATACCATAAGCAGTATAGCCGTCCTCTTGGTGGAGGGAGCACCTCTGGGCGAGGAGGGCAGGCAGCTGGTGCCCCAGCAGTTCTGGTGGGCAGGAGGTGCTGTGGGCACCATTCCAAAGCAGCAGGCTCCTCCCTGGCCCTTCAGTGCTGTTGGACGGATGATGCCGCTGTTGGCGGCATTGGTTGGTAGACAAGTCCCATCTGCCCTAAACTGCAATTTGAATTTCTGTTAACCCAGATGTCCCTTTGGCATCTAGGGGTCTGCTTGTTTCATTGCCTGTGTCCCAAGGAAGAGTAGTCGGTCTTCAGATCGGTTCAGCCAGGCCACTGCTCGTCTTGGGCCCTTCCCCACTTGTCTGGTAAGGGCCTCCATTGACTCTGGTTTCTGAGGTTATTAATGCTACTCCGCAGTTCCCCTCCCCTCCCCAATCTTAAAGGAAATGATTGCTGGGGCAGTGCTTGCGTAAGGCGTGAGGCACCTGTCCACAATATAGACTTTCGTAGCGAGCCGAACTATTACTGATATTGTAGTAATATTCCCAATGCGGAATATGCTTATTTTAAGAGCAGTGGAAGTGCTCTGGGTTTAATGTTAGAATCTTTTTCTTCCTTGTATTGTGTACTACGTGACTCTCCAACAACATTGCCGAACCCCTTACATCTTCCAGTCAACTCTTATTTTGATCAGTGCAGTTTGACTGGCCATCCACTTTTTTAATACGCATACCTGGGATAAATTGCTCTGTAGACTCAGTTACTTCATTTTACCTTTTTTAGGACAGAAATTTTGGTATGATGAGTGTGACTTTCCTTGTGTATTTAAGTGAGCAATTGCCAAATAAATGGAAATAATTATATGGAGTTGTGTTTTGCTGGTGTCTCACCGCCAGGCTGCATGAAAGCAGAAAGCACTCTGTGGAGGGAAGTGATCTCTTCCAGCAGACATGGGGGAGTGTGGTCCTGTTGATACTCCTGGATCTCTCAGCCCCTTCTGTTCACTATTGACTGGAGTGTTTTTGAGGAAAGAAGAGAGCCCCGGTGTTGCTTCACATTGTTTTACCTCCCTTGGGAATTATCTTGGGTGTCCTGCATAATTCCATTTTTCTATGCTTCTTGATATCCACGTGAGGCTGCTGGGAAAGACTGTACAGAGTTATAGAAGGTACGGACTGGAAGAGAGCTTGGAGTTCTTCTGGTTCTACCCCCTGCCCATCGCAGGCATCCATTCCTATGGCATCCCCAACAGATGGAAGTCCACTCTGTGTCAAACACCTCTACCACTGCCCAAGACAGTCTGTTCCATTGTTGAACACTATTTGAGGTAGGAATACTTTCTGGTGTTCCCTGAAATCTACTTTCTTGTTTCAAGCTACTGTTTCTTATCCTGCTTTTTGGAACAGTTCTGCCTCTTCTTTCACATGGTAACCCTCGAGGTCTTGAAAGACCCTTCTCATGTCTCTTGGTAGTCTATTCCAGGCGAAACAGACCAATGCCTTCAACCATTCCATTTTCTCCTTCCAGGCCCCTTTTCATGGGGAAGGACTATGTTTTAGACACGCTAAAGTTTGTCCACATGCCTTTCTTACAGTGCCATGCCCAGAATTGGGCTCAATGTTCTTTTTAATTTTTTTAACAGTAATTTTTTATTAAAAATTATAACTGCAACAATAAAAACTAATACAAACTAAAAAATAAATAAAAAATAGATGCAGAAAAGAAAAAAATAGAAAAGAAAGAAAAAATAATATAGTAAAGAAAAAAGAAATATATGAAGTTCCCCCTTCAACAATTTAAACAATTACAAAATAAACAATTTTAGTAACTTATCATCTCTTAAAATATAACTGATCTTTTCTTCCCATATCCTATTTCTTACATATAAACAAATCCTTAAAGCCTCATCATTTCAGTCCTGATGTCAGCAAAAGTCCATTAAGAGTTACCAGAAATAACATCTATTTTAATCTTGATCAAGTAAACCAACTTTATATTCCTTTTACTTTTAACAATCTTGATCTAATAATGTCTGAGAACGTGATTTCATTTTGTTCTTTCTCCCTTCTCATAAAAAAGTTTTAACAAGCCTCTTTTGTTAATCCAATATAGGAAAATTATCCAGGTTACTCTTTTGGTTTGTTATTTGTATATCCCTTTTAATTATTAAGACATCAGACAATTTCTTTTGTGTGTCCAGTGTAGCATTTTTCCATATCATTCTTGTAGCCTATCATTTTTAACTTCCACTTTCAGGTCAGTCTCAGTCTTGTCAGGTAAAACTTGTTCCGCTTCCATAAGATCTTTGAAATACAGTGTATCTATAGAGGCAGATATTCTTAAAATTAATTTCTGAGTCCATTGTTCAAACATATCTTTCAATATGTCTAATGTTAAAATATTTTGCTTTGTTCTGTATAAGTAAATCAGATTTAAGTATTCTTTTTTAAATGTAATCTTTAATTCCTTCTAGTTCCCTTTAGTGTCCAACCTTCAAAGTCTTATCCTATTGTGTGTTTTTTTAAAGAAGTCAAAGCAAAAGTATTTTCCCATGGGAAGGATTCCTATAATTGATTCCAAAATCTTATTTCAAATACATCTGAAATGTTAGTCTGTTTGTAACTTTCCAAAATCAAAGTTCTAATCACCCTTTTGCTGTTTATTCCAATAAAAATATATATTTTTAAAACCTTTAAACTAGTATAAAACGTCTTTTGCTAAAGATTGAAGAAGACTCAACTGGTGTAGTAAAACTTGCTGTTCTGAAGGTTTCTAATATCTGAAAAGCAGTTAACAAGCAATTTCCAAAAGTGATTAAGAAAAGAAGTATGCAAACCCAGTGTTCTTTGGAAAGGCACCAACTGCAGTTTGAGCAAGATGATTATTCCCTCATCTCCCAGAGCTCTAAACCTGCCAGAGACCTCTGTCTTGCAGTCTTCTCGTGAGGAGCAACTGTCTGGAGCACTTGTGGGCGATCTCAAGTCCTCTCCTTGTCCGGAGAGGAATTACAAAGAGCCAGTGTACTCGCCAGCCTATTCACTGGTTCTTCATTCTGCCACGGTCATCGGCTCTGCTCTTCAGTTTGCCATTTCTTCACCAGAAGTCCTGAACTGGTCTCAATGTTCTAGGAATAGCCTGACCAAAGCACAACACTGAGGAGCACTGAGGAACTCATTACAGATGCAGCTTCACACTCTTGGCTTATGTTCAGCATGTAACCCATTGAGACCCTTTTTTTTTTGCAGGAGAGCCAAGTTTCCTATACACACGGGTTGGAAGCTAGTGTCCACAAGTCTAGCTATGTTTACGTGCATGTCACCAGACTGTAAGAGATTGGACATTAGAGAACCAGCTGAAGCTGAATTTGGACAAGACAGTTTTGCTGCTGACCCCGAGGGCTGGCATTCAATTTTCTTGTGGCAGAATCAGCATTACAGCATAGGAAAGTCCAATTCTCTGCTCAGTGTGAGAGCATTTCAGGCAGATGCCCGTTGTGGTAGAATAAAGTAGGATTATCACCATTGTAGTTGACAAAACCAGTCATGGAGACAGTAAACAAAGATGTGGGTCATATAAGAGACAAAGGAGAGAGAATAAATCTCTGCATATGGGAACTTTTCATCTGTAACTTTTGAGATGCCTGCATTCCGTGTAATGTGACTACCATAACCAACCAATAACCACTATGAGTTTGCTTGTATTATGTACAGTGTGTGCAAGCAAAATAATTTACACCCAAGCCATTGGATGAGGGCACCTGATCCTTTGGGGCAAATCCAAATAGTTCCCTTTATTTGTTGGCATACTTTGTTACTGGCTTTAGGAATGTTTTCTGCAGCCCTGCCTAGCGTCCTCATCCAATAAAGAGGAACCCTCCCCTGACAGTGGAACTGCTGTTACCTCCGAAGCAGCTTCTCTTAATGTGCAACTGGAATCTGCCTTTCTGTAACTTAAATCTGTCCACGGAGTCATCGAACTGTGAAGTTAAAAGGGACCTCAGAAACCACTTGCACTAACCAGTGTGCAGGGAAACCAGTTAAGCCCTCCTCAAGAGGCAGCTGCCAGCCTCTTCTCAAAAGCCTCCAGAGATGGAGAACCCACCATGTCCATACACTGTCATAATCACACAGGTCTTTCCATCAGGAAAACGTTCCTCGGATTTTTCTTTCCACACTCTGCATTCTAGAATGAGAGAAAACAGGACTTACTGTCTCACTGTGATATCTTTCCGGGGATCTGAAGAGGACTACCATATCCTTCCCACCCCCCACCCCCAGTCTTTTCTCAAGCTCCCTCAGTTTCTCATCGTAACTTTCTAGTCTCTGATCATCCTCATTGCCCTATTCCGAGCCTGTTCCCATTGTTCTGAATCCTTCGGAGAGTGTGGTCCCCTGAACTGGACACGGTATTAAAGGTGGGGTCTGACCAGAGTGGTATAACATGGAGCTGTTGCTTGTGATTTGGAAACCATGCAGCTTAAACTCATATTTCCCTTTTTTGCAACCACGCTGTACCGCTGGTTCATTTTCATTTCCAACAAATTACTGTTGGAAGCTATTTTTCACAAATATTAAGTTAGGTGGGTAGGTACTGTACATTTGTATTTCCTAAGGTTTCTTTTTAAAAAAAAATTATTAAACTTTAAAACAGTAAAAATTAACAAGAATCAATATTAAGGAAAGAAAGTAAAAAGAAGACAGAGTAGTCAAGGTCAAAAGTGCAGAAAACGAAAAGAGAAGAAAAGGCAAAGAAAGAAAAAGACTGGACTTCTGACCCTCACAGCAGATGTAAGTAGCAGGATACATCCAATTCTTGCTCTAAGTTTACAACATAACCATTATTACTATTAACCCATATTACGTCATCAAATCCATACAACATAATTTTTTTTCTGTTTCCTGCAAAAAGTCCAAATAAAGGTTTCCAATTAACATTAAAATTACGCCATGTCTTTTTTCGAATCAAAGCTGTCAATTTCGCCATCAGCCAACTCCATCAAGATCACCATCCATTCTTTCATTGTAGGTAATGTCACCTCTTTCCTCCTCTGCAAATAAAACCCTTGCTGCTGTTATCATATATGTATTTTCTAAGGTTTCTATGCTGCTAAATTCCCACACAAATATAAACAGCAACTAAGGTACTGGGCCAGGTAAATCTCCACCTCCTAGAAGGCCATGTCTTTAGAGTTCATCAGAAACCCATAAGAAAAACTGGATATTTATTTATTTGATTTATTTTTATATAGCTGCCCATCTCACTTACATGACTGGGTGGCTTACAAGATTAAAAAAACAATACCAGAAACCAAAAAATAATTACACAAACATTACAAACAATTAAAACTGTACCATACAATCAATGGGAGAACACAGTCAATTCAGGAACAACATAACCATTTTATAGGTTCCACACCACCATCGCCTGATCCCCAGGCCAGATGACAGAGCATGTCTTCAGGCCTTTCCAGAAGGCCATCAAGGTCCAGGCCGGTCTGACCTTGGGAACAAGAGGGGACTATCCAAATGCTTTTTGTATACTGTAAAGTTTTCTTTTAATTTTTTCTTTCATTGCAATATCAACTTCCAAAGAAAGAAAAAAGGAAAAAAACAATTTCAAATGCTTAAAATTATTGATTCCAATTATGAGTTATCAGTAAGCATGTATGTGTAGAGCCAGTTTGGTCTCATGGTGAAGGCACCAGGCTAGAAACCTGGCGACTAGGTAAGTTCTATCCCACCATGGGCACAAGGCCAGCCGGGGGACTCTGGGCCAGTCTCAGCCCTGGGAAGGAGGCGGCCAGGGCAATGCCCTTCTGAAAACTGCAGGGGCAGCTGCCAGGAGTCAGAAATGACGCGAAGGCGCAACTTTTAAGCCTGGATATTTTACCCACCCACCCCCCAAGTCTAGCTGTGCTGTCTCATTGTGACTGGGGGTGGGGGGCGTATTCCTGGGAGGGATGAAAGAAGAACCTTGGGAGTGTATGCCAAGAGTGTATATCCCCAGCAGGGTCACCCAAGGCCTGAAGGTCATCCCAGCTGCCCAGCTAAATCCAGCAGGAGCCTCTGTTGGGTAGCAGTGATCTAGGAAGATAGCGGAGGCAGAGGATCACTTCAGCGACAATGTCAAAGGCATCATTTCATACTGTGCGGGAGAAGGCCATGGTAAACCATACCTGTATTTTTACTAAGGAAACCACACTGATAGAAAATGTAAAATGACTGATAGTGTGTAATGGTAGATGGGGGAAGAGCTGCAGCCAGGAGAACTTGAGGCAGCTGAACCTGCAGCAGAAATGGGGCATGGCAAATGTCTCAGAAGGGACCTTCCCTAGTTTCTTGGGCGTTAAAGGTGGAGTGGGGGGAGATATACTGTAAATGTAATCTTACAGTAAAGTAAGATTTACAATTCCACTTTACAATAAAGTGGAATTTGTTCATCTGGGTGTGCTTCCTGTCTGGACTACCTTGCAAGGCTGACATGGTGTAGTGCTAGATGATGGGCCCCTCAGGTCAGATGGCACTCAATGTGCCACTGAGGAGAAGCTGAGGATCTTTTGAGTACTAGTGGTGTTTATGATTAACGCCTTTGGGATGTCTAGATGTCAATGTGGCATTTGGGAAAAGAAAATCTGAAGGTGCAAAGACAAAATTACAGTGGGAACATGGAATGTAAGAAGCGTGAACACTGAACACAGTGAAAGATGAAATGAAATGACCACAGATTGACATCTTAGGCATGCCATGATGTGTCTATACCTACAAAGATCATAATCATGCAAGCCATGGTATGCAAATATCCAGCCTATATACATCCAAACCAAAAAGGCTCCCCAGCCTCATTTCTGCCCAGCTGCTGGTTAAGCCCATCTTGCAGGGCTGGCCAAGGGGTAGAAATCCTGCTCCCCCCACCAGCCTTGCCAGCCAGGCTGAGCATTCAGCTGCCAGGAGCACCCTCATTCCAGCAGGTGGAAGAAGCTTGGTGCCCAAGAGGTGCCTCCAGGGGCTGCTGCGCCACAGTGCCCAGCCTGGCTGGGAAGGGGGCTACTGAGGGTGGCCTTTGGGAATTTCTGTCAGGCCACACAGGCCCCAGCCAGGCTATAGGCTGACAGGAAGAGGGAGCCATGGCTGAGGTCCAAACTTCTCCCCCCTTAAGTGGCCATCTAGAGGGGACGGTGGGAGGAGCTTGGGGAGCAGCCTTTCTCATTGTTCAGCATTCCTCTTTCTTGCAAAGCAGGCACCCAGCTATTGTAACAATAAACATGGTTCTTCTCAGTGTTGTGCTCTGAGTTTTCCATGACAGTCTGGCAATGTAGGATGGGGTCCAATGACCTGCTCTAGTGAGTTCTGGCTGCAGTTGAGACCAGGTCCCACAGGGCATCTGGCGAGGATTTACAAGCCTCGTTTCTTAAACACTTTCAGATGTAATTAATTCACAGCTAAAGAGAGATTTTCTGAGAGGCAGCATAAGAGAATTCCACTTGGTAAGTCAACATTCTTTCTTGATTAAAAAGAAAAGGGGTTTCAAAGATGAAGAATTTTTGACAAAAAGCTTGACAAGGAGTGGATGTAACAAAGTTTAAAACAGATAAAGGGGAAAGTTATTTTGAAATATTATTTTTGGTGAAAGTGCTTTTGAACAAATTGGAATTAAAACAGACGAACGAACCAGACCTTCGTGGGAATGTTTTTTGTTTGCTATTAAAGAGTGCAGACAGTTGGTGAATTCTATAAAACAAAAGATAACGGTAATGTGAGCCGGACTGTGATGCTGACTCTAACTGCGGAGTGTCACTTGAGATGAAAGTATTAAGGGCACAGGAAGACAAAACAGAAAAACAAAGGCAGGGTGGTGGTGGTTGCTTTTTACTCTTTCCCTTGCAACTGAGACACTTTCAATTTTGGATTACAATATTACAATGGCAATGACCAGAAAAGCAGCAAAAACAGCAGAGGGGAGGAGAGGATCACTAGACCAACCTGCAGAGAGAGGAATTACACCAGATTTTCTTCAGAAAATGTTTGAGGAATTAGGCAGTAAGTTAGCTGAATCACTTGATACTAAACAACTTTTGAAAAAAGAATGGATCAAAGACTTGTAAAGATGAAAGAGGAGATGAAAGAAGAAGTTAAGAAGGTGGAAAGCTCTGTAAAACAAATGTCTGGAGATGTAAAACAAATTAATGACAAAGTAGAGTAAGACAGAAGTTATAGACAGAGTTAGAAAGAGAACTAGATAATTTGGTTCTGTTGGAATTAAGAGAGAAGAATTTTGTTTGAGATTTAGAGCAATCCCAGAGGATTCTGGTGAAGATACTAGAGAAAAGGTTATTAAAGCTTTAGCGATTTTTTTGGACTGGGATGAGGAGGATACAGAGGCAGAAACTGGTAAAGTATATAGAATAAATACAAGACTTGGAAGAATAAGAAATTCCAAGGGATGTCTTGGTGCATTTTGTCAGGAAGAAGACAAGAGATCAGGTTTTGCAGCAGCATTTTAATGCTAGACTGAAGATTGATATGTGGAGTCCTTGGGGTTCGCTGAGCTTGGTTCTTTTTTTTGCAAACGTTTCATTACCCAGCTAGGTAACATCTTCAGTGCTAAAATGGGATGAGGTTTACTCTCTATTTATCTGCTGTGGTCTGCTTTGCCAGTGCTGGTGGGGGTGGGGGTTCTGTTTTGCTCTTCTGGTGGTTCATTGATTAGCATACGTTGACTGCTTGATTATGTGCCTGGTGGTGACCTTTGCTTATCTGGGTGATGATTGCTGGAGATGATTGCTGGTAATTGAATGCTGGTGAGGCGATCTTCTGGTCTTTTGTCTCTTTTGAATAGTATGTAGATGCTGTTTATCTCTATGTGTCTATTAATTGCTGCCTTGTCTGAGTACCAGACTTCCAAGAATTCTTTTGCATATTTATATATTGAAGATTGACAATACAGATGTAATTGTTCTTAAAGATATTCCTATTAGAATTTTGTATAAGAGAAAAGAGTGTTCTTTTTTAACTGATAGATTAAAACAGAAAAATATTCCATTTCGATGGGACAAATTGGAAGGTGTGATTTTTACTTTTAAACAGCAGAGGTTTCAACTGAATTCTATCCAGAAGGCAAGGGAATTTCTAGAAAAATTTAAAGAGGAATTGGAGGAGATTCAAATGGAGGTGTCAAATCAAATCAAATCTTTATTATGGTCAAAGACCAGCATAAGGAGGGTAGGGCACAGTCAGTTTAAAAAGCATAGAATATACTTCAGAAAAATAATAAAAAGCTAAGATAGAAAATAGAAACTATATATCTAAAAGGGATCTAAAAGAAAAATTATGAAAAGCTAGAAGATATTAAAAATATACATATTAAAACAGAAAGTATGTATAAAAAACAAGAGTCTAAAAAAATCTAAAAGAAGGGGTTGGAGTATTAGATGGGTGTAGGGGGCATAAAGGTTAGTATGTGGCAGACTATATCAAATTAACATTCTAGTATGACAAACTAGATGCTCATTAAGTCAAATTATCTGATGAATTTTAATCGCTGCTGAGCAGAATCTGGCAACATTATATGTTGTAGCAGGGTTGGTATCTGAAAGCAACAGGGAATCGCCCTGTGCACCCTGGGTATTTATGCAGTAATGGTGAGATCAGTCTAGTATAAATGTCTCTGTAATACAGGCACTGGAGAAGCACACGCTCTGTTGTTTCCATGTGTCCAGGGTCACGGGGCCTTGTCTCTCCGGGTAAGGGATCTTCCTGTATTGGCCTGCAAGGACAGCTGAGGGGAGGGCATGGCATCATGCCAGAGTAAAGGCCTTCCAGTGTTTAGGTACTTCAAATTTAGTTAAGCATGCCATAAAGGAGGCAGAGTACCTGTTGGATTCACTGGCAATAAAGGTTGGGGACCTGGGCAGATCCAATTGGTGCTTTGTGTCTGCTACACGCTGTTTGATGAGTGCTTTGGCCTGGTCATAACCCATGCTGAGTAGAAGATCTGGAGAGAGCCCAAGGATGAGATTTTAGTTGCTACTTCCTGTTTCCATGTGGACTGAAAATCATCCCTCATAGTTAATGGGGCAAAGCCAAGAGGAAAAAAAGAGAGTCTGTGCCAACAGTTATGTATGGTCACCCACACTCTAGCCTTCACTTTCATGAGACCTGTCTCTAGTTTCAGGGTGGAATTACACATTTTGGGACTTGAAGGCCAATCTTAGAAATTTGGATTGTACAAATTCTAATGGTGCAAAATTGGAGAAGGGACCCAGCTGGGCACCATAAAGAAGTGCTATTGGCTCGGCTTCAAATAATTTGAGTGCTGCAGAATATAGTGGCCATCTCTTGAGGAATTTAAGGATGGCAGATGAGCTCATCTGTGCATTTCCAGCAACATGGTCCCCGTGAGCTTTCCTACTGTCAATGGAATGAAGGACTACCCCCAGGTATTTGAAACAGGAGTGTAAGATGTAAGGATCGCTGCATTCGGCGCTGAACAAAAACCTCGTGAGACACAAGCTCAGACGAAAGTTAGTTTACTCGGGCATAATACGTAACAGTTACAGACAAAGCCAGGATTGGCTTGGCGCGGTTTCTTGTTATAGGGTTCCCCCCTTGACCCACAGTACCCCCCGGTTCCACCCCTTGCCCTTGCCCTGGACTGCCCATCTGTTTGTGGCCATCTTCCTTCCCCTCACCTTGATGGCAGATTTAGCCGGTTTCTATTGTGTTCTGATCTGCTTCTTTTGTCTCTCCTGCCCTTGTGTTCCTGGGGCTTTTCTTGTGGTGGTGGTTTTAATCTGGGTTTGAATTGCCCGCTGATTGCTGTGCTTCCGGCGTGTCGTGAGCCGGAGTTGCCTGGGGCGCCTGGGAAGCCAGCTGCACTACAGTGTTGCCGCTTCTTAATTGCCTGCCCTCTCCTGGTAGTTAACTTGTGGTTGCATTATTTACTGGTCCTGATTACCTTTTGCCCATGACTTGGACTGAGGGTGCAGAAGTTGGAAACCCCTATCATCTTTATGCAACTGGACAGGTTGATCGCAGGAGGGGGTCCTGTGGAATTTTATACTAAACCCATTGAGATGAAGATTGGAACCCACCAGCAGACTTTGAACTTCCTAGTAACCCCAATCGCCAACCACACTCTAATACTTGGGCTAGTGTGGTTGAAACAGAGGAATCCCAAAGTGAATTGGAAGGTGGGGAGTTTGAGGTTCAAGGATGGGGAATATCGAGCACTGGAAGGGGCTAGAGACTGGTGAGCGTGGAGATTCAGAAGCCTAATGACGCCAGAGATAACCCTTTAATCACTGAGCAGTATAGGGACCTGAGGCAGATATTCAGCAAAGCGGAATTGGACCAACTCCCCCCTTATCGGCCAACAGACTGTGTGATCGAAATCTAACCCAGGGTGAAATTTCCTAAGCCTAAGATGTACTGTATGACCCCCAAGGAGTTGGGAGTACTGAGGGACTTCATTGATACCAATTTAAAGAGGGGCTTTATACAGCCTGCTAAATCACCATTGGCGGCACCTGTCCTTTTCTGGGAGAAGACGGCTCGCTGAGACTATGCACAGACTATCAAGGGTTGAACGTTATCTGCAAGGAGAATAAATACCCCCTCCTGCTAATTACCCCTTCATGGATCACTGCCTTGTCGTGGTGAAGGGGCTTGCGTAACTCAGTGAAGCCATGAGCTATACCGTGCAGGGCCACCCAAGACGGACAGGTCATGACAGAGAGTTCTGACAAAATGTGGTCCACTGGAGAAGGAAATGGCAACCCACTCCAGTATCCTTGCCAAGAAAACCCCATGGACAATGTCAAAAGGCTAAAAGATATGACGCCGGAAGATGAGCCCCTCAGGTCGGAAGGTGTCCAATATGCTACTGGGGAAGAGCGGAGGGCAATTCCAAGTAGCTCCAGAAAGAGTGAAGCGGCTGGGCCAAAGCCGAAAGGACGTTCAGCTGTGGATGTATCTGGAAGCGAAAAGAAGGTCCGATGCTGTAAAGAACAATATTGTATAGGTACCTGGAATGTAAGATCTATGAACCAAGGCAAGCTGGATGTAGTCAAACATGAGATGACAAGATTGAATGTCGACATCTTGGGAATCAGCAAACTGAAATGGACGGGAATGGGTGAATTTAATTCGGGTGACCATTATATCTACTACTGTGGCCAAGAAACCCTTAGAAGAAATGGAGTTGCACTCATAGTCAATAAGAGAGTGGGAAAGGCAGTAATGGGGTACAACCTCAAAAACGACAGAATGATCTCAGTGCGTATCCAAGGCAAACCATTCAATATCACAGTCATCCAAGTCTATGCCCCAACCACTGATGCTGAAGAAGCTGAAGTTGACCGGTTCTATGAAGACCTACAACACCTTCTAGAACTAGCACCAAAAAAAGATGTCCTTTTCATCATAGGGGATTGGAATGCTAAAGTAGGAAGTCAAGGAGTAATCGGAATAACAGGCAAGTTTGGCCTTGGAGTACAAAATGAAGCAGGGCAAAGGCTAATAGAGTTCTGTCAAGAGAACAAGCTAGTCATAGCAAACACTCTTTTCCAACAACACAAGAGACGACTCTACACATGGACATCACCAGATGGTCAATACCGAAACCAGATTGATTATATACTTTGCAACCAAAGATGGAGAAGCTCTATACAGACAGCAAAAACAAGACCAGGAGCTGACTGTGGCTCAGATCATGAACTTCTTACTGCAAAATTTAGGCTTAAATTGAAGAATGTAGGGAAAACCACTAGACCACTCAGGTATGACTTAGATCATATTCCTTGTGAGTACACAGTGAAGGTGATGAATAGATTTAGAGGATTAGATTTGGTAGACAGAGTGCCTGAAGAACTATGGACAGAGGTCCGTAACATTATACAGGAGGCAGCAACTAAAACCATCCCAAAGAAAAAGAAATGCAAGAAAGCAAAATGGCTGTCTGATGAGGCTTTACAAATAGCTGTGGAAAGAAGGAATGTGAAAAGCAAGGGTGAAAGGGAAAGATATAAGCAACTGAATGCAGATTTCCAGAGAATAGCAAGGAGAGATAAGAAGGCCTTCTTAAATGAACAATGCAAAGAAATCGAGGAAAACAATAGAATGGGGAAGACTAGAGATCTCTACAAGAAAATTGGAGATATGAAAGGAACGTTTAGTGCAAAGTTGGGCATGATAAAGGACAAAAAAGGCAGGGACCTAACAGAAGCAGAAGAGATTAAGAAGAGGTGGCAAGAATACACAGAAGAACTATACAAGAAAGATCTTAATGTCCCTGATGTCCATGCTGGTGTGGTCACTGACCTTGAGCCAGACATCCTAGAGAGTGAAGTCAAGTGGGCCTTAGGAAGCATTGCTAACAACAAAGCTAGTGGAGATGACAGTATTCCAGCTGAGTTATTTAAAATACTAAAAGATGATGCTGTTAAAGTGCTGCACTCAATATGCCAGCAAGTTTGGAAAACGCAACAGTGGCCACGGGATTGGAAAAGGTCAGTTTATATTCCAATTCCAAAGAAGGGCAATGCCAAAGAATGCTCAAACTATCGCACAATTGCACTCATTTCACATGCTAGCAAGGTTATGCTCAAAATCCTACAAGCTAGGCTTCAGCAATACATGAACCGAGAACTACCGGATGTACCAGCTGGGTTTCGAAGAGGCAGAGGAACTAGGGATCAAATCGCCAACATTCGCTGGATCATGGAGAAAGCACGAGAGTTCCAGAAAAATATCTACTTCTGCTTCATTGACTATGCAAAAGCCTTTGATTGTGTGGATCACAACAAACTGTGGAAAATTCTTAAAGAGATGGGAGTACCAGACCACCTTACCTGTCTCCTGAGAAATCTGTATGCGGGCCAAGAAGCAACAGTTAGAACCAGTCATGGAACAACCGATTGGTTCAAAATAGGGAAAGGTGTATGACAAGGTTGTATACTGTCACCCTGCTTATTTAACCTATATGCAGAGTACATCATGAGAAATGCCAGGCTGGAAGAATCACAAGCCAGAATTAAGATTGCAGGGAGAATCATCAACAACCTCAGATATGCAGACGATACCACCCTAATGGCTGAAAGTGAAGAAGAACTAAAGAGCCTCTTGATGAGGGTGAAAGAGGAGAGTGCAAAAGCTGGCTTGAAACTCAACATTAAAAAAACTAAGATCATGGCAACTGGACCCATCAATTCCTGGCAAATAGAAGGGGTAGAAATGGAAGCAGTAACAAACTTCATTTATTTGGGCTCCAAGATCACCGCAGACGGAGACTGCAGCCATGAAATTAAAAGACTCTTGCTCCTTGGGAGGAAAGCTATGGGAAGCCTAGATAGCATATTAAAAAGCAGAGACGTCACCTTGCCGACAAAGATCCGCATAGTCAAAGCTATGGTTTTTCCAGTAGTAATGTATGGCTGTGAGAGCTGGACCATAAAGAAGGCTGAGCGCCGAAGAATTGATGCCTTTGAACTGTGGTGCTGGAGAAGACTCTTGAGAGTCCCCTGGACTGCTAGGAGGTCAAACCAGTCAATCTTAAAGGAAATCAACCCTGATTGCTCATTGGAAGGATCGATAATGAAGCTCAAGCTCAGATACTTTGGTCACCTAATGCGAAGAGAGATCTCTTTGGAGAAGACCCTGATGCTGGGAAAGATTGAAGGCAAAAGGAGAAGAGGACGGCAGAGGATAAGATGGTTAGATAGCATCACTGAAACAATGAGCATGAAACTGAGCAAACTCAGGGAGGCAGTGAAGGACAGGAAGGCCTGGCGCAATATGGTTCATGGGGTCACGAAGAGTCGGACACGACTTAACGACTAAACAACAACAACAACAACCTGCTAATTAAGGACTTATTAGCCCAGTTGTCAAAAGGAAAGATTTTTACCAAGTTGGACTTAAAAGAAGCGTACCTCAGAGTGTGGATTAGGGAGGGGGATGAATGGAAAACAGCTTTCAGCTGTCCCCTTGGCTGCTATCAATATTTAGTGATGCCGTTCGGATTGGCAGGGGCCCCCAGGGTGTTTATGCAGCTAATAAATGAGGTGCTACATGAGTTTTTGTACAGGGGGGTGTTGGTATATTTGGACAACATCCTGATTTACTCAGAAATGATGGAGAAGCATGTAAAATTGGTGAGAGCGGTGATGAAAAAATTGTTAAAGGTGCAGCTATATGCAAAGCTCTCCAAATGTGAGTTCCACAAGGAGCGAATTGATTATTTGGGATACTGAATATCCAGTAGAGGGGTGGAAATGGATCCAGTTAAAGTGCAGGATGCGGTTGGATGGGAAGCACCGAAAATACAGAGGCAGTTGCAAAGCTTTTTGGGATTTGCCAATTTCTACCGCCAATTCATACCAAACTTCGCCCAGATCGTCCTCCCCCTTACAGACCTATTAAAGATGAAGGGGAAGGACAATAAAGTGAAAGCCCAAAGACCAGGGGCACTTTTGAATTGGACTGAGGAGTGCCAAAAGGCCTTTGAGCAATTAAAAAGACTCTATGGCCAAGCCGATCCTGAAGCACCCCGACCCAGAGAAGCCTTTATAATCCAAGCAGATGCCTCTGAGGTGGCGGTGGGGGTGGTTTTACTTCGGAGAATGGTAGGTGGGGTGTTGCACCCTTGCGCTTACATTTCACGGAATTTTACTGAAACTTAGTGACGCTGGCTAGTGTGGGAGAAGGAAGCATTTGCTGTGAGGTGGGCATTGGTAAATTGGCAGCACCTACTGGAGGGGACAGCTCATCCGTTGAGGTTTGGACCGATCACAAAAATCTAGAGGCATTACAATCACCAAGGAAACTATTGCCAAAACTCGTGAGGTGGGCACAATTCTTCAGTCGATTCAGTGTCGCATTAAAGTATATACCCAGGGGAAAGAACTTCTTAGCAGATGCCTTATCTAGATTGCCGTAGCACAACAGCCAGAGGGAGACAGTGATTGCCACCGTTATACCAGACCCCCAGACAGGACTGATAGTAGTGACCCAGGCGAAAAGTAGGCACGCAGGGGTTAAACCAGTGGGGGACCTTTTGAGCGATCTAAACTACAAGTTGCAAGCCAACGAGTGGTTCCAACAAAATTAAGAAGCTTTGGGAAACCATGATGAAGCATGGTGGAGGGATGGGAGGTTATATGTCCTGGCAGGAGCCAGAAAATTGGTGTTAGAGAGGGGCCACGATAGCAAGATGGCGGGCCACTTTGGGTTTGTGAAAACTTAGCACTTTTTACACCAGCAATTCTTGTGGCCCTCTATGAGGAAGGAGTAGCCGAATATGTGGCTGGTTGTCCTACCTGCGCTACGGCGAAGAGGCTCGGGGGGAAGCCGATGGGACTCCTGCAAACAGTAGTGAACCCAGAGAGACCTTGAAATGAAATCACTATGGATTTCATTGTAGACTTACCTGAGAGCAAGAAAAAGATGATGATTTGGGTGGTAACAGATTTGTTTTCAAAACAAGCCCATTTCATAGCGTGTGCCTCCATCCCCAGCGAAAAAACTAGCTGAATTATTCATATAACACATTTATGGACTGCACAGAACCCCAACCTGAATAATTAGCAATTGCAGCGTACAGTTTACCTCAAAGTTCGGGAGGGCGTTCTTAAAGCTAATTGGGTCAAACTGAGCCCTGAGTTTGAGTAACCACCCCCAGATAGACGGAGCCTCTGAATTATAAACTACCAGGAAGAAAATTGGGCACAGTTGCTCCCATTCGCTGAAGTTGCGTATAATAACATGGTACATCAGAGCACCAGACATATCTCGTTCAAAGATGCTACGGGGCAGGACTTTGTCACTTTCCCCGAGGTTCCTCAAGAAACCACTCACATACCTTCAATAGATGAGTAGGTCACACAATTAACAGACCTATGGCCAATAGTTAAATCAGCACTGCAAGATGCCCGGGATAATTACAAGAAGTATGCCAATTGCAAACATTCCCTGGAGAAACTGGGGGAAGTGGAGGACCAGGTGTACTTGTCAATTAAGTATCTTAAAACTTTGCAGCCATCAAAAAAGTTAGGACCCAAGTTTGTCAGTCCCTTTCCAATAGAGAGAGTTATTGACCCTGTTACATTCTGACTCAAATTGCCTAAGTCCCTCAGGAGGATTCATCCAGTATTCCATTGCAGCCTCTTAAAACCATTCAAGGAATCACCCAGATGCTCCCCACACAAGAGCAACCAGAGCCCATGATGGTTAATGGCCAGCAGCACTTTGAAGTGCAGGAAATTCTGGATGCTAGGATACGTAGGGGGAGATTGCAATTCGTTCAGTAGAAACACTTCCCGGGGGCGCAGAGCGAGTGGGCAGCTGAGAGCAACATCAAAGCACCCCGGTTGATCAGAGACTTTTATAGAAAATACCCTGACAAGTCTAAATAACAAGTGTGGTGGAATGGTATAAATGTTTTATTCTCTTGCTCTAGTCTCTTTCCAGTTTTGTGCCATGAAGACCAAAGCTGCTCCTCTTTCCAGAGGGGCGGCATGTCAGAATCCTTGTTACCACTTCTTCACACGACTGCTTTGTTTGCGGGGGGAAGGTCAGAGCAAGGACTGCTAGGCGCCAATAAGCCATTTCCGAATCCTCAGGAATGATTAAGGCCAAAGCAATGGAGGAAATCTAAGAGCCCTGACAACCTGCACAGGAAGGATTCGATGATCGAGGGGGAGGGGGTAATGAGAAGACTTTAAATTGGGGTTTAGCACGTTGGGAATTTAGTTCCAGCTGTTTCTTTTTGCCTTCGAGCTGTGTACTATTGTTTTCTCAATAAATCTACTTGTCTCTGAACACGCATTGGTTTCAATGAGAGTTGCATTCATTGAGGACTGAGTACAGCAGTTCTTACAACAGGGTCAATGACTCTATTGTAAAAGGTCCCACAAATTTGGGTCCCATAAAAACGATAGGGTTTTCTAGCTTCCGCATCCTTAGTCCAAGTCCATTCCCAATAACTGGGTTGATTAAGCAACATGTGCACCCAGAGTCTATTAATGCATTCAAGTCTGCTCTGTGGTTGGTCTTTAATGCCCTCAGTCTCACCCCAACTGTTATGGGATTGCAAGCCCCACTCACCATTAAGTCCGCCTGCCTTTGGGCATGTTTTAAAGCAGGTGGCTGGAGTTTTCCACTGGCTGACACTCATCCTTGGGGAATTCACTCTCTACTATCAATGGGACTTGAAACTGTTCCTCCACTCCTGTTCCTCTTTTCTGGGTTGGGACCCTTCTGGGATTTCCCTTCTGCTTGCTTCTTGGTGCGATCTGTGGGAGTTGGTTTTGAGGGCAATTCACAGCATAATGCCCCTCTTCTCGACACTAGAAGCAAGAACGTTTCCCTTGTCGTTGATCCTGGCCACTTTCCTTTTGTCTCCAGCCCAATCTCCTCGCTATTGGGCCCAATGAATTTGTGGGGGGTCGAGTGCTCGTGCTTTTTCTCTTTACAGACATCCAATCAGTCTCCACTGTCCCCACAAGGCTGATCCACTCCTTCAGGGTTTTGGGGTTGCCTCTGGCTAGCGAGTGTTCCAAAAGGTCAGGCTGTAACCCCTTCTGAAAATACTGGATCTTAAACACTTCAAGCCAGTCTCAGAGTTTCTTGGCTAGCCGCCTGAATTCCAACACATAATCCGATAATGTTCAATTACCTTGTTTAATTTGCTCAATGCTCACCTTTGCCCTTGTAATAGTGAAAGGATCCTCAGAGCACTCACACAGAGCACTCATGAAATTGTTAAAATTTGTTAGTTCAGCCGCTTCAGCCTCATGGATCTCTATCATCCATTCCACTGCCTGGTCTTCAAGGGAATATGGCACATAAGCCACTTTCTCCGCATCATTTCAAAATAAGTGACCACATCTCTCCATGCAAATTCTCACTTGTCTCAGGAAACATGCCAGCCTGACTTTTTGGAACACTCGCTAGCCAGAGGCAACCCCAAAACCCTGAAGGAGTGGATCAGCCTTGTGGGGACAGTGGAGACTGATTGGATGTCTGTAAATCCGGGTTCCCCCTGAACTTCATCTTCAGGCCCCACTGACATAATGGGTTTCCTTCCTCTTAGTTTCTCCTGCCTGGGGGAACCGTCTCCTCCCCACCACTGGGTTCCGATCCCTCACCTGCCTCCTCGCTGTCCCAAGATGTCATTTGGGAGCCCTTGGATTGACAGTCTCAGTCTCAGCTGCCTAGTACTTTCCCTAGCATCCTTTTCAACTACTTCAGTTCATCTGTCATGGAATCAAGCTTGGCTTCCACTTTATCCATACGACCCCCCAATACAGCAACCTGAGGCTCCAACTCTCTCTTCCCCTTTGAATCTAGAGCCTCCTCCGCTCCATCACCAATTCTCATTGACCAGTTCATCTTGGGGGTCTTTTTGGAGGACAAGGCAATATTCAATTCCTGTAATTTCCTGGACTCTTGGGATCTAGTCCACCGCCTGCCTAACCACCATTCTTTCAGTCTCACTGCCAATTTTGCCACTGGCTCTGTCACCTCCATTTCCAATTCAGATGCTGAGTCACCTACTTTGCCACCAAGAGCTCCAATTTCCGCCTCGGTAATTCCATCTGCCATCTCTAGCTCACACAATTCCTCTCGATGTGAATCCAACAGACTTTCCTCAGTGAACTTTCATTCCAGGTAAAATCCAAAAAGTGCAGTTCCAGCTATATGTAAGAACCATAGTACTCAGTTCCCAATGAAAGCAACTCTCATTGAAACCAATGCAGGTTCAAAGGAAAGTTCATTTACTAGAAAGTAGTGCACAGTTCTAAAGTATAGCTGGAACTGAGTCTCATGTGTGCCAAAACTTAATTTTACCTCACTCCCATTTCCCCCCGACTTCAGTCTTGGAATCTCTCTTGCGCATGTCAAAGATGTCCTCAGGTTCTCACGTTGGTATGGCATTGGGCATCCCTGAGAGTGAGATAACAGCTCATCTGCGCCTAATGATTCACATTCCCATTCCCCCCCCCCTTCCTCCCTCTCTCTGTAATGGTAGAAACGAAGCAAGCAAACTAGCAGTACAAGTGATTGATTGCAAGGGTTCTGACAATTTTCTTCTTTCTGAGGAGCATTTGCTCCATTTATATTTCACGTTAGGCATTTAAAATCCATATTTATGCCAGAAAAGTCAATACCTGTAGCACCTAATGTGCTGGTCTCATCCTCAGTTTTTTTTCATGGCTATTGCTTAGGGTCCTTTGTCACTTCCATTTGCATTCTTTCCAATTCCCCTTTAAACTTTTCTAGAGATTCCCTTGCTTTTTGGACTAAGTTCAGTCTGAAGCTCTGTTGATTAAAAGTGAAGATCACTCCTTCTAATTTATCCCATCAAAATGGTATCTTTTTCTGTTTGAACTTGTCAGTTAAAAAAAAATACTCTTCATTTGCGCAGTATCCTGATTCAGATTTCTTTAAGTACAATCACATCCGCATTATTAATCTTCAGTCTGGTAGTAAAATGGTACTGCAAAACTTGATCTCTGGTCTTCTTTCTGACAAAGTGCACAAGAATATCCCTTGGTACATTTCTTAATTTTGCAAATTGCATGTTAATTCTATAGACTTTGTCAATTTGTGCCTCCATATCATCTTCATTCCATTCCAACAAGTGTGTTAAAGACTGAACAGCCTTTTCTCTGGTGTCTTCTCCAGAATCTTCTGAAATGGCTCTAAATTTTAAGCATAATTATTTTTCTCTCCATTCCAGTAATGCCAGATTGTCTAAGTCCTTTTCCATCTCTCTGTTTATTATTTCTGCTTTACTTTCTAAAATTTCCACTTTGTCATTAATTTGTTTAACTTCTCCTGTAAAGTGCCCTGTGGATTCTTCAATTTTTTTGGTAACTTCTTCTTTTGTCTCCTCTTTCATCTTTATAAACCTTTCTTCCTTTCTCCCTTCAAAAGGAACCAGCTCATTTTAACAGATTTGACAGATTCAGATGCTTGCTTCCCTACCTCTTCAAACATTCTTTGTAATATTGCTGGAGTAATTCTCTTTTCTGTAGGTTGTTCTGATGATCCTCTCCTTCCCTCACCAAGCCTTGCAGCTTTTCTGGTGGTCGCCATTCTTTTATTTGTGATCCAAAAGTAGAAGTACAGGAAGTCAATTACAAAGGTGAAAATAAAGGGCCAGCTTCTCCTTTTTTCCCCTCTTTCATCTCCACTATACCCGTAAGGTTTTAATCTAATCTGTCTGTCCATAGTTTTAATGATAGAATCTGTCTCATTTCATACTTATCACCTTGTTTTGTAAATTCCACCAATTCTCTTTTCCTTTTGATGTCAATCAATCAATATTCCCATGAAAGTCTGGTCTATTCACTTAATTCCAATTAATGTCAAAAGCATTTTTGCCAAAATGTTAATATTTCAAATTTATACAGTAGTAATAGAGCAAACTAAATTCAACAGGGGCTTATTTGTTTGTTTAATCAGGTCGTGATGGAAGTGACATCATCTGGTTGCGCTGGACATGACCTGCGTAACCCTAATCCTCCCCGGATATGACCCGCATAACCTGTGTTATCGGTTAAATGTGCAAACTGATTAGGTTAGATCAGATTAAAATTTGCAATCTGTATGTCTTTAGCTTTTACAAAAGGTAAAGCTGTCTGTGATTTTGATTTCCCTTAGGATATGGGTTTGGGTTAGGTTAATCACTCTGGGGCTGCTGTGGTTTAAAAAGTTCTTTTTCCAGTGTTCGAGGGGGTGATTTTAAAACTGCATAGTAATAAAGCCTTTTTAGGATCTCCTTTTCCTGCATTCACGCCGTTGATTTTAAAATTCCACAAAATTAAAAGCAACATTGGGCCATTATTTATTTCACAAGGCCCAAATAGGGTTTGCTTCCCAAATACAGTGCAGCCTAGGGTTCTATTAATTACTCGCTTTATTTAGATTTGATCTGAATGCCCATAGAATTAGGTTTGGGGTTAAGCTAATCAGACAGCCCAGGGTTGACCATCACACCTTTCTCAGTGATGGGGTTAGGTTCAACACATCATGTCCGGTTAGGGTTATGGCCTTGTGAGTGCTGCATCATGTGGGGAGGAGGGTTATATGGGACATGTCCGGGGGAGGATTAGGGTTACGCAGGTCATGTCCGGTGCAACCTGATGACGTCACTTCCAGCATGACCTGATGGCGTCACTGATTAAACAAACAGATAAGCCCCTGTTGAATTTAGTTTGCTCTATTACTACTGTCCCCTTTATCCATTTATAACTTTCTTAGTCAGAATCTTGTTAAGCACTTTGCTGTTGTTTTAAAGTCTTTTAAAAGTATTGTTTTCCTCTTTGTTTTACTTTCTGTTATTCAGAAGGAAGGCTAAATCACTGAGAAGTTCTCTTCTTTGTCCCGCTGTTTTCAAAGACCTGTTTTCAACTGTAAATTGATTGTATTAAAAAGTGATTAAGAAGGTGAGGGTTTGGTCAAACTTAGTGTCCTTTAAAACACTGTGCACTGCATGTGCAAATGCACTGTTTCTCCCTCCTCCCCCAGTTGCCCTACTCACAAGAAGACCACAAGACTTCCATGCCATGATCTCCTCACAAGGAGCAGCTGTCCAGGGTGCAGGTGGGTGATCTCCCGCCTCTCCTTTATCCAGAAAGACTTTCCCCAGCCAGAAATCACTGCTGGCTGCCATTCACTATCACAGTGCCATCTCTGCTACTTCAGAGAGGTCTAGTCTGCCACAGAACCTCACCCGAAAGCCAGGAATCTGCCCAGTTTTCTGAGGCCATGCAATATGGTTACCTGCAGGGGGACTGCCAAACCAGATGTAAGATTTACCCCGTTCGTCTCAGAGAAACTCTCATGACACGTGTGTTCAGCAAAGAAGTTTACTCAAGCGTAACGTAAGTAAGTACAGACAAAGCCAGGGTTGGCTTGGCATAGCTTACATGGTATTTTATAGCTTCCCCGTTCCCGCACTTTACCTGTTGCTTAGTTACAGATTACCCGCAGTAATCCTCCCTCGCCCAAATGGCAGATTCAGTCTGGTGCTTTTGTCTTTCTGATTGCAGTCTATGGGTTGTGCTATTGTTGCCTTTGTTGGGTTTGCCTGTTTGCGCGCAAAGCCGGGAGTTCTTGATTGCTTTGCTTCCGAGCCTCTGCGCTTTCCTTTGTTTGCAGTGCCCGAGGGGAAACCGCGCTGATACAAAGTATCCGCTTGTGGTTTTGAGTTAAGTGTCGCCACCTGGCCCTAATCAGCTCGCGGTTTCACTTCCCCTTTTTATCGGCCGGGCAGCGAAATTGATTAGGCGCAGCTGAGCGGCTCTTCGCCGTGCCGTGCCGTGCCGTGCCGTGCCGTGCCGTGCCGTGCCGTGCCGTGCCGTGCCGGCTGAATCTGACACCAGACACCCACACTGGCCATTAAGAAAGTCTGTATTATCTGGAGATCAGAAAAGCACCCTCCAAAGATGAGGGACCCAACAGCAACCTCTGAGTGGGGAGCTACTCTTAAAGCAGCAACAGTGTATCACAGTCAATAGTCATAATTTAGATTTAAAAACCTAGCGGATTGTCCTTTCCATAGAAACATCTTAATATCAATCTATTTAAAATCACCTAAAGCCGCCAGCCTAGGAGTCCCCCTCAGTTTATCAGTCTTTCTGCTTTTATTGGGTTACTTCCAAAGATTCTCTGGCATTCTCTAGCATTCATCTACCTGCTGTCATCTTCATAGAATGACAATAATAGTGCCAAAGATAAAATCCTAGATGTGTACAGTAAGAAAACAGAGGAGCCTGTGCACTTGGTACAACCTAACACATAGCACAGTAGAGATAAGAAATGCTTGGTGCCCGTTTTTCTAATATGCATGCTTATCTTACTATGACTTTAACTGTGTCCAAGTATGGAGTGCCTGATACCTAACTTCTAGTCAGTTATCTGTTTGTAATCTGAGTCTGTTTGTTCCTGAAAAATAGATATAGTCTGTATTTGACCATGGGAGGGGATCTTTCACCTTGGGAGCATTGCCCTTTGTGTAACTGACCAGGCTCTGCAGACCCTTATAAATAAACTATTTGGAGACTGAGTATTCAATTCATGTTGAATGAACTGGCATGAACTCTCTGTTAAAGCAGGTGAGAAGAAAGGGGGAGCTAGGGCTCATATGACTTTACTCACCACACTTATGAGACTACTCACCACACACCACACTTATGAGACTACTCACCACACACTTAAGCCCCCAGCACCTGCTTAAATAGCCAAGTTTTCAAGAGCTCCCTGAATGTTCACAGCAAGGTTGTTTCAGCATTTGTTTTAGAGGGGAGCTGGCTCCCCAAGCCCCTCCCGCCATCCCCTCTAGATGGCCATTTAAGGTGGGAAGAAGTTCAAACCTCAGCCGTGGCTCCCTCTGCCTGTCAGCCTACAGCCTGGATGGGCCTATGTGGCCTGACAGAAATTCCCAAAGGCCATCCTCAGCGGCCCCCTCCCCAGCCATGCTGGGCACTGTGGCGCAGCAGCCCCTGGAGGCACCTCTGGTGCCAAGCTTCTTCCACCTGCTGGGATGAGGGTGCTCCTGGCAGCTGAATGCTCAGCCTGGCTGGTAAGGCCAAGGGAGGGCAGGATTTCTACCCCCAGCCCACCCTGCAGGATAGGCTTAACCAACAGCTGGTCCATGCTGGACAGAAATGGGGCTGGGCAGCTTCTTTGTTTGGACATAATATATAGGTTGCATATTTGCACAACACACTTATCCCATTGTCTGAGTTTGCACAATACCTGGATTCCTTAAAAAAGGGGCTGTCTGCTATGCCACAAAAATGTTCCCACAGCTGGCTTTCAACAAACCTGAGATGCCTCCTGTGCTGCCAATTACACACACATATGGCCAGCTTCTGCTACAAACTCAATATATGCAGTCAAAAATCCTTAACTGTAGTAATAAAAGCACACTGCAAACTTTTTGTTTAGAGAATGAAAACAGGAAAGTTCACCTTTCAGAAACTCAGAGAGACAAACATCCTGTCATAAATTCTTTTTTAAACCACACCCAATTAGACTGACCCAGACTCAAGACAGATGCAAAAGCACTGGACCCTGGATCGGGTGGTTTATTTTCTATCTCTCTATAATGGATGGGGGAGACTTTTTATTTTGTTAAACAAAGGTGTTTTATAATGCTTTGATGCTATCCGTTCAATCATGTCTGATTCTTGGTGATTCTATGGACTGGCTTTCTCTACATTTTCCGATCTTGCACGGCGTCTTTCAGTTGTTTTATGTTCTGGTTGGTGTCGGCTTTGATGGTGTCTAGCCACTGTTTTTTGGTGGCCTCGTTTCCTTTTACCACTGACCATTCCGAGCATAACTGCCTTTTCCGGTGAGTTTGATCGCGTGACATACCCAACATAAGCAAGGCGGAACTTTGTGATTTTGCCTTCCGGCAATATGTCTGGTTTTATAGGCGCCAGAACTTTCGTGTTTGTCACTTTTGCTGTCCAGGGAATACACAGGAGTCCTCTCCAACACCAGAGCTTGAGCGAGTCGATTTTCCTCCTGTCGAGTTTTCATGGTCCAACTTTTGCAACCGTAGGGAGCTATGGGAAACGCGATAGCGCGGACTAATCTGCATTTCATTGCCAGGCTGACGTTCTTGCTTTTCCATATTCAGTTCATGCTCATCATTGGTGTGCGACCCAGTGTGATTCGACGCTTTATTTCTGGACTGCATTCACTGCTTTGATCAATCTGCAATCCTAGGAAAGTGAATTCTTGCACGCCTTCGATCTCTTCACCATCAACTGCTATTGTGACATTTCCATTCCTCACAGTGGTCGTGAGCTTGGCCTTTTTGATGTTCAAGAAGAAGCCAAATTTCTCGCTTTCTTCTTTAAGCCTTTTGATGAGATGTTTCAGGCCTTCTTTGGTTTCGGAGAGGAGAGTTGTGTCATCAGCACATCAAAGATTGTTGATATTCCCTCCTCCAATATTTACTCCAATTGTTGATTCTTCAAGTTCCAGCTTCCTCATGATCACATCGGCATACAGGTTGAATAAGAAAGGTGAAAGAGTGCAACCTTGCCGGGCCCCTTTCTCTGTCTTGAGCCAACCAGCATCTCCGTATGGTGTTCACTCTGTTTGGTGAATCACTTCCTGATTTGTGTACAGCAACTGCACCAATTTGACCAGATGTGTTGGCACCCCAGGGTCTTCTAGGGCTCTCCACAGCTTGTCACGATGGACACAATCGAAGGCTTTCTTGTAGTCAATAAAGCAGGTGTAGATGTTCTTTTGATGTTCTTGAGATTGTTCCATGATCCTGCATAGATTTGAATATGGTCACAAATGCCATGACCCCTTTTGAAGCCAGCTTGAACACTGGTCATTCCCTTTCGATGGTCGGCACCAGATGTTGTTGAATGACCTTAAGGAGAATCTTGCTCGTGTGAGGGAGGAGGACGGTTGTGCGGTAACTGGAGCAGTCCTTGGATTCAGCCTTTTCTGGCAGTGCAATGAACGCTGATCGTTTCCAATCCTGCAGCCGTGTGTTTGCTTCTCAAACTTTCTGGCACAAGGCTGCGATGGCTGTGGGTGGCACAGGCCTCAGCAATTCTGCCGGGACGGTATCAACCCCCGGGGCCTTGATGTTTGGCAGTTGGCTCATTGCCCAACGACTCCTTCCTGAAGTACGGCTGGTTCTCCTCCTGCTTCTCTTTCCTCTTTATTCTGAGGAGGCTGGGCCTCTCTGCTGCTGGCACATAGCTCTCCTGCATATTCTCGCCATCTGTTTGTGGCACCTTGTTGGTCAGTCGGTTCTTTCCCTTGCTTGTTTTTGATCATACTTTTATGAGCGGGAAGTGGTGTTCGAATCCTTTTGACTTGCGCAGAGGCATTCCTGATGTGGGCCTTCGTGCAGCCCTCTTCTAGCTCTTGCAATTTCATTGTTTCCTTGCTACTCTTTGGAAATCCACCTTCAATCTCTTTGCTTCCTTCCACTTGCCTGCTGCTCTGGCTGCTTTCTTCACCCAGCTAGTCCGATGGTTTTATCTGAGAGGTGCTTGCACTTTTTCCCTGGCTCCTTGTACAGTTCATGTTCAACTGCTGTTCCAATGATGGTTGGTTTAATTTCCTGCCACAGTTCATCGGGCACCTCCTCAGCAGCGCCCAGCAGTTCAAACCTATTTTTCACCTCAACAGCATAAGTGGAAGGGATTTTGGTGATGTTGTATAATTTGGTGCTGATGGTGCAGCTTATTTGGTGAGGTCCGAGTGTATAAGCAATGCTTGTGCTGTTTGAACCAGGTATTCATGTTTTATAAAAGTGATGTGTAAAACTTAACTATATACACACACAAAAATTCCCCTCTCACCCCTGTGGGTGGCATGCGTCTTCCTCAATCTCCAGTCTTACTCCAGAGGCCTGGGAGTTTGAGGGTTCTGCGCAGGGTCTGAGCTGTTCCTAGCACTGCACTCTTCTGAACAGAGAGCTCTGATGTTGCTCCTGGGATCTGTTGAAGCCCCTCCCCCAGCTCAGGAGTCACAGCCCCGAGTGCTCCTACCACCACCGGGACCACTTTGGCCTTTACTTTCCACATCCTCTCTATTTCCTCCTCCAGATCCTGGTACTTCCCCAGCTTCTCATGCTCCTTCTTCCTGATGTTGCTGTCACTTGGTGCTGCTACATCTATCACTACCGCTGTCTTCTGGTCTTTGTCTACTACCACGATGTCTGGTTGACTGGCCAGTACATGCCTGCCTGTCTGGATCTGGAAGTCCCACAGGATCTTAGCCCTGTTATTCTCCATGACCTGTGGAATCTCCCATCTGGACTTGGGAGGGTCTAGCCCATACACTGTGCAGATGTTCCTGTACACATTGCCAGCTACATGGTTGTGCCGTTCAGTGTATGCTGTTCCTGTCTGCATCTTTCACCCTGACACTATGTGTTGGACTGTCTCTGAGGCCTCTTTGCACAATCTGCACCTTGGGTCCTGTCTAGTGTGGTAGACCCCTGCTTCTATGGGTCTGGTGCTTAGCGCCTGCTCTTGTGCTGCTATGATCAGTGCCTCAGTGGTGTCTTTTAGTCCAGCCCTTTCCAGCCATTGATAGGGTTTCCCAATGTCAGCCACCTCAGCTATCTGTCAATGGTACATCCGATGCAGGGGCTTGTCTTGCCATGGTACTTCCTCCGCTTGAACTTCCTCCCATGTCTGCTGCTGCCTGAAGCATTCTCTCAGCAGCTCATCTTTGGGTGCCATCTTAGTGATGTACTCCTGGATGCTCTGGGTTTCTAGAACAGTGGCTTTGACACTCACCAGACCCCACCTGCCCTCTTTGCGGCTGGTGTACAGTCTCTGGGTGTTGGACTTGGAGTGGAAACCTCCGTACATTGTGAGGAACTTCTGGGTCTTCACATCGGCAGCCTCCGTGTCTTCCTTTGGCCAGCTCACTATACTGGCAGAGTATCTGATGATTGGCAGGGCGTATGTGTTGATGGCATGGATCTTGTCCTTCCTATTGAGCTGGCTGTTCAGGATCTATCTTATCCTTTGGTGGTACTTGGATGTTGCTGTCTTCCTTGACTCCTCATCATGGTCCCCATGTGACTGTGGGATACCAAGGTATTTATAGCTGGTCTCTATGTCTGCTATGTGGCCCACTGGTAGTTCCACTCCATCGGTCTTAACGACCTTCCCTCTCTTTACTATCATCCTGCCACACTTCTCCAGTCTGAATGACATCCCAATGTCCTCACTGTAGATCCGTGTCAGGTGGATCAGTGAGTTTATGTCTCATTCACTCTTAGTATACAGCTTGATGTCATCCATGTAGAGGAGGTGGCTGATGGTGATTCCACTCTTGAACTTGTACCCATATCCAGACCTTGTGATTATCTGGCTGAGGGGGTTTAAGCCTATGCAGAACAGCAGCAGGGACAGTGCATCACCTTGGTGTATGCCACACTTGATGGCCACTTGTGCGAGCTGTCTTGAGTTGACTTCCAGTGTTGTCCTCCACAGTCCCATTGAGTTCTTGAGGAAGGTCCTTAGTGTCCTGTTGACTTTGTATAGCGCCAGGCACTCACAGATCCATGTGTGTGGCACTGAGTCATAGGCTTTCCTGTAGTCAATCCAGGCTGTGCTCAGATTGGTCTGCCTAGACCTTGAGTCTCAGGTGACTGCTCTGTCTATGAGCAACTGGTGTTTTCAGCCTCTGGTGTTGTTCCCAATGCCTTTCTGAACTGTGCTCATGTACTGGCCCATATGGTCTTTAGCTTGGTGGCTAGGATGCCTGATAGAACTTTCCATGTTGTGGGGAGGGAGGTTATTGGCTGGTAGTTGGATGGTGCTATTCCCTTGTGGGGGTCTTTCATGATCAGCACTGTCCTTCCTTGTGTTAGCCAGTCTGGATGGGAGCCTGCTGCTAGCAGCTGGTTCATCTGTGCTAATAGGCGTTCATGCACTGCTGTTAGTTTCTTTAGCCAGTAGGCGTGGATCATGTCCAGGCCAGGTGCTGTCCAGGTCTTTATGTTCTTGACCCGCTATTGGAGGTCTGCTACTGTGATGGTGACTGGTTGCTGTTCTGGGAGATTGCTGTGGGCCGCTCTCAGGTCCTGCAGCCACTTTGCACTGGTGTTATGTGTCTTCTCTTTCTCCCCTATGTTCTTCCAGTACTGTCAGTTTCTGCTGCTGGTGGCTCTGCTGTTGCTGTGTGGTTGCACTGCAGTTGGGATGTTCTTTGGAGAACAAGGCATTTATCTCCTTGGCCTCCTTGGCCTTCTCTAGTGTGTCTCCTTAGCCTGGCAGCCAGTGCTGTGGGCCTTTGTTTAGCAGTCTCTAGGGCTTCAGATGGAATCAGGCCCATATATTTTTTCAGTAGCCGAGTCTTATCCTTAATCTCCACACCCTTCTGTAGTTCCACCAGCTGACTGACTTCTCTCCGAGTTGCCTTGATCTTAGCCTCCAGTCTCATTTTCCAGGGTGGGTATGTACTGCTGTTCTTCTTGATCGCGTAGCCAAGTATTTCCAGGATTACAGCAGCTGTAGCGTATACCAGTTCGTTGGTTTGAGTTACGGTGGTAGTCAGGATTGTCTGGAGGGCTCTGTTGGCATCTTCTAGCATACTATCCGATGGTACCTCTCCTCTGAGCCTTGGTAATCGGCCTCGAGAGTTGACTGTAGCTAGTTTATCCATGATCTTATGCCTCATATCAGCTGCTGTGCTCTGTAATGGAAGGGGTGGCAGTGACATTCCAGCTTCAGGTATTGGCTGCACATCCAGCTGTTCTTCCAGGTCTGCTTGAGTCCGGGTTGTAATGTGGAGTTGGTCTATCTCAAGTTGTGAGAGCAGCTTCCTCTTCACTATGTTGAAGCGCTGGGTAACAAGTTGTTTCTTAGTTAGTGTGGATGTAGGCCTTCTGTCTATCCATAGTTCCCTCATATGTTTCATACATCCCCTCTCATTAGGTCTGCTGTTGTAGTAGCATTCCATCAATTCCAAGTTCTCTTGTCTCGTCCATGTATGGTTTGTTCCAGTAGCCCACTTATCATCAGATTGTCCTGATTCCCCAACATCTGACGTGGACCTTGTTAATCCGGGTGATGTCCAAGCTGGCATGACTCTCTTAGTTTGTGTCACTCTCATATTTGAGGTAGGCAGGTGAAGTGTTAGGGGGTCTTTGCCCAAGGACCCCTACTGGTAGGGTAGGTACCAGCCAGGATTTGAACCCCAGTCTCCTGCATCAAAGGCGGTGTTCTAACCACTATGCTATCCAGCCGCTATGTATATATATACACGAGTGCTTCCTATTACCCCTATACTATTACTGTTACCTCTATACTTTATTCTACTCTATTACTACCACTTCTATACTATTACCATTACAATAGCCTTGATACTCTACTCAATACTCTACAACATAGTTCTTTGTTGCTACCTACTATACATTGATGATTTCTTACAGAGCCTGTTCTGTCTTCCTTTTTTTCCCCTCTCTCTGGAATGTCTTCTACTTTTTCTGCTCTGCTGTCACTTTTAATGGCCAGCAGGTAGCGCTTTCACACCTTTTCAAGTTGCTCTTTTCCTTGCTGGGCCTCTAACCTTTATTCTTCTGGACTGTCTACTCTCTCTGAAGGAAAAGCCCCTTCTGTCCTTTTGTTGCAGGACTTCTCCATTCAGTGGCTGCAGAGCTCAAAAAAGAATGTGTGTCCTCCCTTCTCTACTCTTCACCTGTGTTAAGGTTGCAGCTTTATTGGCATCTCTGCTGTGTTGACACCAGGGAAAGGGTCAGATGGGAGGGACAGGAAGGAGCACAGGTGCTGCTGTCTTCTCAATCAACCTGTTCTTCCACATACCTCACCCCTTTCAGAAAAAAACCCCCAAATCAAAGAGCCTTTGATTCCCCCACCCTATCCCCTTGGGGTTACCACAATCTCAGTATCTACCATACCAGGATAAGAAGTCAGCAATGATATTTGTGGCCTACTTGGTGTATGATATTTAATTGATATGGCTGTAGTGTCAGATACCATCTGGTTAGATGTGAATTGCTGTCCTTCATTTGTTGCAGCCAAGTGAGCAGTTGATAGTCGGTTATCATGGGAAATTCTTGATATATCTGGAGAGCATCTATTCCCCATTTTAGGTGCTTGCTTGCTTGCTTGCTTATTTATTTATTTATTTATTTATTTATTTATTTATCATATTTATATAGCTGCTCATCTCACAGAAAAGTGACTCTGGCAGCACACAATAAAGAACAATAGTAAAATAAAAATATTAAAACAACTACAATTAAAAGGCATCATCAATATTATTAATCACAAGATAGTCGAGAAAATTGATGTTAAAAACAATGCAGCCATCTCATTAGATCACCATTTCCTTGAGATCCCCAAGCCTGCTGACATAGCCATGTTTTGAGACACTTTCTGAAGGATATCAAGGATGGGGCCAATCTCACCTCAGGGGGCATGATGTTCCACAGGGCGGGCCCCACACCAGAAAAGGTCTGTCTCCTGGGTGATGAAACTCTTTTGCAGACAGGATCTACAGCATACCTCTTTTGCCAGACCTGATGGGATGGGCAGATATAATTGGGTGAAGGCAGTCCCTCAAATAACCTGGCCCTATGCCATGAAGGGCTTTACAGGTCAACACCAGCACCTTGAATTGGACTCAGAAGCAAAATGGCAACCAATGCAGCTTGTGGAGCAGAGGTGTAACGTGCTTTTCTAGGGGCTCACATAACCGCCCGTACCACTGCATTTTGCACCAGCTGAAGCTTCTGGATCAACTTCAAGGGCAGCCTCATGTTCAGCACATTACAGTAGTCCACCTGGGAGGTGACCAAGGCATGAGTGACCATAAGCAGAGCCTCCTGGTCCAGGAATGAGCACAAACCTCAGTCTTGCCAGGGTTCAGCTGAAGCCTGTTATTCCCAAGATAGGCTAATGGCTGTCATAGTAGCCATGAACTCCTGAGCCGCCTCAGACCCCACTCTCAGGGAAGGCAGATTGAAGTTGCCCAAGACCATAAGTCTGGGGAACTCCACCACCAACCCAGAAATGGAGTCAAGCAGCTCAGACAGGGAGGTTGCTGTGCAGTAGGGAGGCTGGTACAGTAGCAACAATCCCAACTGATCCTGAGAGCCCAACTTAATGAACAGAGTCTCACATCTGCCTGCCCTTTAGAACATCATCCCCAACATCAGACATGCCCTGACCCAGCTGGCCTTTCACAAGGCATTAAAAACTTGGCTTTGTTTTTAAGCCTAGGGCCCTGATAGTGTGGGTGAGGCCACTTTTTGGTTATATTGACTGGGTGCTTGATTATTCTTGGCCTCTATTTTATGCTGTGTTGTGTTATTTATGTTTTTAAGTATTGGTTGTATTTTTATTCTGTTTTTATTTTGTTTTGTTAGCTGACCAGAGTCATGTATATGAGATGAGTGAGCAGCCATATAAATTTATTCAATAAATAAATTAGCTAAGAACAGTGTCATTTCAATAGTGGTGTATTGTGCATTGATCTAGGCAAACTTTGCTAAAGCCAGAAGTTAGATCCAATTCTCTGGGTGGTAATTTACATAGCAGCGGAGATGCTGTGAGGATGGCATTCACTCATTCTGTTTGCCCATCTGACTGTGGAGGACGGGCTGAAGAAAGATTGACTTGCACCCCAAACTGTCAAAGAGCACCCACCAAAACTAAGCAGTGAATTGTGGGCCTTAGTCCAAAATCAGATGCTCTGGTAATCCATGTACAGGTAGTCCTCAATTTATAACCTGTCGTTCAGTGACTGTTCAAAGTTACAAACTAACTGAAAAAAGTGACTTATGACCAGTGCTTGAAGTTATGGCCATTGCAGCGCCCCTGTGGTCATGTGATCAAAATTTCGGTCCTTGACAGCCCACCCACATTTATAGGATTACCTGTAGATGGAATATGTTATTTCAAAAGAGAATTGCCACCTCTTTGGCTGTGGGCAGGCCTATACAGGGGATGAAATAAGCCACCTTGGTGAAAGTGTCCACAACTACCAAAATGGTGATTGCTCCCTCTGACAGAGGTAGCTCCATAATGAAGTCGAGAGAAACTGCTTACCAGTTTCTGGGGTTGGCAAAGGTAGTAGTTCTCCAGGTGGTGCTCCTGGAACATCTTTGGATCAGTGGCAAACAGGGCATGAGGTGACCAGCTGAAACGCAGAGCTGAGTGATGGGAGAGGAAAAGAGCCTAACCAGAGTCTGCAAAACCAAGCAAGCCTACAAATCAAAGCGAGTCCACTACATGCAGCAGCCCAGGTACAGAGCCCCACAAACCACACCAGAAATAGAAGCCTGTGAGTACTGGGGGAGAGGAAGAGAGAGAGAGAGAGAGAGGGAGAGAGAGAGAGAGAGAGAGAGAGAAGACCATTTGCAAGTCTATAGAAGAATGAAAAAGGTTTTAATAGAGGTAAATATGTGTAGCTCAGGGTTGAACTGTGGAGTGGATGTTACCTAGCTGGGTAATGAGATGTTTGCAAGAAAAGAACCAAGCTCAGAGAACCCCAAGGATTCCACAGAAAAGGGTTTTCACACACAAATGGACTGATACTGGCTACAAGAGCTGAAGGCCTGGGGAAGAAGACTGATACTGTACTGATACTAGACTGATACTGGTTATAAGAGCTGAAGGCCTGGGGGAAAAGAAAACATTTGAAGTTATTAGTTAAGACAGGAAAACATAGAGATAGGAAATAGACATAGAACACAGAGATAGAAATTTGTAGATTAAATAAGAAAGAAATAGTTGTAAACGTATAGTAATAGGAAGACAGTAGAATAAGATAGGTAGGAAAATCCTTCTGGACCAACTCAGAGAATTGGGGGTAGGCAGCACAGTATTGTGCAAATTCACCTCCTTCCTCCAGGGTTGGTTCCAGTCAGTGGTGATTGGGAAGGAGAGATCCCACCCCTGTCCCCTACTATGTGGGGTGCTGCAGGGGTTGGTGCTCTCACCTCTCCTATTTAACATCTACATGGGACCACTGGGTGAGCTCATCTGTCGCCATGGGGTGAAGTATCATCAGTATGCTGATACTCAATTATACATCTCCACCCCTGGCAACTTAAGTGATGCTGTGGGCATCCTTCCTTGGTGTCTGGAGGCTGTGAGGATCTGGATGGGGAACTTCAACTGAACGCTGAGCCCCTCTGGTTCTAGGATTTTACCATCTTTGGTACTGGATGAGATTGCACTGCACCAAGCAGACCCTGTGCACAATCTGGGGGTCCTGCTGGACTCACAACTCCGGCTCAAAGTGCAGGTGGCAGTCATGGCTGGGAGGGCCTTTGCATAACTTCATATTGTGCACCAGTTGCACCCATTCCTAGGTCAGAAGGACCTACTCACAGTCACTCATGCCCTGGTCATCTCGCGGTTAGACTACTGCAATGTACTGTACATGGGGCTGCCCTTGAAGAGTATCCAGAAACTTCAGCTGGTGCAAAATGCAGCAGTGCAAACAGTTATGTGTGTTTCTGGTAGAACACATGTTATACCTCTGCTTTGCGAGTTGCATTGGTTACCAGTTTGTTTCTGGGTCCAATTCAAGGTGCTGGTGTTGACCTTTAAAGCCCTTATGGCATGGGGCCAGGCTATCTGAGGGACCACCTCTCCCCGATTTCATCTGTCTGTCCTACCAGATCCAGCAGAGAGGGCATGTTATAGGTTCCATCACCTAAGGAGATACATTTGGCAGCCCCCAGGTGGTGGGCCTTTTCTGCTGTGGTACCTGCACTGTGGAATCTTCTCCTCCCTCTGGTGAGGTTGGCCTCATCATTGTTGAGCTTCCAGGAGTCCCTTAAGACTGTGCTTTGCCAGCAGGCCTGGGGACCCCAGAGGACAGGGGAATTAGTGAGGTGACTCCCTTATTTTTAACATCCCTTTATTCTCTGTTTTATTCTGCTTTTTATATTTTTAATGTATTTATTGACTGGTTTTAGCTCTGTTGTATGCCACCCATAGTTGCCTGTGGTGATATGGGTGGCTATATAAATTGGTTTTATAAATTAAATAAATAAATAGAAACAAGCATAGAATTAACATTGTTGAGAACTAAGGAATAGGGTTTAATTTTGTAACAATGAAAGAGTTTTTATGGGAAAAACAAATGCAGTCTTTATGTCTGTGGTCTGTACCAGATTAAGAAAAACGCTAACAAGTAGATAATGATACAGCCTAATATATATAATGATATGTATATGTATATGTACACTGACAGGGCAAGCTACTGTATATAAACAGAGTGCGAACCCGATTCCCTTCTGGCACAGAAGATGTTACCTAGTCTGGTAATGAAATGTCTGCAAGAAAACAACCAAGCTCAGAGAACCCCAAGGACTCCACATGATATAGCTGTCCAGGGAGTCTCGGAACACATTGCTCGTTAATGCTGGAAGATTGCAGAAGCATTAGTCAATCCAAAGGGCATGACCATGTATTTGAAATGCCCATACCAGGTGCAAAATGTTGTGTTCCATTCAGCTCCCTTTCATATGCATGCTAAATTATACACTTCTCTAAGGTCCAGCTTGGTAAACACCTGGGCATTGTGGAGGTGTTCTAGAAATTCTGGAATGAGTGGCAACTGATAATGGTTGTGCATAGTAATCTGATTCAGTTGGCAGTAATCATTACAGAGCCTACGTTCTCTAGAATTCTTTTTTACAAATAATACAGGAGCCACTGCAGGAGAGGATGAGGGTCCGATAAATCCCATTTTCAATGTGGCCAGCGTTGGTTCTGACTCAGGGCAAAGGCAATGTATTGGAATCCTAGCCCCTGGCACCAAATCGATTGAACAGTCTGCGTGGTGGCAGCTGATCTGTTTTCTTTTCACTGAACACATCTGCAAAGTTTTATACTCAATGGGAAAGCTGGGGGGCATATCCCCTTCTTGTTCTGCCACTAGGATTGCAGGAATGGCAGCCATGTAGTTGTTACAACAACGGGCAGTGAAAGTTATGGTTCTTGTAGATCACACAATTTGTGGGTTGTATGCTTGAAGACACTCCAATCCCAGGACAATGGAAAGCTAGGTAGAACTCAGCCTTTTCCTGGTGAGTTCCCAGTTACATGCTCGGTGTTGTGGCCCAGACCACCGGGCCTGACCAGAGAGAGTAACTGTCAATCATCTCAACCACTAGGGGTGGCTGGATGGTGTGCTTTGGAATGTCATGGTCTGCTGCAAACTAGAGATCCATGAAGTTGGCCGTAGCTCCAGACTTGGCCCATTTAGTAGGATTCTTTCTCCTGGCATTTGAAATTTCAGTCACCACTAGGTGTTTGGTGGGTGTTATTTGGGGGTTCTGGGTTTGACTAGCTGATAACTAGCCCCAGTCTAGTATGCCCCCTAGACCAGGCCCCTTCCCTTTTCCCAACATGATGGGGCACATTGCCTTAACAGGACATGTAGCAGCCCTGTGGCCTTGGCCCCCACAGTATAAGCATAGCCCTTCTCTGTGTCATCAAGCCTTTCCTACTGGGGTTAACTTCCAATGGGCCCCTCCTACTTGCATGGGTTCCTCATTTGCAGGAGGTAAGGCACGATGAGTGAGGGCAGGTCTGATCTTTTAGGAGCTTGAATTCTGCCCCTTCGTTGCTGAAGTTGTCCTTCTTTATGTAGACAAAGCTGCATCAAACCTTGAAGGGTTCTTGGACACTCAGTTCAGCATTTCTCCTCCCCTCTCCCCTCTGCAACTGTGTCAAGGTTGTTGTTTTAGGGCAACTCTGCCATACTGGCACTGGGAAAAGGTTTGGATGGGACGGAAAGGAAGGAGCACAGGTGCCTGCAACCTTCTCAAGCAGCCTGTTCTTCCACACACCCATTCAGAAATGATCCAAGAATGGTCAGACCCAAGAACAATTAGGCTTCAGTCCCCAGTTCAGCCAGGTAATCCAACGAATGCAAGGCAGCAGGCAGAGATGGTCACAGCAGGCCTCTGTGTGGAGCCTGGATGGCCACAGAGGACCAGGCGAGCTGCAGCATCCTTCGTGTAGCCATGCACCCTGGCCTCTTGCTCTGTCTCCTGGAGCAAACCAGCTCCTTCAAAGTGTTGGTTTGCCTGGGCTGCTCATGGTTTGCCTGGGCTGCTCATCTACTTCCCCAGGGCTTTCAGTGGGGCCCTGGGAGATTCAGCTTCCCAGGTATCTCTGCCTAACTGCCTAGGGCCACCTGCTGCCCTCTTGGGAGAGGGAAATTTGGGTCCAGTGCTCCAGCCTCAATCCCTCCCTACACCCCACACCCCACACCCTGCAGCTTTTTCCCTACAAGAAGCAGTTGCATCCACGGCTTGTTGCTACTCATTGCATGAGCCCCCACATTGTTGTAGGAGCTTTTGCCATGCCAGCCTCACCCATACCAGCCTGGGGCATCTCCCACCATTTCTGCCCTGGGGAGATGAGATCTCCTCAGCTGCCTGGTATCTTTTCTCAGGTAGAAAGCAGGCTGTTCTCATGTGACCCTGCTTTCAGTTTCCCTGGTGCCTCCCAGCTTACTTCCTTTTGCTTCCAAGGTCAGCTGAGCAGGCTGAAGCCAGTGGGGAGGCAGCTCCTTGACAAGGCAGGACCAGTGGAGCATTGGCCAAGGCTTCTCCACACCTGCCTTTATGGCCTTTGTGCCCAGTGAAGAACCACTCTGGATCTGCAAGCTGGACAGGATTGCTTCAGCATGCCTCAGCAACCTTCAAGACATGCTACCACTGCCAGTGACACTGCAGTAGAGGCAGCCATCATAACTGGGGAGTTGGGGTGGGCTTCAGGCTAGAGAAGCCAAACTGGTAAGCTGCCAGTAGATCTGCGCATCTTTCCCATCTTTCCATGGCGGCTCAGCTCTGGCTGGAGGGAGCTGCCCCAGGCTTGAGCTGGAGGGCAAGGGCCATGGGGAGAAAGCCAGATCAGGAATCTGCATTGGTCCCCCTGAACAGGAAGGTGAGAAGATGTTGCAGAGAGGTGAAAAACTATCTGTGTGTGGCTAGCCAAGGCCATAACTCCAGGGTCTCAGGAGCCTAAGACTAGCTTCTATGTCCCTTCCAGACAACCCACCGTTTAAGCAGAGGGGTTTACATGGCCTTTGGAGAATCCAGAATGCTGGCCAGTCTTCGTCTGGATGGGGAATGGAGGAGGTGGCATGTGAGCAAAGGCACTGGTGCACCGTACCCTTCGCCAGTCCCAAACTGCTCCAGCTGCTTCTCATTGCATCCAGTCAGAAATGTAAAAGAAGAGGCCTCGTCATCTGTTTCAGTTCAGGTTCCAGCTGCTTCCCCAGGCCAACTTTTGCGGTCCCCCAGCAAAGCTGATCTTCTCTGCAGCATTGCAAAGGCCTTTCTTCATGCACCCTGGGTTTCGGGATATCCGATTTCAATCAGCTTACAGATGTCCCAGGCAGGATCCCATTGACAGAAATTCTCAGGTCAAAGGGAGTAAAGGTGGGTCGGGAAGTCCTCCAGAGGAAGAGAACAGTTGTGCAGTAACCAGTGACAGTGATGTTCTGGATTGCTCTGTGAGGATGGAGGATTTCCATTCTCCTGACATCTACAGAAGCCCAAAACATTCTTCTCCTCTCTTGCTGACTTCACTTGTCAAAAGGTAGGACAAGGGGCTTTGCCATCCCAAACCTAACCCTCCCAGTCAAAGAGAGATTGAAGAAATGAAGGTGGCTGGCACCTTGAGAAAAAGTGGGTTATGTTAATTTGTGATACCCGGAGGAGGAGGAACTAAGAGGAATCAGACCTCCAACCTAGGCATCAGAAAAGCCGATTGTGACAAACTTCACAGAAGGGAAGCTGGACCCAGGGCTTCGCAACCCTCAAAAGGACAAGAAGTTCTACAGGTGGAGATGCTAAAGGTGTAGTTGGAAGTCAGGAGCAGATACAGGCAGAGCTCTCTAAAATGCAGAAGAGGAAAGGGAAAAAGAAAGGAAGAACACAAGGCCATCTCTAGAAAGTATAGGAAGTCTGTCAGAAAAGCTAATGCTTAGAATGTGATGAGGCTTGTGAGAGATAGGAAAAAGGGCAGTAAGGGTTCTTGGGGTACGTTAGAAAGGAAGGATGTTGATCTGCTGCAAGGAGAAAGTGGTGAATTAGTGACAAGTGATGTTCAAAACACCGAACTTCCTAACTCCTGCCTTGGGTCTGTCCTCTCTGAAAAGGGAAATGGAGCCCTGGCTGCTCTCTGTTCTGGCTACATGTTCACAGAAGCCAGGATGGGTTTGCTGCAAACCAGTAGTGCCTGGCTGGCCTCGTCTCCTTCTTTGAAAGAGTGACTAGATCAGTAGATAGCCATTGTGTGTCTCTTGTGATATTCCCCTTGGAACGGTGGAATATCTGCTGGAAGACACCACAGTTCTGGGTTTTTGTTTCTTTTTTTTGTCTGCGCTCAGTCATTGCTGACCCTGCAGTGACTGCTTGGACGAGTCCTTGCAGTTTTCAAGGCAACTGTTCTTCGGAAGTGGTTTGCCAGAGCCTCCTTCCTAGGGCAGAGCCCAGCTGGCGAGCGCAGGAGGCGGGGTTTCTGTTGCTTCGCGCCCTTTTTGGGCGCGCACGGTTTTTTCGCGCTTACCGGCAACTGCTCCCAACTCCTTTTTTGCAAGGTGCCGCCAGCATTTTTCCTCCCACCGGAGTGAGAGTCCCCATTTATCTACTCACGTAAGTTTTCGAACTGTTGGGTTGACAGGAACTGGGGAGGAAACAGGAGCTCACCCTGTTTAACACGAAGGCTGGACTCGAACCGCTGAAGCATCGACCATTAAGCCGTATGAGGAGCGGTTCAAGGATCTGGGAATGTTTAGCCTACAGATCAGACAACTGGTTCTCTATTGCCCCAGAGGGCAGGGCCAGAATTAATGGGTTCAAACACTAAGGAAGGAGGTTCGCACTAGGCACTGGGAGGAACTCATTAACATTTGCAAAACACACCTATAAGGCTGCCCGACTCCAGAGGACACTGGGTAGCGCAGAGAAATGAATGCCGGAAAGCGAAGCCAATGAATCAACACGGACAGGGCTTAATCCAGAAGGAAATGGGCACCTTCTCCTACAACCATCGTATCCTCCAGGAGCCCAAAGCTGGAGGAAAAGACAGGTTTGCCTAGAGGAGAGCAGGATGGGGGCCTCTGGGGGGTGCTATTCCAGAGGACAGAACAGTGGCTGAGGGGCCAACAGATGGCCCGGTTTCATGGATGGGACCCAGAGCGTCCCAGAACAGGCAGACAGTCCCCCCCCCCCACCATAGCTAGGCCCTGTGCCGGGGGGAGGTTTATGGGTGGTAACCAGCACCTTGAACCTCCTGACTGCATTAGCTGTCAGCCCCACACAAGGCAGTGTAGTGCTTCCTTCTTGACCAGAGATCTCCAAAGAGGGGCAGATGGTCCTCTGTGAGGTGGCTCCAGAGGCCCGACTCTGTGATTCACCCTTCCTCTCTATCCAGAATATTCTGGACACCACATTTGCATTTTAGGAAGAACACTGGCAAAGTGGGGCAGGAAGCAGGAAGGACCTCTCAACCAAAAGAGCTGTGGAACCCTGGAGCCAACGGATGCTGTTCCACTGGAGGGGTTCCTGTAGTAAGAGAGGGCAGGTGATCTCCAACACATTCTGTCGTTCCCGGATGCCCAGAGGATGCGGCTACCTTGCTCACGTGGTGGACCACAAAGGAGTGGGCCAGGGGTGGGGGAAAGGCCTCTGTCTTGCACAAGGCTGCAGAGATGGTTCTGCACTGCAGCAGCAAAGTCCTGGTTTGGGTAGGACATCTTCTGATGGCTGCCAACCATGCTTTGCCAAATTGGCTTTTTCTGGGGAGGCCAGGCACCACCGTACGTCTGGATCCCAGGCGCTGCCCTCTGTCAAAAGGCCAAAGAGCTCAGGGAGGGAGCCGGGCGCTGTTCCCTCTGCCATGGGCTCAGTGGCCCCCAGCCTCCTTCAGAGGCCTGTAGACCAGTGGGTCCAAATTCAGCCCTTTCCCTGTGTCCAATTGGGAGGGCTTTGGGATGTGCAATGCACCCATTTTGTCTACTCACCTCCTCCCCCTTCCCACGAACTGGGCCCTGTGCCCATCCCAGGCCTGGCGTAGCCTTCCCTCCCACAGAGTGCTCAGGGGCAAGAGCCAGGCTGGGGGATCCGCAGACTCCCAGGACCACCCCCCCCAGACAGACCGCTTGTCCCAAGTCTCCTGCTTCTCCAGATGTCCACTGCTGCCAGCTTGGCTGTCTTGAGGTGGCTGGCCGGGGGAAGACACCCTGCTGGCAGGCAAAGCCCCCTTCCACCAGCTGCCCTGCTAATTCCAATGCTACCCATGCCCTTTAGCTGGGGAAATCTGGCAGGCCCCGCTGGGCAGGCAACTGTGTGTGTGTCTGTTTGTGCGTGTGTTGTCCCTGTCTGTTATGGAGCATCTGCTCTCCTCCCGCTCCAGAAAATTTCAGCCAGTCACTTCTTCAGGGCCAAAGGTGACCAACCTTCTCCATCGGAGCCTTCCAGGTGCTTTGGACCCATCATCCCCACTCAGTGCGGCTGGAGGCGTCTGGGAAGGAGGGCGGCGCCTGGTGGGACAAGCTCACTAGCTCAGTCCAAGCCCGAATCCAAACGACACGCAGCCTCCCCCGACTCGGAAGGGGGCGAGAGGCACGACCCCCCTTCTTTCCCCCGCGGCCCCTCTTGGACCCCGCCTGGGGCCCAAGGCTGCAGCCTTCCGCGCAGGGCGGGGACTCCCTTCCATGCTTTCCCCCGCTCAAGCTCACGGCGCTGCGGCGCGGCACTGCCCGCCCTCCTTTCCCGGGCGCGGTGTCGGCGACTACCCTGCAGCCAGCCGAATCGGGCTGGAGGAGCCTTTCCCAGCTGGTCGAAAAGCCGCGGAGCGGGGCGGGCTCCGAAAGGTCCAGCGGGGGCCGGAAAGCCGCCCCGCTGCCACGCCCCCCCTCCCCGCCGCGAGCCTCCCTGAAGCGCCCCGGGCCTTCCGAGGCGAAGCGAGGCGAGGCACCGGCCGGCTCTCCGCTGTGGAACGAACGCCGGGCGAGGCGGAGGCCGAAGGGAAAGGGGTCGTGGACGACGCTGCTGGTGCCCGAGGAAGCCGAGGGAGGCACCAGGGGGCGCTGCCGCCCACCTCTTCTCCTCGCGCGGGCAGCGCATCCGGAGGGCGGCGCAGGGTGGGCAGCTGGGGCGGCCTCTCCGAGGGGAGCGCCGGACAGCCCGCCCCGCAGAGGGATCCGGCGGCGGTCGCTGAGCAGCCGCGCCGAGCACAGCCGGGCGAACGCATTCCTCCAGCCGCTGCCGGCTACCCCCATGGCCTCGCCGCCGCCCCCGCTGGTGCTGCTGCCGCTGCTGCTGGCCGCCCTGGCGAGTCTCTCGCCCTGCGCGGCCCCGCTGCCCAGCCCGGCCGGAGGCAACGGCAGCGCGCCGGCCCCGACCGTCCTGACGGTGGCCATGGTGCTGCCCGAGCACAACCCCAACTATCCGTGGGCGCTGGCGCGCGTGGGCCCCGCCGTGGACTTGGCCCTGGAGGCGCTGGAGCCGGCGCTGCGGGCCGCCGGGCTGGCGGTGAAGAAGGTGTTCGCCACGTCCGAGCTGAACGGCGCCTGTTCCGAGTCGGTGGCGCCGCTCAAGGCCGTGGACCTGAAGCTTTACGACAACCCGGACGTGCTGCTGGGGCCGGGCTGCGTCTACCCGGCGGCCGCCGTGGGGCGCTTCGCCTCGCACTGGAGCCTGCCGCTGCTCACGGCCGGCGCCGTGGCCGCGGACTTCAGCCGCAAGCAGGAGCACTTCAGCACGCTGGTGCGCGTCGGCCCGTCCGCCCCCAAGCTGGGCGCCTTCGTGGCCCACCTCCACGGGCACTTCAACTGGAGCTCCCGCGCCGCCCTGCTCTACGTGGACCGCAAGACCGACGACCGCCCCTTCTACTTCACCATCGAGGGCGTCTACGAGGAGCTGCGCCACGCCAGCCTGGCCGTCGGTTACCACATCTACGCGCCCCGCGACAACGGCAGCGCCGCCGGGGACGAAGCCGGAGGCCCGGACGCGGCGGTCCAGTTTATCCGAGCCAACGGGAGAGGCGAGTCCCAGGACGAAAGGCGGGGGGGGGGGACACCGGCGGCGCGGCGGCGATGACTTCCCCAGCCCCCCGCGCTCGGAGTGCAGAGCGGTCGCGGCCGGGGCTGGAGATTCCTTCCCGTCCGGAGAGGCTGACCTCGCTCCCCGCCGCGGGGCTGGCTGGGAAGGGGCGCCAGTCCCTCCCTGCCGAAGGCCCGCACCTTTCTCCGACGGGGCGCGGGAGGCTCGGGACGGGGCTCCAGCAGTCCGCGGGTGGAGGAGCTGCGGTGCAAGGCCGGGCATGGGGAGGGGCGGGGCCGGGCCGGGGCCGGGGCCGGGGCCGGGGCCGCCAGCAGCCGGACGGCGCCAGCTCTTCCCTGCGCGTAGCCGCCCGGCCCTGGAGGCACTTATTGATCCGCCGGCCTGCTGCAGCTGCGCCCCTCCATCTTGGCGGCTGCTGATGGAGCTGCTGTGTCATTGGGGCGGGCATGAAGCCCGCCGGGGACGGCCCGATGGAAAACCTGGCCGCCGCTGCCGGCCTGCCCGCCCGCCCTCGTCTTTCCGAGAGGAGGAGCGGACGGGCTCGTCTGCTGGAGGATCTCGAGCCCAGGCCGGCGGGCCACCGGGACGTTGCTGTGGCGGAGTCTCTGCCGGGCGGAACCCAGAGGCAGCCACGCCAGGCCGGGTGACCGTCGGGTCCCCAGGCACTGCAGGCTGGCAAGCCACCCCGCGGCCGTCGGGGATAAAATGCCCCCTGAAAGGCTGGGGAGGGGGCAGGGAAGCGCGGTTGGTGACCCCCGCGGATCCAGAGTGCTTGGAGGTGGGGTGGGTCAGACTGCCCCATAGCACGCCTCCCATCAGAAGCAGGAATCCTCAGCAAATGGTGGATTGGGCCCACTAATGACAAGCAAGGGCTGGACCCGCAGGGAAATGCTGCCAGACTGCGCTGCAGAAGCCATTGGCAGGAAAGGGGCTGGGAGATTGCTGATTTGGGTGGGGAGTAGTAATTGCTAGGACCCGCTTCTGTTCCAGGGCGCATCTGATCCACCCTTTTGCTGTGATGCAGATGCACTCAGCCAAGGCCATGAGATAAGAAAGAGAAAAGGGAACGTTGTTCCTCCTGCGGGAGCCTGGCAGTCCATCCTTGCTTCCCCCCGGGCCATCCACTGCTCCACGCACTGCCATCTGTGCTTGGCACTTCGGGCTTCACTCTTTTCTAGATTTCATCCACTCCAGCCAGCCACAACTCTCCTGAGCCATTCGCTTGGATTTGTTCTGAAACGTCCTCCTCTTTATGTCCCAGACCACCTCAACGTTCTTTCATATCGGTTGTATTTAACCCACATTCTTCCAGCAGCACTTTTTTATTCGCCGTCTTCTTCTTTCGGCCACGTACTTCTCAATCTCCACTGCCTTCACCTGACTTGTACAATTTCCCTGACACACCCAGCTTTCACTTCCAAATAACCAAGTGGGCAGTACCATCATTTCCACTTCTTTCAACAGAGCACATAACATCCACTGCCTTTCTAGCAGCATTTGCACATCTGAAAATTGCTCCATCCCTTTCCCCATCTTTACTAAAACTTTAGCAAGGTACACAAATTCATCTACTTGCTGTAGTTTTTCACTATCATATATAACATACAACCATTCACCCCATTTTTCCTGTGTACAACTGTTCACCCCATTTTTCCTGTCCAATAATTGCCCTGGTCTTTGATACATAAATGTTCAGGTCCATAGCTCTTGTTGCACCATACAAATATAACATTCACTGCTAATAACTTGAGTTTTCACCCAACAATATGGCATTATCTGCAAACAGAAGTACAACCGAATGTACCAACATTTCACAACGTCACAAGCATTTATCCCTAAGTCCATGAAACAACCAAGGAGACATCGCACATCTTTGTCTTCCTGCCTGCTTAATGTTGAACCATTTGCTAAGTGTCCTATTTACTCTCTTTACTTCCATCAGATACCTTTCTTATCTCTTCCAGCAGTCAGCCTTCAACTCCATGTTGGTATAAGACAACCCATAACTTCAACACTGCAACCAAACATCCTTCTTCCCATTTCCCACCAACATCACGCAACTCGGTTGCCCTGTTGCACAGGGCCTTCCGCTCTAATCCAAGCAGCTTCCACCTCCGCTTTCCTCACATCCATCCCCCATTCATTCTGTTGGGAGTGCATATCTTCCAATAGTTTTTCTTCTGGCAGTTGTTCCAGGGTTTCTACTACTTTCCTTGTGCATTTTCCCAAGATCCATTCCTGACACTACAAAAAAAATGGGTCGTCCCACGTTCATAACCTCTCATTGCCCTTCCGTCCTTCACCAGTCCTCTCCGTCTTCCATCAAAAGCTCTCGAATCTCTCGTGCTTTCAGATTTATCTTCCTTTGGTTGCCATGCGCACAGATGAAAGACACATGCTTAAACTACGTGTCCGAAACAAGCCCTTCTGCCAAACAGCCACCATTCTCATTCACCCTTGGGTCTCGGAAGGGCCCATGCCCTTTTTCTGTAGTCTCCTTTGCCTTGTCCCCACCCATCCGTTCAAGTCATCTAGGAGAAAATTCTTTCCCCTGGATCAGGTTCATTCAGGATGTTGCTCAATTTTTCCCAGAATTAATTTCAGGTTCTTCGGTGATCAGCATTCAGCGAAGCATAACTATAAACAACTTAAGGATTCCTAATTTAATACACACCTGCAACATACATGACATCAGTTCCTACTGTCTGACATGTTTTAGGCCTTTCAATCATAATTAAATCTACATCTCCATTCCCTGCATATGTTCATTTACTTCACAAGGACTGATCAGCTTCATTCAGCTGTATTAAACCCTACCTCTGTCTCATAGTTTCACAGACCCATGTTTCTATTTTCTCTCATATCATTTGTTAATTCATGGTCTTTACCATTTACTCCCCTTCGGTTCCAAGTCTCTGTCTTCCATACGCTTGTTACACCATGGCTATCACCAAATGGGTCCGTAAATATTGACTTCTGTTGCTCCGGCCAACCAAGGGTTTTACGTGACATTTGTTAGTAATATACAGAAGGAGTAAAAGTTGCACCCAGGCCACATGCCCACAATTTGTCCAGCATCACATGTGCGCCCAGGCCCACTTTTACCCCAAGCATGCTCATGTTATCTTAGGCAACCCAGGATCACTAACAACCTTGCAAGCCAATATATTGTTCCAGTAGAAGAGAATCTCTGTAGCTCAGGGTTGAACTGTGGAGTCCTTGGGGCTCTCTGAGACTCCACAACATATTGTTACCTGCATCGTAGCTGCTTGGAGGAAAATGTACTTACCGACAGTCCCTGAAGTGGGCTGATACAGATTTCTTCGCATCTTTAAAGGTTCACGTCAGATACATTGCTTTTGCAGAATATGCTGTACCTGGGGACTAAACTATACTAGACCGTAGTGGCCAATAGAAAGTCAGCTTGGAAAATCTGAGATCCAGGAAATGACAGTTTAGCTTAACCTCTCAGTTAGGTAAAGTGCTGGAAAGCGTCCAGTACAGAATAAGCAAGCATGTAGAAAAAGGCTTCCTAAGACCTTGGCCAAGTTTGCCTTCCACACTACATGTTTAGCCTGGTTTCTGAGCTATCTCATTGCCTGGGCTATAAATTAATTAGGCTGGGCTCATACGCCACTCTGAAGTCACACCAGTTTGCAAAGCGCTCAAGCAGAGAACCAGACAAGCTCAGCGCAGTGCACAAGCGCAGCTCCCCAGTCTTTCACTGAGTAGGGTAAGCATAAAGCAGCCTTGGATTCTCTGCCTGTGGCTCCGGGGACCTACTCCATACTTTCTTTGGCTTGGTTTGACCAGGGAGCAGACCGTAGGAAGAGCAGGGCCTCTTCTCAGCATGGCGCCGGGTCGAGTGCCAGGGCCTCCCAGGGGCCTGCGCTACGTCCGTCTGTCCGTCAAGGGGCTTTGAACATGCTCGGGAGTCCCTGGGAGCTGCAAGCAAGCCGTGAGCTGAACTGGCCGGCAGCTCCAAATTATTTAGGAATGACAAACCAAACTGGGAAAGCTGGCCGTGACTGGCTAGAGTGGAGTGTTCATGGAAACAGTGACCTAGTGTGTGGCTGTGGCAAAGAGACAACACTGCCAGCATCACACTGTGCTTTTATACAACGCGTGGGGTGTGGGGCGCCCTCAGAAGGTTGTGTACAGTTCTCCTCATCGCACAGTTGGAGAAATGTAGAAAGGCAAGACCAGGAGCAACTAATTTCTCCAGTGAGAACTGGGGACAAGACTTGGGGCTTAGACAAAAACGGAGAATAGGATTCTGCCAACTTCTAGAGAAGGGGGATGAGGGATTTGTATTGCTGCTCAAAATGTTACAAGCCGGGGGAGGGGGCGGTAATAGCAAAGACCCAGGAGGACAAGGCTGATCTATGGAAGATGCCTTGGACGTGGCCTCCAGGGGGTTAGATGAAGTCCTCAAGGGTGCCTAGTTGCAGCTGCTGGGAAGCGCTGGCGGTGCTCCGTCACCACTGCTGGCCTCGAGAGGCTGGTCCAGCCCTCTCCCTGCCCCTTTCACAGAGGGAGCTGAGGGTTTCTGGGATGCCCTGCTCCTTGAGGATCAGCTGAAATGTTTGCTGTCTCCTGGGCTGGGAGCTGCTGAGCACCAAGATGATTGCAACAGCAGCCACTCCCCCTCCCCATAACTGCCTTGCATCTTCCAAACGGGGTGGGGGAGAAGGAGGACATGTCCGGGTGCTGCCTCAAGCACCTCCTCTTCACTCTGCAAGCGGAACCCAGACTGAGGGCCGCGGGCCACGAGCTGGGGGCAGCAGCAGGCAGTGGGACCCTGACACCCCATTCCCAGCCACTGAGATGCAGAGGGAGGGCATTATCTTGTCTCTCAGCTCCAGGGGTTCTCATTTTGTGCCTCGGCTGAGGCATGGCTAGGCAAGAGGGAGAATGGCCAATTGGAACAAGTTCAGGGGAGGGCTACCAAGATGGAGAAGGGTCTAGAAACCAAGCCCTAAGAGGAACAGTAGCCTGCAGAAGAGAGGAGTGAAGGGAGGCCTGATGGCAGTCTTCCAGTATCAGAAGCATTCTCACAAAGAGGAGGGAGCAGACATATTCTCTGTTGCCCGGGGGACAGACTGGACCAGAACCAGTGAGTTAAAACTACAAGGAAGAAGGTTCAAGCTAAACATTAGGAGGAACGTACAAGGGTTAGTAGCCAGGGGAACAGGCTGCCACATGATGTGGTGAGTTCTCCTTCATTAGAGGTCTTCAAACAGAGGCTGGATGGTCATCTGCCAGATCTACTCTGGTGGATCCTGATCTGAGCAGAGGTTGGACTAGATGACCTCTGGCCCTGCAGGCATCGGAACCCTTTCATGCCCTGAAACTGAGAAGCGGTCAGTAGGACAGCGGCTGAGCTTCCTTCAGGCCTCTGGCACAGGAGTTCTAGCAGGGGAGCAGAGCAACATTGGGTGCCCCAGGGTAGGAATGATAGTCCCCCCCCCAGCACTACGGAAGTGCCCCAGACATGAAAAGGTGGCCCGAAAGAGCGTCCGTAGGAAAGACTGGCCTGGCAGGACCAATGGGGAAGCAGGGGTAGAAATCCCTGATCCCAAGTTACGGGCGAGACACCAATGGCCAGAGAGGGCTGTAAAGTTTTTCATTGAGTTGTGATCACACAGTATTCTCTTAAAGGAGAAGACAAAAAGTTTACAGGCAAGTGAGCAATTTGTTATGTTGGTGTACAGGCATTACATCACCTTTTCCTGCATACCTTATTAGGAACAAACAATGGTTGATTTAGGAGAACAGCCTTGTCCTACCTCGACCACACATTATTCCTCTTTCTAGCTTGCTGCTTTCTCTGGGAATTTGTACAGGACAGCAGTCTGGACAAAGAGAGCTTGTTTCCAGCACCTGTCCCCTTATCGCTGGTTTCCTTCTGTGCCAGCACAACTACGGTGATGCTTCTGGGGAATTCTGTTGTGCGCCTTAAAGATGGCGTTGGTTATGTCTGCTACTGTTTACCGGTTTGGGGGTCCAGCAGAAGCTAGCCTGGTTCAGCTGCAACTAGGGCAGCCAGCCATGGCCACAAGCTTTTCCCGAAAACGCGACCTGCCCAAGGGTAACAAAGATGGCGGGAGGGGGAGGGAGAGGGAGAGGGAGAGCCGCGCAGCCTTGTCACTCTAGCAGGAGCTCCCTTCCCGGCTGAAGCTGGCTTGCCTCAGGGCCTAGAGGTCCCTCTAAGATGGCTCTCCGGGGCAGCCAATCAAAAGCCCCTGGCTTTGGTCCAACCCCCCCAGCTCAAATGGCTCAGGCTTGACCTCGCGCCCTTCCTCCTGACAGCCATTTGACTCTTCCCTCCCAACTGCTGTTCTGGCAGGCAGACGCCTCGGCTTGCTTTTTCTAAATCTCTCTGATTGCGAGAGAGGCTGGCTGGCTGTCAGCCTGCGGGGCTCGGTTTACTAAGACAGCAGCCCTCCCTTGCAGCGCGCCGAGGAGGACTGCACGCGCCTGCTCCAGGAAGGTCCACAGCAAAACCTGGATTCAGCCAGAGGCTCTTCCCTCGCCCTCCCAGGGGCCAGCCCCATCCACCCTTTGCAGGAAACCACAATGTGGCTGGTTTGCTGTTGGTTTAGTTTGCTGTGAGAATGTAGTCATGCTTTGCAAGCCATGGTTTTGAAGCGTGAAGTGTAAACTAGAAAACTGTAGCCTGTTCAGATAACCATGGTTAACAAATGGGAGTTTAGTGCATGTCAAGTGGTTGTTGACTAAGTTCTCATCTTTCAGCCACAACTAGCTTTCTTATAGGTAGCTGCTATAAAATGGATTGTTTCATAAACAGACGTTTACTGTGCTTCAGCATTCAGATCTACTAAATTGGGTGGTTAATGTTGCCCGCACATGCCTGGGTACGCATTTCTTGGCAGACTACTCGCTACAGCAGGGCTTCTCCCATGTTCTCAGATACACTCAAGCGCTGGTAGACGTTCCCATTCCTCTCCCCCGCTTGTCAGAAACGGTGCCTCCTTGGCAGAGAGCACCCAGGTGCAGCTCGTCTGCGCATCCCGCCCCGTCTTCTCTTGTAATGCTGGAAACCTGCCACCCTGGGCAGGGCCAGGCCCACCGCCTCCCTCCTGGACAACAGTGTGGCCTCGGTGGCTGAATTGAAGGGCATCTTGCCCTTGCCCCTGCCCTTGCCCCGACCCGGCCAGTCCTGTTACTGCAAGGAAGAAAAGAAGGCTTAAACAGCCCCTCTGTTTGTTGGGATTTTCACACCATCCTCCTCCATCCAGATACGCACACATCTGTAGGCGCAGTTGGTATGCTTAGAAACGCGCAGAACCAGGGCGAATCTCTGCCTAGGCCCAGCCTGTTTTCCACCCGGCTGCCTCCAGAGGCCAGGCTGCAGATGCCGTCCTCGCAGCCCAGCCGGCTGTGGTTGGTGGTGGAGGCGAGAGTGCTGCTGGGCGCCGCAGCTGTGCGGATGCCACCGGGTCTGGCCGGGAGGGTGAGCAGAGCAGAGCGCGAGAGAGGCTCCCACCGGGCCTTCCTTCCCAGGGTAGCTCGATGGCCTCCAGGAGCCTCTGCAGCGAAGGGCCGCTGGGCGTCACCTGAGCAGTCGGCGCTGTGCACTTCAACCTTTCCAACAGCTGGCTGCCCAAAACAGACTCCCCTCAACCTGGGGCTGGAAAGCCGACACCACGACACCACTGTCGGCAGGAACTGCTCAGCCTGGTAGGCACTCTCTGCCCTTCCTTGTGGGGAATATTTGTTTGTTCCACTGGCATGAACTACCTTTGCAGAACATAAAGCCTCGTTACTGAATAATGCATTTTTGGCATTCGCCCTCTAGGTTGGGCCAAACACCCTCCAAATGAGTTTGTGTAACATGCTAAGCATGAAAAGGTAACCAAGGTTAAAACGAATCAAGCTTAGCAAGTCCTGTGGTCTTTCATGGCCGGGTAAGCATGTTGTGTGAACAGAGCAGTTGCACCTTTCCCTGGAGGTCGCAGTCCTCCTTTTCCGAGAACTGTCTCTGGGTCATGAATTCATTATGCAGAGTTTTACATGTTCCCTGCAATTTTATTTTTATTATCCCGGAAATCAAATCTACCCTTCAGAGTCCTCAAGAGCTGGACTTTGCTGCTTGGATTCTGGAGAGCAGAAGAATTGTGGCAGGTTACCCTTTCATGTCCAGTACAAAAGGTGGTTCTTCATTGCGTTTCACGGTTTAGACGCTCAAATTGGCAGAAGCGACTCCGGAGCCCAGGGGGCCCAAAACGGGAAGCAGCAGGCACTACGACTGGGGTTAGGGGTAGGACCAGCAGCCGGTTCCTTCCCAGGGGCAGGGGAGCCCTTCTAAGGGCAACCCCGGGAGCGGGGCCACCCCTCCTTCAGCACAGCACGCAGCCCGGAGAAGGGAGTGCGCCTGGCCCGCCTCGGAGGCGCCCTCAGGCCCGCGTTGCGCCGAGGAGGAGCCGGGCGCACACCCTGGGCGGTAGGCCGGGTTCGGCCATCGGAAGGCGCCCGGCCGAGCAGCAGTCTCTTCCCAGAGAGCCGCTTCTCCGCCGGGCGGGTCTTCCCTTGGCCGCGGACGCCCGCCTCCTTGCGCTGCTGCTCGCGGTGGGAGGGAAATGCCTTCCCGATTCCTCGGGGCGCGTCTCCCTCCTGCCGAAACCACTGGCTGGCTTGGCTGCTGGTGCTGCTGGCGGCGGCTCAGGAGGAAGAGATGCCTTGCCGAGGGCCGGTTCCCGGCGTCGCTGCCCTGATAGCCCCGAGCTCTCCTTTTCCTGCGTGTGGCCGCCACGCCTTTCCCTGGCACCTGGGGGGCACCAGCCGGGCCTCCCGCACCGCGGGCTGGAGGCCCTCCGTGCCGGGTCCCCGGTGCGCTCGCACACTGTTCTGCCTGGGCGCGGGCGGCTGCCGCGGAGCTCAGCTCTGCACAGCGCCGGCCTCCGTGGCGCGCCTGCCTGATGGCCCAGATGGGCCTTCCCCGCAGCAGGGCTGCGCATGCTGGGGCATGGACTTGCCCTCGCAGACAGTGAGCTTCGGGTAAGGGGGGGTCAGCGGCAGAGGCGCTCCCTCCTTCCTGCCACCGGAGCTGCCCGCCGGCCGACCCGCCCAACCTCTCTTCCCAGCTGCGGAGCCAGGCGGAAGGTGCTGGAAGGCAGCGGGCAGCCTCCGGACCAACCGGGGACCCGCCAACACCATCCCTCCCCCTCTGTCCTTGCGCACTGCGCTTCCGCGTTCGCTGGTCTCTAGCCTTCCGGCAAGACCACCCAATTTGTCTTGCAGTAGGAAAGTTGGAGAGGGGAGGTTTGTGGCAAGGAGACCCAAATGTGTCCAGCCCTCTTTGTCTGCTTTGTGGAGCCGTTGCTAAATTAATCTCTTTCTTGAATTTGCATGAGGAGGGGGTTCCTGAAGTGATGAGGGGTGAGATTGCTCAGCATTGCATTCCCCTCTAAAAAAATCGATTTGGTATAAAGTAACAAAGCATAAGTTGTGTAAACATTAAGGTGCCAGCTATGTTTGCACACATTTGTGTTTCACGTGAACCACTCATGGACTGGGCCAAGCTTTAACCTTGGTGAGATTTTGTTAGCTAGCATAGTCTCGGAATCCCCTCCCCTCCCATTTGATTCCCACAGGGCACCCAGCAATTGGGACTGGAATTTCCATCACTAAGCGATGCGGTCGTAAAGTGCGGCCGCATTGCTTAGCGATGGCAATCCCTGCGGTCCCAATTGCTGTTATTAACTGAGTTCCATGGTCATCAGGCAAGGCTGCTTCCTGCCGGCTTCCCACAGCCAGCCAGTGGGGAAGCTGGCAGGAAGTTGCAAGTCGCAGGGCTGCTGCTGGGTGGGGGAGGGAGGGAGGGAGGGAGGGGGTGGGTGGAGGTGTGGGGGAGGGTCAGCAAGGGTGCATGAGGGTGCATGAGAGGCACTGTGCTGGTCGGGGGTGCAAGGGGGTGCGTAAGAAGCACAGCAAGGGTGCACAAGAGGTGCCGTGCAGGTCAACGAGGGTGCATAGGGGTGTGTGAGTGGCCAGCACAGCACAAGTGCAGAGGTTGTGCAGGTGGGGGAGACTTACCCCAGCAACTTGCAGTCTTCTCTGCTGGCATCCCCATTGACTTTCTGGGAAAGCCAGCAGGGAAGGCTGCAAATGGTGATCATGTGATCATGGGGCACTTGGCAACCGGTCATACATGTGAATGGATTGCCAAGCACCCAGATTGTGATCATGGAGCTGTGGGGGTGCTGGGATGGCCGCAGCCTTGAGGACCAGTCATAAGCCTCCTTTTTCAGCACTGTCCTAATTTCAAACGGTCGCTGAACAAATGGCCATAAATCAAGGACTACCTGTAGTGTCTTGGGTGAACTTAGGTAACTGGTTCAGTCATCGAATTAAGGATGCAGGCAGTGGAGGTTCCCACCAAAAATGGAACCAGACACACAAGCCAACCCCATTTTAGCGTAATCTAAAACTCTGTGAAGCTCACTGCCACATGGGAGTACAGTGGGTTAGTTGTTTGAGCTCAGGCAGTCCTTGGCTGGTCAGCTTGCCACACAAACACAGAGGAGAGCCTCAAGGGCAGGGAGCCCTCTCTTACGGGCGGGCAGCAAAGACAGAGAGTCCTAGAATGCCTCGCCAAGTCAGAGCCACTCTGGGAACTCCACCTTGTATCTCTCACACCTGCCCCACAGCCACACGGGAGGTGGTGCAGAGCGGCATAATTTTGAATTCTAGTCAGTTGAGCCAAAATGCATTAAGGAAAAGAAAGCAAGTGGGCACTGCAGGGCAGCTGTGGGGAGCTCCCTGGCCATGCAGTGACAGCTGTCCTGTATTTGGCCACTACGGGAGATAGTGATTCTAACTGGAGATCTTAAGAAAAAGGAGGAAGAGCAACCTGTGACCCTTCTACAGAGCCACAAAGCGCTGGCTTTTCTCCCACGCGTTGGGCCACGCCCGTAGCTGAGCCCATCCTGCCAGGATGGCAGGGGGCTTGCCTTTTAAACCTTAATATCTTCATATGAAGACCATGCCAGTCTTTGGCTGGTCTATCCAGCACACTCCCCCGATAGCAAAAGATGGGACATCAGGACGGGAACAAGCAGCTAAGCTAAGCTCGGCTGGTCTGGACCTCGGGTTGGTTCTTGGCTCTTGCGGAAGGCTCATGGGTGGCACAGATCCACCCATTGGATTAGTTTCTGCTCCAGCACGTGAGTACACCGCGACTACCAGATTACTGAACTGCTGTGGCTACCAGACGTAAAAAGAGGAAGCAGAGAGCTGCAAGAAAAAGGCCCAGAAAAAGGCATCCTGCAGAAGACGTGCCAAGGCATTGTGGGAAAAGTGGAAAGACACGTTTTACTCCAGCTTTACTAATAGGCACCCAGCGGGCTTGTCCAGTGGACCTGTGTGGCGGGTGATGCCAGAGGAAAAGGGAGGGCAGGCTTCTTTCTGCTGCACGCAGTCAGTCTGTGGAATCCACCACCACAGGACATAGTGAACACTACCTGGGTAGCTTTAGAAAGCTTGGAGAAGGCTTTCACTAGAGAGCTCCTCTCTCTCCTAAGAGTTTTTGAGATTAGTCCTGCTGGATCAGGCTAAGGTCCACCTGAGTCCAGCAGCTGGTTTCTCAGGGTGGCCGCCCCAGATGCTTCTGGGGGTTCACAAATAGGAGACCTAGTTCCTTCTCACCACTGTTCCCTTGTCCCTGGAGGTAACATTTGGACCTTCAAGACTGTTCTCTGAGTTTCTTCGGTCCCCTGGAAGCCCTCATGGTTTTGCAGAAAGAGACAAGGCCAATTTGATTGGGCTGCCCAAGACAGTTTGCAGTCCCAGTGGGGTTCCAGAGGAAGCTTGGGGTTTTGCTTGGGGATTGGGTAGGCAGTTAAGCAGCGGCACAGCCCAGAACGAGCAGATGGTAGAAGACTTGGACTGTGTTACCCCTATGTGGTCTCTCCTCGGACGCTGATCCCAGGATGCATCTTGGTTTATTAAGAAGCCATGGGGGATGTGCCAGAAGAGATGCCTAGGGTCCTGTTGGAGGAAGAAGAGCAAGTCAGATCAAACATGAATAAGGGCCCGTAGTATTTCTCCTCCCTTATTGCATCCTCCGGTAGTCATCTGATAGCCCTATTTAAGATGACCCAGTCATCTGCTGGGAAAGGACAGGCCAAAATTATATCTGCAGGGCCACTGTGAAAAATATTCTAATTGTATGATGGATAAAACTGCTCAGATCCTTGTGGAGGTGGACTCTGACTGGGCAAGTCCAGTTGAGGAGCCCGGGGTGGGGTTATCTGGGATGAGTTTATGACTCCTGAGATTGTGGACAGGGTCATCTAAACTCTGAGTTTGGCCACTTGTCTAGTAGATCCAGGTCCCTTCTGGGTTGTCATGGCTGCCTGGGAGGTGACTTGTAGTTGGGTCCATCCTGTACTCTTAGTGTCTTGGAGGCAGCGGTGTGGCCCCCACTCAAGGAGCTAACAATTCTGGATAACTATCCTGGACCTGACAATTCTTGAAAACTATCATCCTGTCTCCAGCCTTCTTCCAGACGCTAGGAAACAGCCTTGACAGCATTCCTTGGCCTGGGGTAGACGTGTACAGTTGTGTGAAAAAGAAAGTACATCCTCTTTGAGTTCTATGGTTTTACGTATCAGGACATAATAAAAATCATGTGGTCCTTAGCAGTTCTCAAAAGTAGGTAAATACAACCTCAGACTAACAACAACAGACGACATATTACACCATGTCATCGTTTATTTTACAAAAATAAAGGCAAAATGGAGAAGCCATGTGTGAAAAACTAAGTACACCCTTACTGCTTCCATAAGTATGAAGAGGCTAAGTAGCAGCCAGGTGCTGCTAATCAAATGCCCTTGATCAATTGATCATCAGCAAGTGTGACTACCTCTATCACAGCCGAAGTTTTAGGAGTTTGCTGGTCTCGAGCATTGAGGTGTGTGTTAACACAATGCCAAAGAGTAAAGACATCAGCAACGATCTTAGAGAAGCAATTGTTGCTGCCCGTCAATCTGGGAAGGGTTATAAGGCCATTTCCAAACAATTTAAAGTCCATCATTCTACAGTGAGGAAGATTATTCACAAGAGGAAAACATTCAAGACAGTTGCCAATCTTCCCAGGAGTGGACGTCCCAGCAACTTCACCCCGAGGTCAGGCTGTGGAATGCTCAGAGAAATTGCAAAAAAACCAAGAATTACATCTCAGACTCTACAGGCCTCAGTTAGCATGTTAAATGTTAAAGTTAATCACAGTACAATTAGAAAAAGACTGAACAAGTATGGTTTGTTTGGAAGGGTTGCCAGGAGAAAGCCTCTTCTCTCTAAAAAGAACATGGCAGCACGGCTTAGGTTTGCAAAGTTGCATCTAAACTAAACACAAGACTTCTGGAACACTGTCTTTTGGACAGACGAGACCAAAGTGGAGATGTTTGGCCATAATGCACAGCGCCACGTTTAGCGAAAACCCAACACAGCATATCGGCGCAAACATCTCATACCAACCGTCAAGCACAGTGGTGGAGAGGTGATGATTTGGGCTTGTTTTGCAGCCACAGGACCTGGGTACCTTGCAGTCATTGAGTCGACCATGAACTCCTCTGTATACCAAGGTATTCCAGAGTCAAATGTGAGGCCATCTGTCCGACAGCTAAAGCTTAGCCGACATTGGGTCATGCAACAGGACAATGATCTTAAGCACACCAGCAAATCTACAACAGAAGGGCTGAAAAAGAAAAGAATCAAGGTGTTGCAACGGCCCAGTCAAAGTCCAGACCTCAACCCGATTGAAATGCTGTGGCGGGACCTCAAGAGAGCTGTGCATAAACAAATGCCCGCAAATCTCAATGAACTGAAGCAATGTTGTAAAGAAGAGTGGGCCAAAATTCCTCCACAATGATGTGAGAGACTGATGAAGTCATAGAGAAAATGATGACTTCAAGTTATTGCTGCTGCTGTGGTTCTACAAGCTATTGAATCATAAGGTGTACTTAGTTTTTCACACATGGCTTCTCCATTTTGCCTTTATTTTTGTAAAATAAATGATGACATGGTGTAATATGTCATGTGTTGTTGTTCATCTGAGGTTGTATTTACCTACTTTTGAGAACTGCTGATAGGTAAAACCATAGAACTCAATGAGGGTGTACTTTCTTTTTCACACAACTGTATATCTGAGGATCATCCATGCCAGTGACTGCCCACTGGCTTCATGTAGATGTTAAACAGGAGCAGGAAGGGTGTAGAGCCCTGAGAGGCTTGGAGGGGATAGCTTCCTCTCTAAACACCAACTGGTCTAGAGGAAGAAGGAGGACCATACAACGTCGTGCCCCCTGCTCCTAGTATCTGAGCTGGTTCAAAAGGAAACCATGATCAATAAATAGTATTGAAAGCTGCTGAGAGATCAAGGAGAGCCAGGATGATGTACCACTCACATTCTTCTCCCACCAGAGGTCATCCACAAGCATGATTAATTCTGCCTTGGTACTATACCCTGAAACTGAAAGAGGCCCAGATAATCCACTTCCTTCAGAGCTCTGTGAGGCAGCACCTTCTCAAGAACCTTCCCTAAGAAGGAGACAAAAATCCAATAACTCGTGGTCCAGTGATAGTCTCTTGAGTGGATGGACCATCCCCTCCCTCAAGGATCAATTCCAAGCCCTGGTATCGCCCTACTGGGTAGACCTGGCCAGGAGATGAGCCCCGCAAGCAGCACCAGAGCTCTGTTGATAGAGGCTATAATAACAGAATCTCAAAGGCTGGCAGGATTTCTCTTTCCCTCACTCTTATGCTAAAGAGAGTCTAGACAGGGACATCTTTTAATTTATTTCTTCCTGAGCTTAGCTGATGTTTTTGCGATGGCTGCCCCATATTTTGTTCAAGGCTATATCTGTACCTGGACCCAAGCACACATCATCTCCCAGGAAGCCTTAGCTAACCAGGAAGAATATCAGAACAAGTGGACCAAGTTGCAGCCCTGAGGACCCTGTCCACTTCCTCAAGATTAGCAGGTTCAAATTCTTGCCAGGTAACCAAGGCAGACCGTGCCTTGGTTAGCTCCAGGGCCTGCCCAGCCAAACTCCTACTTGGAGCAAATTCTAGTGACTATCTGGGAGATGCCTAGCAGGTTCAGCACAGCAGCCCTGCAGGTGTTCCTTCGCTTCCCAGGAAGGACCGAGTCCCCTTGAATAAGGCTGCCAGTTGGCTGTCTACAGGCCTGACAAACAGTTATCACCCCGAAGTCGTCCTTAAAAAAGGCTCTTACTGGCATTCAGTCAGATTTGCTCTTTGCCTTTCTTCATCAGCTTTCCAGGTGTTTCAGCTGTTCCGTCACCCAGCATTTCTCCAAAACCCAGGGGAAACTCTGGGATCCCCAGACAGAGGCCGCCCAAGCGAGGTTGTTCCTCATTCCAGGCGGCGGCTGAGGAGTAGCAGAGTTCAGGAACAACCCCAGGCTCCCTCTGAAACCCAGCAGGGCCCATCGGGTGCCTGTGGTGGACCAGTTAAGGAGGCCAGGTCTCCCTGAGGTGGGGAGTAGCACCAGAGCACACCAAAGCAATCGGGCAAGGGAGTGAGTATAACCTCCCCCATATCCAGAGCACACTGCCATTCCCTGAGGAAAAAAGCAGATCCAGCGTGTGACCTCCGCTGTCCATTGGGGCTTCAGTGACCTGGACCAGGTCTCTCCTGCTTGGCTTCTGCCTGCCCCTGCTTGCAATATATGGCTTCTGCTAGTATGACTGTGTGCGTCTCGTCAACTGCAGTTAGCGTGCGCTTACAGCTAAATTCTCCACATTCTTCTGCTGAAACTTAGCGGGCGGCCTCTCACAGCTAGCCCAATCTTGATCATCTTGTTGCGTCTTTGGGTCCTCCTCTTTCTCTGGATGCCTGCCCTGGGTAGGCAGATCCTACTGTTTTCTCCTCCTCTAGCTGGTTCCCCTGGAACGATCTTGAATCGCCTGGAGTTGCGTCTCTGGGGCTGCCTGAATCTGCCCCGGTTTGCTTGCCCCTGCAGGGAGGCCAGCCCCAGCGCGCCTGTTTTTCAGCTCCTTGGCCCATCTCAGCTTGCCCTGCTGGTCTGAGACATGCCTCACCTTTTCTTTTTCAGCAATTCCCCCGACTCTGATTATTCCCCTTAACTGCAGTTTGTACATTTGGGCAATCCCAGGACGGGATGGCCGAACATGTTTGCCTTCTCTGTTCTGTTGCATGGCTTCCGGTGCTGCTAATCAAAAGGCATTGTCGTGTTTTCCATCTGAAACTGACCTGAGCGGTTTCCAATTATATAGGGACTCTGTCTCATGTTCTTAAGGGGAACAGGATGAGGGAGGAGAACTGCCCAAGAAGAGTATTTTCTGGAAGCCCCCAAACTGCAGTTACAAAAACCAAACCAAGAAGGCAGCTTTGGGAAAATGGAATCACCTGACCAGGTGGCTGGTGCCCTTACCTGAGGGTGAAGAGTGACAGGTGGAGTCAAGCTAATGCTCTCCATTGCCTTTCCCTGCGCCTCCCAGGGGCCTCCTTCCACAGAAAGTTTGCTGCTTAGGGGCTCTTTGATCTTGGGGTCTTCTTGTGGGCTTGACACAGTGGCAAGGAGGACCTGTTTATTTTATTTTTATTACTAAGCTTGTATGCCGCCCATCTCCCCCAACGCGTGACTCTGGGCGGCTCACAATAACAAAAAAGAACAAACACACCAATCCCTCCAACAGTAACTAAAATCCATAAATAATTAAAATACAAACATACATTAAAAGCAGTTTGCAGCTGCAGGGGATGGGTCTCTCAGTGGCATCCATTCCTGGAGAGGTCTGAGTGGCCACTGCTATCCACAAGTTGCCCACCGCCCTTGGGATGATTGCAATGCGCACCTCGTGGGGGGAAAGCTCGGAAATTCTGGTGGCCGGGTTTCTCTGGGGCTTCCCAACAGGAACACGTGCCGTCGGCTCTGAGCAAGCTAATCCCGCTGCAGTGCCTGTTACTCCATAGAAATCCCTAAAAAGTTTGAGTCCCGCCTATCTGGCGGAACGGCCCTCCCCACCGTTGCGCCAGGGAGCTGTGGTCTTTGGCTAAAGGCTTGTTTGCACACGCTCATCCGGGAAGAGGCCCACCTGGCGTCAAGCAAGGCCCAGTCTTCCTGGTGGTGGTTTTGGTCATATGGTGTTCCCTCCCGCTGAACATTCAATCTGCATCTTCTTTGGCTTCTTTCAAGAATTTGAAGGCCCATTTTACACTCTAGTCTGTGTGGTTTTCTATGATAATGGCCAGTATTATGCGATGTCGGGTTCTTTCATTTTTTAAAAAGTCTTATATTTGGTATACCTACTTTTGTATTTATTGTTGCTGATTATTGGATGTGGATCAGATTTCTTTGCTGCACTATGAAAGATAATTAAATATCTTCTGCCCCAGATGCATCAGTGGGGTCAGGTGGGGTTCAGCCAGAGGCATCTGCAGCCTTCCCTGTTGGAACCAGCTTGGGGGTTTCAACATAGTACCCAGCCAACTTTTGGGGAAGGGCAATGTACCAGCTGCAGGAGCCCGTCTCACAGTCATGGAGCAACCACAGAAGAGGCCCTAATGCGTGCTTCTGCATGCTGCTGCTGGTGGCCATCATGCGGCTGCAGGCATGGCCTTCCTTCCGCTGTGCAGGAGTGCGCTATCTTTTCAGGCCGAGGCTGTATGTGTTCTCTGAGCACAGGGGACTGCGCTCAAACAAAGCAATAAATGTGCTTTTATCTGATTTAAATGTAAGCTATATTTCACATTTACTGAATACAATTACACTTGATGCGTCCCATGACAATGTGGTGGTAACTTTCAGAAACATTTGGGAGCCACACGTGGCCTTGGGTCCGCAACTGTCAGCTGTGTAAGGTTCCAGGGAGAGCACCAGCAATAAATTGGTCTCCAAGGAGACTGAAAAAGAGAGCAGCTGATCAAATTGGGGTTCCTCCCCCCCTTTTGTTCCTTGCCTTTCTCTTGGCAGTCATCTACATCTGTGGTCCCCTGGAGATGCTGCACCAAGTCATGCGTCGAGCCCACTACGAGAGCATGACCAACGGTGACTATGTCTTCTTCTACTTGGATGTCTTTGGAGAAAGCTTGCAAGGGGAAGGGAGACAGGGAGCTGCCAAGCCCTGGCGGAGCAAGGAGGGCCAGGACCCCAGCACCCTACGGGAGGCCTTCCAGGTCAGTCCAGAAGCATGCCAGGGTGGGGGGAGAGAAGAAGGAGCCCTGGACCCATGGACTGCTCAGGCTTGGGGAGGAGCCGGCGGGAGTGGAGTGGGCCAGTGGAGTGGGCCAGTAAGGAAGCCAAGGCTTGCTTGGGAGGCTGACGGGACTCACCTCTGTCACGTAGCACCTGAGGTTAGGTAGAAGAGTTCCTGGGCCAGGGAGGATGGAAGCACACCAGCCACTCTTCTAGACATGGCTCTAACCTCAGGGACGAAGATTCAGACTGTGGCGACCAGGGTGAAGCCTCCCCCTCCCGTGCAACTGGGGGAGCATTTGCACCTCCTCTGCTCTCCAGTTCTCTTCCTGTGCCAACAGCTCTTGACTCAGGCCTCTCTTGCTTAAAGGGGAAGAACTCTAAGGAGGAGCCGTGCATGCCTTTTTCCTGCCAGGGAGCAGGCCTGGCAGAAACTTGACTGCTAAAAGAGCTGAGCTGTCTGGTGTGGAGTGTCAGGGAGGATGTACCATGGGGCTTCACCACTTGCTACCGTGGCCTGCCCATAAACTGCTGCCAGCCTTTTCTGGAGCCCCCTCCCTGTGCCGCAAGGGGAGAAGCAAGGATTCTGGAGCTCTTGTGCAAAAGGAGTTTAGAGGGGACGGGAAAGCTGTTCTGAGACCAGGGAGCCAACAGAGGGGCCAAGGCATTCTACCTTTTGCTGAGGGGCAGTGTGGGAGGCCAGCCGGGCAGTGCTGTGAGGGGTGAGCAGAGTAGAAGCATCTGGAGAGCAGGCAACTTCAGACCTCAGGCAGCGGTAGCTTCTTTTACTCTCCCGGTGCCTCTGGCTCTGAGCATTCAGCCAGACTTCTGTCCAGCCAACATCTGCCAGGCTCAGCTGCTTGCTTCAAAATGGGGGAGTTGTGATGAAGCCAGACCTCACTGGAAGTGCAGACCTGTTTCTTTGCACCTTCATCTCACACACTTCCAAATGCAGATCTTGAGCCTTGACAACAGTCTTTGCCCCTCCCTTGCACACCCCACTAAAGAAGCCAATGCTTTGCAGAAATGTTCAGGAGCAGATGGGAAGGGTGAGAGCGAGGCCTGAGGCAAGGGGAGCCATATGCAGCCCTCCAGATGTTGAAATGCACCCACACGTTGGCCGTGCTGGCAAGGCAGATGGGAGTCATGTTGCAGCCTGGTGTGAGATTTCCAGACAGCTACGTGCGGGAAGCACTGGTGGGGGGGGCAGGGTGTGATTGCGGAGAGGGAGAAAGCTGGTGCAGGCACCTCAGCTTGCAGGGGCACATGGGCTCTCGAATCCCTTCAGCCAATGGCTTTTGTTGCAGACGGTGCTGGTGATCACCTATCATGAGCCCCAAACTTCTGAGTACCGAAGCTTCCAGAATCAGGTGATCCTGCGGGCTCGGCAGGAGTATCAGGTGGAGCTCAGTGGTTCACTGGTAAGCCCCCTTCCCATCAAGGCACCCTTTCCTCCTCCCTCTCCTTCTAACCAGGGCAAGAAGAGTCCCCCAAGGTCAAAGCTCCCTGGATGGTTGGAGGCCTTTGGGATTTTTCCAAGCGTTTTACAGAAAGGGATGCCCAGGGTAGTGGCCATGGATAAACATCACCCGTGGCCGGGTTCACCTCACCCACAGAGCCCCAAGCCAGGCACAGCAAGACCTGGGCACAGACCAACTAGCCTCATGCTGCTCATGGAATGAAAGAGGGTGGGGTTCACACCCCTGCTCTGGGACCCTGTCTGCAGCAGAGCTGGCCGGTCAGCCTGCTGGGGCTTTGGATTGGGAAGTCACCCTTGCGAGCAGCAGCTCCTTGTTCTACTTAGGGCTTGAGGTCACTAAGGTCATTCCTAGAGACACGAATGGAGCCCCTGGGTTATCTGTCCATCATCTTTATATGCTTGCAGTGAAGTTGCTACTGTGTGGGGCCAACTTTAAAGTGTCCTAGAAATAACTCCTGGTTCTATTTCCTGGTCTTGGCTGAAGACAGCAGAGAACTCCAACATGGCTGTGGAGCACCCTTCTTGAAGCATTAAGGCAGCCACGTCCTTCATGCTTGGCTTGGTGCAGCTGCTTTGAGGGCCTTCCCAGAGCGTGTGCTCCATTTCTGCTGGAACCGTCAGCAGAGCTGCTGGGCACGCAAGCATGTGCGCAAGCAACTGGCGAGGGGCCTCGAAATAGCGGCACCAACCTTTGAGAGGACACGGCTGCCTCTGCATCGAGAAGAGCACTTCACAGAGGCTAACTCGCTTTGCCAAGTGCCCTTTGAGTGCTCATCCCAGTTTCATTGGTTGCCAATTAAATGCTGGCTTCCCTAGAATGTGCTTCAGATTCAGCCAAACCACATGGATGCATTTCAGTACTGAACCTTAAGCCTCAGGTTTGCACAGTGCGCTGCCCACAAAAATCCTAACCAACCCAAACCAGGTTTAGCTTGTGTGAGTGCTGGGGTCAATTAAGACCTTTGTATGATCATGGCTAAAGTATGACTAATTGAAGGGAAGGAGAATGTCCAGAAAGGAAGTCACCAAACTGGGAGACCTTGGGGTTACGTCTGTGAGTCGGCTGCATTTCCCACTTTCCACGACTCTTGCAAGAGGAGACCTGCCCTCTGATTGCAGGGAACTGGTGGCTGGGGCCCCTCCCAGAGGATCGGGTATACTTCCGAGCCCCCTTACCACCTTCCCCAGGTTGGTGGAAATGGAGGCCCTCAGAGGGATCCAGCAAGCGGATCCATGAAGGAGAAAGGCCTTGAATGGCACTGCGGTGCCTCGGAGCCCTCTGCACGGCCATGGGAGGTCATGGGAAAGCCTCAGGGACCATTTCCATATCAAAAAATGTGTGGTGGGTGAAGATGGGCTGCTTGCGATCTTAGGAAACTTGACGAAAGTGCTCACTTAGAGAGCAGCCTTCCAAAAGAATAGAAATTTTGTGTTTTTCTGTGCTGTTGACTCTGTGACTCCCTGCGCCCTTCGCTCTCTGCAATACGTGTCAGAGTGCTGGAAGAGAGAGGGAAACAGGCTCCCCAGATTGGTGCACCCCAGTTAGGGAGTTTCTGTTCATAAACACCATTCTTCAGACGCGCGCACACATGAATCCCCTCTGCAAGTTGTCTAATCCTGTCAAAAACCCCACCAGCTAGTGCATTTCAAGGAGTTAGTGCCAGATCTGCCAACCTATTTCTCATGGACTCAACATTCTTCCTCTCCTGATGGTTGTCTAAATGTTTCTGTACATCTCACCCTGTTTGGTGGAGACCGTTGCATCTGCAGGGATCAGTGGGAGACACACAGATTGTGTGTTATAACAGGACCAAACCACAAAAACCCGCAGAATGAAAGGGACCCTTGCCCCACGCAGTCCGCCCGTTGGTGGAGGTCATGACGGTGTTCCTGCCTTTGCAGGGATCCAGAGAGTTTTGGCTCCCTTCCTGAATGGGGGGCTCTCGGGGTTCTTTCTGGCCTTTGCGCAGCAGGCCAGGGGAGCCTCTCCCAGATGGGAGAGTCCTTGCTGGAGCCGCCAGGTGCCCCCATGCTGTTGGGGGGCTTGGGGTGGTCTTTCTCGGCCTCCTGAGGATCTGCTTGCAGCCTGCTTTGAGGGGCTGGCATGGCGGAGGACCGCAAAGGCCGTAAGCCTGTCCAGCACTTGGGGGGAGCCATGCAGGTTCTTGGCTGCCCAGAGAAGGGCCCCCCAACGCGCTTCTGGTCCCTCTTCAGCTGCCGATGGCCAGTGCTACGACTCCAGGGGGCTGGGCTGGGCTGTGGGGGGGGAATTCACTCTCGGTCCAGGCAGCCAGCAGCCTGGGGCCTGGCGGGAGGGAGGTATGTGGCTGTCACGCCCATCCAGGCCAACAGCCATCCCGTTCTAAAGCAGAGCACATGCCCAGGCTCTGCTCAGATGGCTGCTCCCTGCTGGGTACCCGGAGCTGCCCCAGGATAAGCTTCATTGTGCCCATCCCGGTTGGCACAGGGGAAGGGAGGGAGGGAGGGGAGAGCGCTCTGCTTGAAAGAGCCCTCGACCCAGGCCCGCCTCTGCCCTCTCCAGCTCCTTGAGGGAGGCTGGGAGGAGGAGCTTGCCTGTCTCTGCCCCCCACTGCCCAGGTGATTGGCGCCTCCTGGAGAGGGGTTTGGCCTGGAAGCCCTCAGGAAGAGCAGGTGGCCACCCCTGCGGGGAGAGCGTTTTGGGGTGGGAAAGGACTGCCTGCCATCCCGGGGTGGGCCACACCTTGCCTTGGGAGGGGGGACCATGCAGTCCCCTTCTGCCAGAGGTGGATGTGAGGAATTAACCACTTCCTTCCCAAGGTGGAAGAAGGAGCGGAGCCAACTCTGGGCGCAGGCAGGAAGCTGCCTGCCACCCTCCCACACACATCCTGCCCCCTCCCCACCCGGTGCTGCTCCTATTTTTAGGCTCCCCTTCCCCTCCCCGCTTTCTTTGCAGTTTCCCAGGAATCCATGCAGAAAAAAGTGCTAAAAAGATAACCTCAAGGGAACCCAGGGGCTGCATTCCCACCTCTCCCCTAATCGCTTCCTGGGCTCTTCACGTGCCTTGAAGAATGTGCTGACTGCATGAGCCGGGCTTGCTCCACGCGCTAAGCCCCAACAGAAGCCACAGAACGGTCCAGCTGCGTTCCCCCCCCCCCAGGAGGCCCACAGCAATAAAGCCCCCAGCTCGCCCTGGCTGTCTTCCGGGAGGGCGGCAGGCGAGCAAGAGCCTCGAGGCGCCTAGTCCCACTTCAGCCTAGCTTAGCCTGGTGTGTGAACCCGGTCAGGGTTCTTCCTCCCACCCGCCGTGGTCTTTGGGGCAGAGAGGCGTGGGGCACGGGAAGGCAGCAGGCTGGAGACCCTCTTGTCTCTGGGCTGCAGCCCCATCGGCAAAAGCTGAGGCTGGCACTTAGAGCAGTTCCGGTCTCGCGTTTTAAGAAAGTGGAAGGCACAATGTTCCCGTTTTCTGCCTTGAAAGAGGGGCAAGTTCCAGCCTCTTGATCAAAGAGCCTGGAGTCATGGGCTCCTCCTGATCGCAGGGGGTGCACTGGGGGAGGAAACTCTCTGCCCCCGGGGCGTGCCAGCCCCTCCGTAGCAGAACAGAGAGGGGCTTCTCTGTTCTGGGGGTTAGACATTTTTGCCTGCTGTGGAAGGGAGACCAAGAGGAATGTGGTGGTCTGAAAGGAAAGTTCCAGCAGCTGGGAGCAGCCAGACTTACCTTCTTGGAAGGCACAACCAATGCCAAGCTGAAGGAATGGGGGTGCCATGCCATATACCTGCTGCCTCCCCAGACAAGGGGATCCTCATGAGGGTCGTCCCTCCAGCTGTGAACGAGGTCACGGCATGCTACGAGGGTGTGCCTTGGAGGGCACAGAGCAACGCCTTCACCCCCTCTGTTTTGCTCCCTGCCACACAGAAAAACCTGGTGGCTGGCTGCTTCCATGATGGCCTGGTCCTCTACACCATGGCCCTGAACGAGACCATCAACGAGGGCGGAACAAAGGGGAACACCAGCCGCATCCTGGAGAAGATGAAGGGGCGCACGTTCCAGGGTACTGGAGGGTGGGGAGGGGGCTGCAGGGAGGGAGGGGGCTGCCAGACTGAGAGTGAGGCTGAAGGGGCCTGGAATGGCCAGAGGGGCATCCAGGTCTGTGGCCTGGGCCAGCCTGGGTGACCTGCTATGGGGGAGTGGCACGTCCGCAGCTCCATCCGAAGGGGGGCAGCGGTGCCAGCCCCAGCTGCCCCTGGAGGGTCTGACCAAAACGCATTGCCGGACTTCTGCTCCTCCAGGAGTCACCGGGACCGTGAGCATGGATCAGAACAACGACCGTGACACAGACTTCAACCTGTGGGCCATGGCAGACGTGAAGAGTGGCGAGTACCAGGTATGCTGGTGTCCAGGCCCAAGCAGCACCCTGCCCTCCCTGGCCAGGGGACTCTGGCGCTGCTTCTTCTGGACCAAGAGGGTCTGGGGCAGATACCGCCACTCCCTGGCCAGGGGCCAGAGAACTGTAGTGTCCAGCCAGGCGTGCTGACCATCCCCGCTTCCCCCCACAGGTGGTTGGACACTACATAGGGTCGGAGAAGCAGCTGAAGTGGCTGGGGCCCATCCACTGGGTGAAGGGGGAGCCGCCTCTGGATAACCCCCCCTGTTTTGACATAGACGACCCCTCCTGCGACAAAAGTGGGTCTCTGGAGGCAGCAGGGTCCCTGTCTTGCTTCCCAAGTGAAAGCTGGGGGAGAGACAGGGGCTCCCTTTACCCTAGGAGAGCTTTGGGGAATCCCTGACCCCCACTTTCTGCCCAGCGCTGCCTGCCGGCTACAGGCAGCTGGTTCTCTTCTGGCACTGCCCTCCCAGCGAAGGGAAGTGGGCTCATCCCCCCTCGGCTCCCTCCCCAGCAAGACCCACCCCGATGGCACCCAGCTGCCTGGCCATGCCCCTTCAGGGTACCTTTGTGGGTGTGGCCGGGCAGCGGAGCCCCTCCCCGACTTGGTGTGTCCTTGCAGGTGCCCTCAGCACCCTGGCGATCATGGCACTAGGGGCCGGACTCACCTTTATCATGTTTGGGGTCTCCAGCTTCCTGATCTTCAGGTGCGTGAGCCACAGGGCAAACTCTCTTGGAGGCAGGTGGCCGGAAGGGAGGGCCCCCAGGCCAGACAGGCGGTGTGCAGCCTGGAGGAGGAGTGGGGGCTGCTGGAGCCGGGCACCCCTCTGATGTTTAACCCTGAGCTCGGGGGCCATGGCTGGGGCACGGAGCTCAGACCGGCTGCTGGCCCTTCTCCCTAGGAAGCTGATGCTGGAGAAGGAGCTGGCCAGCATGCTGTGGCGGATCCGCTGGGAGGAGCTGCAGTTCGGGAGCTCGGAGCGTTACCCCAAGGGGGCAGGCAGTCGACTCACGCTCTCACTGGTGGGTAACCGTGGGTCCCCCCTTGCAGGGTCCGGGGCCCACCAGGCGCCACAGGAGCCCCATCCTCCCCAGCTGCTGGGCTTCAATGGCGCCCTCCCCCCACACTCCTGCCCAGCCACCTGGAGGCCTTGGCTGGCTGTGAGTCTGCCCCTTCTCTCCTCTCCAGCGCGGGTCAAGTTACGGCTCCCTCGTGACCGCCCACGGCAAATACCAGATCTTTGCCAACACGGGACTCTTCAAGGTAAGGCCCCCCAGCCCTGGCTGCATCGGGAGGCCAGGTGCAGGCCTGCATCACCCCACCCTCTTCATTCATCTGTTGTCCTCCAGGGAAACGTGGTGGCCATTAAGCACGTCAACAAGAAGCGAATCGAGCTGACGAGGCAGGTGCTCTTCGAGCTGAAGCACGTATGTATGGGGGGGCTGTGGGGTGGGCGGCAGTCTCTGGGCAGGAGGGCACAGGCGACAGCTCCCCCCGGTCCATGTTTGCTCACATTTGGGGGGCGCTGATGTCTCTGCCCCTCAGATGCGGGATATCCAGTTCAACCACCTGACGCGGTTCATAGGGGCCTGCATTGACCCGCCCAACATCTGCATCGTGACTGAGTACTGCCCTCGTGGCAGTCTGCAGGTGAGGCGGCTGTCCTGGGAGGGGGGCAGGGCTCGGGGGCAACCAGGGCAAGCACTGACCCCTTCCTTGCCCTGCCCCAGGATATTCTGGAGAACGAGAGCATCAACCTGGACTGGATGTTCCGCTACTCCCTCATCAACGACATCGTCAAGGTGAGGGAAGTGAGCGGACCAGCATCGTGGCCTTCGGACTGCCATGCTGTCCCCGCCCCCCGCCGGAGCTCCTGAGGGTGTCTCTGCAAGCTTCTCCAGGCTTCTTGCTGTGCATTCCGAGGACCCCCAGCTCCCCCCTCCCCACTGGGGCTCAGCCTCAAGAGGGCCTTCCTCTCTCCTTTGGGGATCCCCTTTTCAGCTGGTTGTCCCCCTCTCCCCCCTCCCGCCCCACACAGGGCATGGCCTTCCTGCACAACAGCATCATCGGCTACCACGGCAGCCTCAAGTCCTCCAACTGTGTGGTGGACAGCCGCTTCGTGCTCAAGATCACGGATTACGGCCTGGCCAGCTTCCGGCAGAGCCACGACAGTGAGGGCAGTCACGCGCTCTATGCCAGTGAGTGCCCGGCAAGGCCCCCTGCGCCCCGCTCTCCTCCTCTTCTCCAGAGCAGTAGGCTGCGAAGGAGAGGCATCCTGGGGTTTTGTGCCCCCCCCCGTGCTGTTCCCCAGGGAAGCCTGGTGAGCCCCCGCACGGCCTCTGACCCAACTCTCCGGCTCCTGCTCTCAGAGAAGCTGTGGACGGCTCCAGAGCTCCTGCAGAAGGGGACCCTGCCCCCCCCGGCCATGCAGAAGGCAGACGTGTACAGCTTTGGGATTATCCTGCAGGAGATCGCGCTGCGCAACGGGGCCTTCTTCGTGGAGGGCCTAGACCTCAGCCCCAAGGGTGAGGAGGGGTTGGAGGGGCGAGTGGAAGCACGCAGCCCAGGAGCCATTCCTGGCAAAGCCCAGCCCCGCTCGCCTCCAGCCTGGCCTGACCGAGGGGTGGGGCGCTGATTTACAAGCCTTGCATTATCCCCCAGAGGCGTCAGGAAACGTAAGCGGCAGAGGCCTCCCTCCCTCCTCCCTCCCTACCCGAGCTGCATGGGCAGGAGACCTCTTGCAGCCGAGGAATTCCTCTGGTCTGGATGGGCTCGGCAGCAGTGGCGGTCCAGCCATCTGAGACGTGCTGGAGGAGGAGGAGGAGGAGATCGCGATGGGTGCCCTTCACCTGTCGTCTTCTTCGGGTGCGCTGGAGAGGCGCTGCTGAGAGCCCCGTGCCATCAGGCCAACAGTTGGGCTATGCCTCCATCTTCCAGGGTTCCTCATCCTCAGAGGGCAGGCAATGCTTCTCACCTGGGGAGCCCCCTGGAGGCACCCCCAGCCGGTGTCCATGCCAGCTCACTCGGGCTCTGGCTGGGATGGGCCGGGCCTGGGGGGGAGGGGAGAGAGGGGAGGGGAGGGGAGGATGGTGCTACCCAGAACCAAGACTGGGGTTTCCATGCGAGAAAGGGGAAGGGGCGATGCCGTTTGCTGGTTTTGGCTGCTTTTGACCACACAGGTTTGACCCTGTGACATCTGTCTCTCCGGTCCTCCCCATTGTCCTTCACCACCACCCCAGGACGCTCATGCTCCCCTTCTCGCTCCTCATTGCCCCAGCGGCCTGTCACCCCTCCCCCCACGAGTCAGCTGCGCCTCCATCCCATCGCCCACACATTCACTCCTGTGCATCCCGCCCCACTCCTCCTCCCCAGAGATTGTGCAGAAGGTGTGCAACAGCCAGCCGCCCTACTTCCGGCCCACCGTTGACACCCGCCTGCACAGCGAGGAACTGGCTGTGCTGATGGAGCGCTGCTGGGCGCAGGACCTGGGTGAGCGCCCGGATTTCACCCAGATTAAAATCTTCATCCGACGGTTCAACAGGTAGGGTCTCCATTCCACACCCGCTCTTCTCCCACCATGCGGGGCTGGCGTGCATGGGGGGCACGGGGAGTCACAGCAAGAGCCCTGGTTTCACCTCCTGCCCCTCTGGGCAAGAAAGCGCAGAAGGTCTCCTCCCCCCACAGCTCTGGGGACCCATCCCGAGAGGGCCCGGGCAAGGCGTCTGGTTGCAACCATCCCCAGGTTTCCTTTTCATCGTGCCAGAGATGCCAGCATACCTCAAGAGGGCACCTGTTTTCCCCGAAGAGGATCTCCCTCTTCTCCCACTGACAGAAACAGGTCTGAGCGTGAGCTGAGCGCCTCCATTGCGGAGGCCCCCAAGGGCCTATGGCTGCTTCTGCTGCAGCCCCGAGACAGTTGCGTGGCAGGACAAAGCTGCGGCAGGATCTGTCGCAAGCCAGAGAAAAACCGCCAGTAGAGGCTGCGCGTGAGCGTCAGTGACATGCTCCCCAGGGCAGCATCCGTCTCTGGGTGCGATACCGATGGCTCCCGTGAAAGCTTCCGCAAGTGACTTTGGCTGTGTGGAAAGAAGGGCTCCCAGGCTGGGTCCCTGCCCCCAAGTCAAGCCAGCCTTGACCACCCTTGCCTCACTGCCCCTCCCCTCCCTGAGAGCGCCCCCGAGAAGAATTCCAGCAGAGCTCCAAGGAGGGCCTTGTCTGGAGGAGAGGCCAGTGCTGACGGAGGTCGACCCGGGGGGCAGATGCTCCCGTGGTCTCTGGGGGTAGGCGCAGTCCCCTTCCTGTGATGGAAGGATCCGACAAAGGCCTCCACAGTGAGGGGCTCCTGGGTGGAGGCGTGATGCCGTGCGCCTGGCCCACCCGCTCCTGGAGCTCCCTCGCCCGCTTGCGCCAGCCTCACTCTCCCCGCCTCAGGGAAGGCAGCACCAGCATCCTGGACAACCTGTTGTCGCGCATGGAGCAGTATGCCAACAACCTGGAGAAACTGGTGGAGGAGCGCACGCAGGCCTACTTGGAGGAGAAGCGCAAGGCGGAGAACCTGCTCTACCAGATCCTCCCTCAGTAAGCCCGGGGGCCCGGGGCCCGCTCCCGCCTCTGAGCGCGTGGGGCCGAGGGGTCAGCAGCTCCTGTCCTTTCCTCCCCCAGCTCGGTGGCTGAGCAGCTGAAGCGGGGCGAGACAGTCCAAGCCGAAGCCTTCGACTGCGTCACCATCTACTTCAGCGACATTGTGGGGTTCACCTCCTTGTCAGCAGAGAGCACCCCCATGCAGGTAGGGGCGCGGGCGGGCGGGTGCCTTGCTGCGTGTCTGCAAGGGATGCGGCTGACTCTGGCCGTCCTGGTTCGTGGTCGGGAGGCCCTCCTCGCCCAGCCCGCCGAGCAGTTCCCACGACAGACCAGGGATCTTTCCTCCCTGGAGGGGGAGCCGGTCCTTGCTTTGGCTTGCTTTCCCCACCCGACCCCGCTGCGGAGCCACGTCCTACTCGCGCGCGGCGCTGCGGCCGAGGAACACGGCCTGGAACCTCTGGCCGGCCTTGCAAACTGCACCAGGCCAGTCCTCAACTGCTGATTGCTGAACAAACCGGAACGGCTGTGTTAACCATGGCCTGTGGTTAGGACCGTAGCCAGCAGGCCTCAGTGGCTGTGTTCTTATGCGACCCATTGCAGTTCAGGACAGTTGGGAATCTGGCTGCTACTTTTAAGTCCTCTGGTAAATCATTGATTTGGGCGTAGCGCATTACATGAACACAGCCGTCCTGTCTGCTGGCGCAGCTTTAGAGTGCTGTGGAAACACAGCCGCAGAGAAGCAGAGGAAAGGCGGCGCTTGCTATTAACGACACCCCCAGTTCTTGGCGACCACTTCCGCAGGGCCTGTGTGTGGTGCCCCAGTCGATTCTCTCTCTTTGGGCAGCCCTCGCCTCCCCCCTCAGCTTTGTTAATTGTGCTCTCCTTGCTTTCCAAAAAACGCCTTTCCGCCGGCCCCTTTGCTCCCAAAAGCGCCTCCCTGCCTTAGGCCCGTGCGCACCTGCACAGCTTCGCAGCCTGATCCGCATCGTCCACCAGCAGTCTTGCCCCAGGATGGTCACCTGCTCTTGCTAGACTAGACTCCCCTGGCCAGCCCAGCCTGCTCACCTGCGTCTCCCCCAACCCCGCCAGGTAGTGACGCTCCTCAACGACCTCTACACGTGCTTCGATGCCATCATTGACAACTTTGACGTCTACAAGGTGAGCGCTGCTGCGCCCGGAGTCTCCTCTCCCAGCCCGGGCTCAGAGCAGCACCGCTGGGAGAGCCCGGCTCACGCTGCTCCTCGGCCGTAGGTGGAGACCATCGGCGATGCCTACATGGTTGTGTCTGGCTTGCCTGTTCGGAATGGCAAGCGTCACGCCCACGAGATCGCCCGCATGGCCCTTGCACTTTTGGAGGCTGTGAAAACATTCCGCATCCGGCACCGGCCCGGTGAGCAGCTGTGTCTGCGCATTGGTGTACACTCGGGTGAGTCTGAGGCAGGCAAGACCCCGGGCCCATCTCATTTGGGGGGGTAGAGCACCCCGGTTAAGCCCCTTCCTCTGCCTCCCTCCAGGGCCGGTGTGTGCAGGAGTGGTGGGCCTCAAGATGCCGCGCTACTGCCTTTTTGGGGACACAGTCAACACAGCTTCACGCATGGAGTCCACCGGCGAGGGTGAGCCTCCACCCTTCCTGGGGAGCCAGGCCCCGTTGTCCCCGCAGAGCCTTCGGCGGCCGCTTCTCCCAGCCTGGCGTTCCTTCCGGGGCCCGCCCGGCTTCACCAGGAATTTCCTTTCCCTTTCTGTAGATGCTCCGGTTGGATGCAACCCATCGTGCCCCATTGATGGGAGGCAAGGGAGGCTGAGGCCCAGAGGCCTTGCTTCTCCTTGATGGCCCTGTCCTCTTGAAAGCGAGGGGGGCTCCCTCAGGAAGAGTTGGGGTTTCATTAGTTTATATTAATTCACTTTTTATTGTGGTACTTAAGAATTGTTGTGAACCACCAAGGCTCACAAGCATGCCGCCGCCCCCATTTGGCAGGGGATCGGGGGTTACTGGTGCCGACCCTCTACCACCGGTTCCTTCCAGCCTTGAAGATCCACATCTCTTCCACCACCGAGGAGATCCTGGACGAGTTTGGCTGCTTTGAGCTGGAGCTGCGGGGTGACGTGGAGATGAAGGTGGGCTTGGGAAGGAGCACGCCGGCCCCCCGCGCAGTTGGGGGAGGGCAGACCACGGCTGCGCACCTCGCCTTCACTGCTTTGAGGGGGGGGGGGTTTGCAAGAAAGGGGGCAAGGCTCTCCACACCCTTTATGTACCGGCTCCATTTCTGCTTCCCGGCAGGGCAAAGGGAAGGTGAGGACCTACTGGCTGCTGGGTGAGAAGAGCATCATCTGATTGGCTCCTCCCTCTTTGGGCACTGGGCAGCCACTCCTCCCACGAAGATGCCTGGGAATTCACTTTGCCTTGGAGCCGGGAGGGCAAGGAGGGGTCAGCCTGCAGGGAAGGACGCCCCCTGCCTGGGGAGGCTGCGGCTAGCCCTGAAGGCGGTGGCCGGCCTCTTGCTGCCCTGGACACCGAGGGTCTCCCTTGCCCAGCCTACAAAAGCCGTGCACCAGGTGCTGGAGAACCCCCTGCCTGAGCCCAGGTCACACAATGATGCCCTTTGCCCAGCCGGGTTCCTGACCCCAGCCTGTGCCCCCTCATGGCTCAGCTGGCTGAGACAACCTCTCCCGCCCACTTTTTCCCTCTGGTTGTAAATACAGGAATCGGGAAAACAATGTGGTCAAAACAGAAAGAGGGAGGGGAATAGCAGCCCACTCCCCCCACTATTTAGCTGGAGAAAGGATGGCACATGGTCTGCCCAGCCCTGGCATGCTTTTGTGGCTGGGGGCCAACACGGAGGTTTCCTGGAAACAGCCCTGGAGTTGCCAGGGCTTTAGCTCTTGCAGGGGAGTCAGCTGTTCAAGGAGGGGTCTTCACACCCCCTCAAATTCCTGCCTAAGCTTGGTGCTTTTCCACTGGCCCGGATGGCGGCAAGCCTGTTTCTACAGCTTGGGACAGTTCTCCGAGTCGTACGGCAGCGGCTGGCCAAGGTGTTCGGGGACAGGTGTTGTGAATGTGGCACACTTCTTGAAAGGGGTGTCGCCAGTCCGGATGCTGGAGGTGCCCTGCGGGGAGGGGGAAAGAGCCCTGAAGAGCCAGCAGGCGTACCTGACCTCCTCCCGCGTGCCCTGGGTTGCTGGGCGCAAGCCGCCTGGGCAGAACATACCCTCCACACGAGAACAACAGGTGCTCGGGCTGCCAGCCAGCCAACCGTGCCCTTCACCGCCCTTCCAAGGACGAGCCTCAGGGGGAGGGGGGCAGTAAAGGCATGCCAAGCACCAGGTTGGCACAGGACAGGATGGCACTCACCGGCACCTGCTGGGCATGTTCGAGCCAGAATGTCTGTGGTTGCTCCAGCCAGTAGTCGTGGGGCTGCGGGGAGGAAAAAGTCACATGGCCCCCAGGAGCTTTCTGGGTGGGTCCGGGTGAGGGAGGCAATGGGGCCTGGCTGCTGCTCTGGCACGAAGGGGCCCTTACCTGGGTGGGGGGCGGGGGCACAGAAAGGAAGCCTTCCTGCTTATAGTCCCGGCGGGTGGTGGAGAGGGACTCCATGGGCTCCAGCGGGGGGTAGACCTCGTCCTCAATCAGGCTCTTGCTGCAATGAAACGCCGCCGGCGGCCGCTAAGCCAGAAGCTGAGCACAGGGCCTGGGCCCAGCCCGGGCGGTGGCTGCGGAGCCGGCTCCCTCGGGCCCCCAGGGCAGGAATGGCCTCCGGGCCAGCGGGTGCTACAGGGGACCTCCAGCACCATCAGCAGCATCGATCCCAGGAGACCTTTGTCACCAGCAATTTGGGAAATGAAGGCTGGGGAGCCGGTCCACCCCCCAGCAGGTAGAAAACTCATCCTTCCAGTCCATTTCCCGGAAAGATTTTATATGTTCACTTTTTAGACAAAGACAGTAGAACGGTGAGGCTTCGTTTTTCAACTTCTTGTGCAAATGCTTTAAGAATAAAAGGGAGCACCCAGCACCGAGTATGGTTATTTCATTTCTTTCCTGAACAAAGTGGCTTTCTGCAGGGAAACGGCCCCACTGGAAGGTTTCTTGCAGGGCTGCTAATGCTAATCTAAGAGAAAGTCAAAGAGTGCCACTCCCACTGGGTAAAGGGTCGGGACCACATGGCAAATATTGATCGATCGGGCTGTTTCTTCCGTCAGGGCCAGGCTCTAACTTCGCTGCCCCCTTGGCTGTCAAATCACAGCAGCAGATAAGACCGCAGCCGGGGGTGGGACCGCCCCCAGGTCACGGGAAAGGGGGCCAGGAAGGGCTCGCGCAGCCCGTGCTGGATTTGTGCAGCGATGCCCATCCCTGCTGGGCGGGGCTGGGGGACAGGAAAAGGCCAGCAAGCAGCAACCCCACCGCGCAAGGGAGCTTCTGCTGGCCAGGATCCCCCTTCCATGGCTGGTAAACGCACTGCAGTGGTGCTCAATGGGGAGAGCTGGAGTGCGGGCGTTAGTGCTCTTTGTACAAATAAGGGGGGAGTGGGTTGTGCCAGAAGACTGATCCGCGCTCCTTGGCGGAGCCCTCTCTCCAAACCGCTCTGCAGCTGGGATATAGATGCCTTCCTGGGGCTGCCACGGGCCCCAACGTGTGTCCTCGCAGGCGTGCTGGCTAAGGGCTGCTGCTGCCATCGCCCATCTGGATTTCTTTCAGCCCAGGGACCCCCCCCCCCCGTCAAGCGGGAGGAGACGGTGCTTTGTGGGAACGGCCTGCCTCCCCTTCCCCAGCATCTCTGCTGGCCTTTCTTCCGCTTGCAGAAATCCACACGCCCGTTGCTGGTTGCCTGTGCTGCTGCCGCCCCCTGCCCCACCATCCTTCACTCGCCCATTTAATTATTTCTGCAACATCCCGCTTGGGAAGGACCGCAATAGTCGTTCCTCCCTTGGCCTGCCCTGTTTCCCCTCATCCCCTTTTCAGCTTCAAGGGTTATGCAAGGTGGCCTCCCGCCAGGCCTCTGGCAAGACTCCCAGGCAAAAGGCCCTTCAAGGACCCCACCAGTTCATGCCAGCCCTTGCCCTCTCCTCCCTGGGCAACGAGGAGCCCTTGGGAAGGCTCTGCTAAGCAGGCTGAGGAAGCCCACTGTGCCCGATCCCCCCAGAGCATTCCTTTAGGCAGCTAAAGCAAGGCGACCGTGACTCGAGATCCTCGCTAGCTGATGTGACTAGCTGCCTAGGCTGTGGGGAGCCAGAGAAGGCCCCTGACGTAATGGGGAAGGGCTTCCATGTTAGTATTTGAAGCGTCACCCAGCCATCTGACACAGAAGGGCGACACTCTAATCTGCTACTACAGAAGTCCTCCCACTCTCTGCCGCTCCGTGGCCTACAATAACCCCAGGGCCCTGGTCTGGGTCACGGCTCCGGACCCGCGGGGGGCAGGCGGCTTTAGGAAAGTCCAGGCCAGTCGGAGTGCTGGGGAGGAAAGAGGCCCGTCCTTTGGCCCTGAGAGGCCCACAGGTTTCTGGCTGCCTAGTGGGAGGGAGAAGGTCCTGATCCTTACCTGTGCTTCTGGTACAGAAGATGCTCCATCATAGCCTCTCGCTTCCCTGGGGGAAAGAACGCCGTCCTTAGAGGAGCTGAGTGGGAGAGGGTGAGCGCAGCAGCGGCTGGAGAAGAACCTCTCCTGGGGAGGGAGGCAGGAGGGGGGCTCTCAACCCTCCGCAGGGAGGAAAACGGGAGAACGCCCCCCACCAGCGCCCACCCTGGTGTCCCAAACTGACCCAGGCATTATACCAATTCCGACCCACCCCCGACCCCCTGCATTTCATGCAAGGGAGAGCCACATCGGAGGGCCATCCGCTGGAAGGCCCAGCTTCCTGTCCTGAGGCAGGTTATTTGGCTCCCCAGCTGGCTCAGGGACCCCGCACAGCCTCCTCTAAGAGGCTCTGGGCGGGCTCCTATCTCTTTGATAGCAATGAGCGAAATCCAGGCCTGCACACCATGCAGCCTGCCATTTTCCAAAAAGTCGTAAATTTACAGCTGCTGCCCTGGAAGGCCCGCTGCCAAGCACCTCCAAGACTCCTGCAGCCACCAGCTCCGGCGGTAGCCACAGAACAGCTGATCGGCCCACCAGGATTTTTAATTTAGCAGCGTGGCCCTTTCCCCCAATGAGCTGTGCAGGCCTGGTATAATCCAGTCCAGTGCAAAATCGCTTCAGGAAGTTAAAGCCCTTCCTAGAAGCTGCTTCCTTTTCTCTGCTCAACCCACCCAAAGGCGTCCAACAGAAGGCAGAATCCACCAGTCCCAAGGAAGGAGATGACCTCACCAAGGATTGCAACTTGTCCCTCTGCAACCAGTGGTTTCTCCACCTTGGCAGCTTTTAGATGGTGGACTTCAACTCCCAGAATCCCCCAGCCAGCACGGGGATTCTGGGAGTTGAAGTCCACCATCTGAAAGCTACCAAGGTGGAGAAACACTGCTCTGTACTTTTTTACAGTATTTTTAAAAATAAACCTAGACGCTTTAGAGGAAAAAACGGGGGGGGGGGGGTAGAAGCCAAATAATCTTTTTGAAGTATCTTCCAAAGGAGCTGCTGTTCGCAGAAGAGGCTGCCCCAAGGGGCTGTTTGGGGGAAAAGGCCTGGAAACGGCAGGGCTGCAGTTGCACAACTGGACTGTCTATTTGCTGATCGGAAGCAGGAGCGAGAAAGGCCCTGCCGGGCGGCCTGAAAAGGAAAGCCAAACTCCGGACTCGGCCCGGGGTGCAGAGGGTTCGGTTCTGGCCACTAACGACAGCAGCGTCCTGGAGACAGCATTCTGGGGAGCGAGGAGCCTACCCTTCCAATGCGAGTGGAAAGCAGGGACCTCAAGCGGGCAGGGGGCTACGGGCTCCACCATAACTGGGTCTCTGGAGTAGCATCGCAGCACACCCTAACCCCAACCCCCTTCCTCTCTCTGCACATTTGGTTGCTTGATGAGCCTCAGCTCCACTGGACCAGCTCCGGTGCCCACACAGGCATCTTGAGCCTCCTCCTGGGCCCCCTCCCCCTCCCCACCCCCTGTCCTGCTGCCCACCTCGCACAGGGAGCCCCGTCTTCACAGGCCAAGGGTAGGAGTCCTTCATAGTGGTGCTCTTGGCCACTCCAGCTAGAAATTCAAGGGTGAGGAGGCCAGGATGCCCGTGCCGATAGAAGAATCCCTCGGTGCCATACTCAGGCCTCGGCACACGGTCCAGATCATTGGTGGCTCTCTGGGAGAAGTAAAACCCAAAGCAAAGAACGTTCTCCCTCCCTGCCCCCCCAGCATGGAGGGGCTTCCAGTCACTTGCTCCCCACGCCCACCAAGGAGGGCAAGGCTTGGGTGTGCCTCCCGCTTTGGCTCTGCAGGGCAGGAGTGGAGGGGGGTCCCCCTCAAGCCCCTGGTGAGGCCCTGCTCATCCCACAGACTTGTCCCAGGCTAGGCTAGCGCTGGAGCTGCGGAGGACGGGGAGGGGAGCGCCTGGAGGAGAGCCAGCCAAGGGGCAGAGGGATCCCAGCGGTGCCCGGCCTCTCGCGCCAGGGCCAAGCCTGCCAACGGGCAGAAGGGCCAGCCCGGAAGCCTGCCTCACCTCTTCCTGCCAGTTGCGCATCAGGCACTTTCCGCGAGCGGGCACCTCGCCCGGCGGCTCCGGGGCGCTGAGCGGGGGCGGCTGCAGATCCGCGGCCGGCAGCTCCCCGAGGTAGGGCCCTGGCACGCCGTGGCAGGGCGGCAGCTCCACCGCGTACGTGGCTGCCGCCTGCAGGCCTGCCTCGGGGCCCGGCGGCATCTCCGCAGGGCACGGGGCCGTCTCTGCTGCGCATGGCCGGGGCTCCTCCGCGCTGGCCGGGGCGGCGGCGGCGGCTTCTCCGCGGCTCGGCGGCTGGGGCCTGGCGCAGGGAAGAGACAGGAAGAGCGCCGGGTCGCGGGCAGCCGGCGCTGGGAAGCGGGAAGGGCGCGCCGCTGCTCCGGCGACCGACGGCCCTGCCCGGAGCGCCGCCGGGCCCAAGGACTCCCCTCCCGCACCCGGAGCGGCCCCGCTCCCAGACAGCCGCAAGCCGAGGCGCGGGCCGCGGGGGCCGCGAGGCCAAGCTCCGGGCTCACCCGTCCGGCTCCATCCCGGGCTGCGGCGAGCCGGCGCTTCGCTGGTCTCCACGGAGACGGAGACGGAGCCCGGCGTGGGGCGGCGCCGCCGGGCGGGACCAGGGAGGCGGGGAAGCAGCCGGCGCAACCGTTGGTCAGGCGAAGGGGCGAGCGGGCCCTTCCCCCGGCGCAGGCGAGCGAGGACGGGCGGGGAGCGGAGCCCCGCCGCGCGCAGCCCTGGACGGGAGTCTCTGCGGGGCGCGCGAAGCGAGGGAGCCGAGAGCGGTTGCTCGGAGGCCGGCGGCCGAGGGGTCCTAGGGCCCGGCCGCCCCCCGCCTCCTCCAGCCCCGGGAGGAACGGCCCGGCCCCGCCCCGCCCCGCCCCGCCCCGATCACACCGGGCCCCCGGCTCGGCCTCCGGGCTCCCGGTCGGGGGCTTCCGAGGAGGAGGGGCGGCCCAGCGGCGCCCGCTTCTCGCGCGCTTTCCGTGGTCCTGAGAGGGCCTGGCTCGGGCTGGCGCGTGCTGCGTGCCCGGAGGTTTCTCGACCTGGTGCGCTGGCGGGCCCCGTTGCTGTCCTCGTGGCGGACCGCCGGCAGCCTGGCTTGATAGTGGCGGGTCCAGAGCGGTCAATCCAGTCGTTTCCGCTGTGTTCGGCCAGCGCCCCACATGCGGGCAAAAGTATCGTGGCTTGTACGGGAGTCGCGAGACTGGGGATCCTGGGTCTGTAAAATAGCACGGGGGGCGGTCTGCGGGGTCTGGTCAAAAAAGTCAAGATGCCAGTTGCGACAATGCGATTAAAGCTCCACCCGGTTTTCAATGTGTCACATGTTGTCCAGGCCCTGGGGGGAGAGGCCGAGCCCCCAAGCCGGACGTGGCGGGAAGGCTGCATCTCCGCACGCGTGCAGCTCGAGCTCGGTCGGTCCAACCCCAGAGAGCGGTGTGAACCTCACGACTGGATGCTTCGGAGGGGACACACAAGTTTCCCAAGGCTGACCAGACCTACCCACGGAGGCGGGGACTCCCTCCTTGCCCCGCACCTACGGACGGTTCTCAATCCGCCAGCCCTCAAGCACAGGCTCCTCAGCCCTCCCGGGTCTACTTCAGCGAAGAACGAGGCTCTGGAGGCTGAAAAGCCTTATCAGGGCGGAGGGGGGGGGGCTCTTTGGACAGCATGCATAAAACGCGTGGCTCGCTGTCCCAGCTGCCCCTAGGGCCAGGAGGCATCTCTGCCACAAAGCAGATGGCCGCCACAGCAACAGGGGTTCCCCAGGCAGGGTTTCAGCTCAGGACCCTGGAACACAGGCAGGAAAATCCCAGAGCGATGTGCTGGCCATCCCTTAATCTCACAGGTGTGTGTGTGTGTGTGTGTGTGCACAGATGCACACACGCACCAAGGGAAGGAGGGGTCCCTTCTGTCCAATGTAGATGGAAAAGAACAGTTGAAAGTGGGTGTGGGGTGTGTCTGTGTGCACACAATCCGGAGTGCCAAAGAGGGTCCTTATTGCCCTTTCACCCATCTGGAGGTAGAGAATCTAGGTTCCTATCATTGGTGCCATGGCTAACCCCAACCCAGCACTAATTTGTTTGTTAACTAAATGTCCTGCGTTTCCCTGAAGTTGGCTGGCAATAATAAAACTAGAATGAAAAGCAACACCGAGCCTAAAGGGTGGCAGGGCCACTCTGGAGTGGGAGGAGGCCACTTCAGCAAGAGCACAAGGTCACCCTCTTAGAGATCTGCTCTCCCATTTTGGTTCCTGTGCCAGCCTCAGCACCAAGGAAGGGAGGAGGCACTCTGGAGACCTTTAGAGAGCCCATAGCTGTGGCCTCAGGGGCCCTGCTCTGAAGCAGTTGGGTGGGCAGGCTGTGTGTAAGTTGGACCAAGGACAGGTGGAGGGTCCTGCTTGAAGCCACCCACCCTGCTGCCCAAAAGATGCCCTTCTGGAGTTGCTGGACCGTGTTGCCCAGGTAGTCCTGGGGAATTCCACCTCCCACACTCCTTGTGGGATGTGGCAAGGCTCTGGAGGTCATGGTTTTCATGGTGACCCTGGGCCTATCCCAGGCCTGACTCACAGTGTCATGCGGGAGACCCCATTTTTGTTTCGGAGCAGTGGCTGGGTGGAGGAAGCGACTTTGACCAAGCCAGGCAAGAGGTCATGTTGGAGCATTCAGTGTGGCGCAAAGGGTGGTGAAGCATCTGGACTTCTCAAGCTTTCTTGGTCAGTCCAGTGACCCTGAGTAAGGTGGCCCCATTCCCAGCTGGGAAGGGATGGCTGCAATGTCTGTGACCAGCTATTGTGATGTGTCTGCGCAATGTTTGCCAATAAAGCTGCTTGAATTCCCCCAAACACTGATGCTAGGGCAATGTCCGGTAATGTGACCTTGGACTTATTTCACCCCACCGACTCCTGTGCAGCATGAGCTCTGCCACGTGGGCCTTGGATCCACACCCTTCCTGGCCTTGCAGGGGCGGGGCACGCACACGAGTGGCTGGATCCAGAAAGCTTTCAGGGCCTCTTTTGGGGAGGGTGGATCACTGCAGGTGGTGGGGCGGCGCTCCTGAAGCAGCTTTCCTTGGATCCAGCTATGTCCAATTGTCAAAATTCCACTTCCCAGGGGAGGTAACTGGGAAGGTGGTGGAGCTCCATCTGCAGAGCACCCTGGAAGTGGATTCTCTGGACACTTTTCAGTCAGGGTCATCATCACAGCATCGGTCACTCTGAGGGATGACCTTGTCCAGAATGGGGAGGTACGCTGACTCTGGCATCCTTTCAAAATGCCATCAAAGTCAAGTTGTTCCTCAGGGCCCCTGAAACTTAGCACTGCTCTTTGTTGGGTGGCCATGTCTGGAATAATTATTGCCATTTACTTGTTTTCACTTCTTTGGGGTAATTATATCAATGTTTTTAACTCTTCTTGTTTTTAATAATTTTTAAAGTAAACCACCATGAGCTGTAAGATTTGGCAGTATACAAATCAATGCATAATTCAATGAAAACTGTATTACAAAACCAATACATAACATCGAAGGTGTCATCTGGTTTTCCGGTATGCTTGCAGATGATCCCCAAAAAAGTCTGGAAAATCCATTAGATGGGACTTCCTTTGCAGGAGCCATGTGAGTCTTCCTCCGCGGGACTCGTCCTCCTACATTTTCTTCTTTAATAGCGCTTTGGTGCAGTTTACCCACAACTGGCATTATACTGGCCAGCTTGCAGTTTCCAGGTCTTTTCTAAACCCTGGCACCGCGCTAGGTCCTTCCCAGGCTCTCATACCGATGATCGTATTGTACTGGCCGGTGTTAATCACAGGACCCAAAGTTCAAAGAGGCCACTTCTACTAGGGTTTCATTAGGGGCAGAAGACTCTCAGAAGAGGAGTGCAAAGGAAGTGAACGTGCAAGTTCTTCACTTTCTGCCATTAGGGTGGTATCGTCTGCATATCTGAGGTTGTTGATGATTCTCCCTGCAATCTTAATTCCGGCTTGTGATTCTTCCAGCCTGGCATTTCTCATGATGCACTCTGCATATAGATTAAATAAGCAGGGTGACAGTATACAGCCTTGTCGTACTCCTTTCCCTATTTTGAACCAATCGGTTGTTCCATGACCGGTTCTGACTGTTGCTTCTTGGCCCGCATACAGATTTCTCAGGAGACAGGTAAGATGGTCTGGTACCCCCATCTCTTTAAGAATTTGCCACAGTTTGTGGTGATCCACACAATCGAAGGCTTTTGCATAGTCAATGAAGCAGAAGTGGATGTTTTTCTGGAACTCTCGTGCTTTCTCCATGATCCAGAGAATGTTGGCGATTTGATCTCTAGTTCCTCTGCCTCTTCGAAACCCAGCTTGTACATCCGGTAGTTCTCGGTTCACGTACTGCTGAAGCCTAGCTTGTAGGATTTTGAGCATAACCTTGCAAGCATGTGAAATGAGTGTAATTGTGCGATAGTTTGAGCATTCTTTGGCATTGCCCTTCTTTGGAATTGGAACGTAAACTGACCTTTTCCAATCCCGTGGCCACTGTTGCGTTTTCCAGACTTGCTGGCATATTGAGTGCAGCACTTTAACAGCATCATCTTTTAGTATTTTAAATAACTCAGCTGGAATACTGTCATCTCCACTAGCTTTGTTGTTAGCAATGCTTCCTAAGGCCCACTTGACTTCACTCTCTAGGATGTCTGGCTCAAGGTCAGTGACCACACCAGCATGGACATCAGGGACATCAAGATCTTTCTTGTATAGTTCTTCTGTGTATTCTTGCCACCTCTTCTTAATCTCTTCTGCTTCTGTTAGGTCCCTGCCTTTTTTGTCCTTTATCATGCCCATCTTTGCACTAAACGTTCCTTTGATATCTCCAATTTTCTTGAAGAGATCTCTAGTCTTCCCCATTCTATTGTTTTCCTCAATTTCTTTGCACTGTTCATTTAAGAAGGCCTTCTTATCTCTCCTTGCTATTCTCTGGAAATCTGCATTCAGTTGCTTATATCTTTCCCTTTCGCCCTTGCTTTTCGCATTCCTTCTTTCCACAGCTATTTGTAAAGCCTCATCAGACAGCCATTTTGCTTTCTTGCATTTCTTTTTCTTTGGGATGGTTTTAGTTGCTGCCTCCTGTACAATGTTACAGACCTCCGTCCACAGTTCTTCAGGCACTCTGTCTACCAAATCTAATCCCCTAAATCTATTCATCACCTTCACTGTGTACTCACAAGGAATATGATCTAAGTCATACCTGAGTGGTCTAGTGGTTTTCCCTACGTTCTTCAATGTAAGCCTAAATTTTGCAGTAAGAAGCTCATGATCTGAGCCACAGTCAGCTCCTGGTCTTGTTTTTGCTGTCTATATAGAGCTTCTCCATCTCTGGCTGCAAGGTATATAATCAATCTGGTTTCGGTATTGACCATCTGGTGATGTCCATGTATAGAGTCGTCTCTTGTGTTGCTGGAAAAGAGTGTTTGCTATGACTAGCTTGTTCTCTTGACAGAACTCTATTAGCCTTTGCCCTGCTTCGTTTTGTACTCCAAGGCCAAACTTGCCTGTTATTCCGATTACTCCTTGACTTCCTACTTTAGCATTCCAATCCCCTATGATGAAAAGGACATCTTTTTTTGGTGCTAGTTCTAGAAGGTGTTGTAGGTCTTCATAGAACCAGTCAACTTCAGCTTCTTCGGCATCAGTGGTTGGGGCATAGACTTGGATGACTGTGATGTTGAATGGGTTGCCTTGGATACGCACTGAGATCATTCTGTCGTTTTTGAGGTTGTACCCCATTACTGCCTTTCCCACTCTCTTATTGACTATGAGTGCAACTCCATTTCTTCTAAGGGTTTCTTGGCCACAGTAGTAGATATAATGGTCACCCGAATTAAATTCACCCATTCCCATCCATTTCAGTTCGCTGATTCCCAAGATGTCGACGTTCAATCTTGTCATCTCATGTTTGACCACATCCAGCTTGCCTTGGTTCATAGATCTTACATTCCAGGTACCTATACAATATTGTTCTTTACAGCATTGGACCTTCTTTTCGCTTCCAGATACATCCACAGCTGAACGTCCTTTCGGCTTTGGCCCAGCCGCTTCACTCTTTCTGGAGCTACTTGGAATTGCCCTCCGCTCTTCCCCAGTAACATATTGGACACCTTCCAATCTGAGGGGCTCATCTTCCGGTGTCATATCTTTTAGCCTTTTGACATTGTCCATGGGGTTTTCTTGGCAAGGATATTGGAGTAAGTTGCCATTTCCTTCTCCAGTGGACCATGTTTTGTCAGAACTCTTTGTCATGACCTGTCCGTCTTGGGTGGCCCTGCATAGCATAGCTCATGGCTTCATTGAGTTACACAAGCCCCTTCACCATGACAAGGCAGTGATCCATGAAGGGGAGGAGTCCAGATACAACATCCCAAATGGAGGACTGCCTGGCCTTGGGTGTGTCCCTCCAGCAAAGGAGATCCCACCACCTCCTGTGTAATGGAACAGGACATCCTGTCAGCCCTTCAGGAAACAGACACTGCCAAAAATACTAGTAGCAGAATCTTGAGAGCCTGAGAGCATCTCTCCTTCCCTCCCTCTTATACCAAAGACCATCCAGGCAGGGCAATCTTGAGTTTCTTTCTCACGCCTTCCTTTTTTCTCATGCCTAGGTTGTCACATCACTTCTCCAAGGTCATCTCTATGCTCCTCTACACCTACAGTTAGGACTTTTTTTCCCCTAACTGAATGTTAGAATCTGCCTTCCTAGAATGTACTCATTGTTCCATATCCTGCACCCAGAAGAAGAGAGAAAAGACCCTTCAACTAATTGGAAGAAGGTCCTAGGTAATATTCTTTCAATTAGTTAAAGCCTATCATAGAGTTAAGCTTTCAGTTCCTTCAGTCTCTCTTCATAGACTTAGAAAATACATCAATATCGACTCATTTTAAAATTGCATTTGTCTTTTTTGCAGCTATGTCACACTAGCTTAAATTTTGTATTTGTTTTTTATTGGTCTGAAAATAAATCTACTACTACTACTACACTGGTGTGGGTGTATCTATTAGGTAACCAACTCCTGTTCCAAGATCTTTTACACAAGTACCATTAGTGTCCCCCCATCCTATAACTGCATTTCATGTGTGCTTCTGAAGGGAAGCACCTCACACTCGTCTCTGTTAAATGTCATTCTGTTATTCTCAGCCCATTTCTCGGAACTATTGAGATAGTTTTTAATTATATTTCTGCACTGTAATCTCTCTCTTTCTCTTCTTTGGCACGGTTTTATTTTTCACAAGTTGATGTTCCTTCCTATTCTAATCTCAGCAGGATTTCCTCCTTCTAAATAAAGCCATTTTGCCGACAGAGCTGGTGACTTGTTGGAAGCACCTTCCCGACCTGCAAGAGCTGAGCTTCCATTGTTGTGGTTTTGAATAATTCTTCACCACTTTGGAAAGACATGGCCTACCGATTTCCCACTTCTAAAATTAGGTGCGACTGTGCTGTACTTCTAGGGCAGTTTCTTCCTCTCAAATCAGTCTGAGGGCACTGTGATCAATGCTCCAACTGGTTCCCCAACATTCACATCTAACACAAGTGCTTGGCACCTCTTAGGGCCAGCTTCAGAGCAGCTCTCAGAGGTTTGTTCCTTGTAAGGAGTTACTCAATGTTACTCAAAATCTATGCCTGCATTTCTCCAGTGTGTGCGAGGAGTAACTGAAGGCCCCCATTTCACCATGCTTCCTTCTTGGGTGGGTGGGGGCTCCTGATTACATCATTCATCCTGAGGCCTCCTGAGCCGGTTGAACCAGGGATGCGCAGCCGTGCGTTAGGCCCAGGGAGTCTGGCCCTTCAAGGTTTCTGTTTCCTTGCCCAAAAAGGTATGTGGGAGGAACAGGCAAGACACAGTGGACATATGGGTACAACCTGCTGTACCCCTTCATTTAAAGAGTTAGAGCCCTCATCTGCAAAATTTGCAAAACTGGCTTGCTTCTAACTTTCATTAAGGGTCTTGATTTTCTGGGCTGTTAGTGAGTCGTGTGAACCCAGACATTTTGTCCTTCAACATTTGTGCAATCCCCCAAATGGCTGAAAATGCCCAGCCCGGAAGGTGTGTGCTAGAGGTCATAGAAGCTGAGGACTAGAAGGCCCCTTGAAGGTCTTCCAGTCTAACTCCTTGCCCAAAGCAAGGCACCCTTAGACCACCCCAGAGAAATGGCCGTCCAACCTTGGCCTGAAACCTCCAGCACTGGGACGCCCACCGCCCCAGGAGGCAGGCTGTTCCACTCACGAACAGCTCTCAGAGTCATGAAATGCCTCATCTCACGTTTGGATCTCCCACTTTAGAGCTTCCACCCCCTGGTTCTTGCCTTACCCCCCGGCACTCTGGAGAATACATCCCTGGGCAGCCCCCCAAGAAGGGGAAGACTGCTCTCATGTTTCCCCTTAGCCTTCTGTTCTTTAGGCTAAACGTACTCAGATGTTTTAAGCATTTTTACGTTGGATTAGCCCAAACCCCTCACCATTTCTGTTGCTTTTCTCTACACTCTTCCCAGTTCCTCAGTGTCCTTCTTGTACTGTGGCTGCAGTCTGACCAGTGCAGCAGAGAACAGAACTATTACTTCCCATGACTTCAGCGTTATACCTCTCTTGATGCAGCCTAGGATTGCATTGGCTTTTTTGACAGCTGCAGCACACTGTTGGCTCATGCTTAATCTGTGATCCACCAGGACACCCAGATCCTCCTCACAAGTGCTACCATTGAGCCAGATACTGCCCGTCTTCCCACATGTGGCTTCTGCACTAATGCTAGAACCTTCCAAGCCAAGCTGGGATCAGGTATACTTAATTTTAAAGGAGACCAGGGAAGAACCAGAAAGAGAGTTGTCAACGAAGCCCGGGGACAGAGCAGACCCATTCATTCTCAATGGACCTCAAGCTTCCTTATTTGGCCGGTGACTTCTTGTCGCTCCGTGTAGCTGCTAGTCCTTCCTCCACCAAGCTGAGAGAGACCTCGGAAGCAACCAGGACCATCCCTTGCCAGCAACAAGGCCCATCTAGTCCAGCAGTCTGTCCTCACAGGGGGCAACCATCGGCCCAAGGAAGCCCACTAGTCTCCCAGCAGACACTTTCAGAGGCAGTCCCACTGCCGTCCGGGCTAATAGCCACACATCCCCAGGTCTTCCATGAATCGGTCCAACCCTTTTTGGAAGCCAGCCACGCTAACAGCCAGCACCACAGCTCACAACAGCGAATTCCACAGTTGATCTACACATTGCACAAAAAATTGCACTTAGTCTGTCCTGATTCTTCCAGGATTCCATTTCATGGGGTGACCCCTGGTTCTAGTATTTTGGGAAGGGGAAAACAGCTTCTCTTTCTCCACAGCATACATAATTCTGTACGCCCCCATCAGGTCCCCTCTCATTCACCTCCTTTCTAGACCAAAAAGCCCCCAATGTCACCACCTGTCCTTAGATTTCCTCCTCTGAATCTTCTCTAGCTCCACTATATCCTTTTTGAGGTGCAATGTCCAGAACTGCACACAATATTCCAGATGAGGTCGCACCACTGATTTGTTTAAGGCCATTGTAATACTGGCATCTCTGTTTTCAACACCGTTTCTTATTATCCCCGACGTGTCGTTGGCCTTTTTTACAGCAGACGATGCTGGGCAGACACCTGCATTGAACCGTCTCCCATCCCTCCAAGATCTCTTTCTTCATCGGTCACTGCTAGCTCTGATCCCATTCCTTTGTATGGCAGTTAGGATTTTTGGCACTACGGGCATCGGTGCGCCTCTCCCCGGGGCAAAGAACCAGACTTCACGCGAACCAGCATTTCCACAGGATAAAAGGACACACGCGTGAAGGAGAATGCTCAAAAATAAACCATGCCCGTCCAAGAGGCTCACGAGTAGCACACCGTCTTTGGTTCAGGCGCTCACGCTCGCCCACAAAAACTTTAGGAGCCTGGAAGCAGCTTTTCCGACTAACCGCTTCTATCAGAAGTGGCCTTTGAGGGTCCAGGGTCCGGCCCCGCTTTCCCACGCAAGGCCGCCACCACTTCCAAGAGCAGCAAAGAGCCATTTCTGTGCTGCATCAAGACAGACTCCCTTCACCAGTCCTGACCCACCAGTGGCTCCAGGGATGACCAGGCACAGGAGCTGCACACACCCAAAGGGTGCCAGGAGGAGGAAAGTGGGATCCAGTTCTAGGCCAACTGGTCCCACCTTGTACTTCACATTTCCCTGCCCTCTGGCTGCACTGCCTTCAGGGGTTGCCCCCCCAACTCCTCGGCAAAGATGGCTACAGCAGCCTTCGATGTTGGTTTGTGCACCTGACAAATCACATTCAGACCACAAACCTCTGGGCCACAGCTGCTGGGAGGTCCCCGGACGCCTGCTGGGGGCGGGGTAGCAAGAAACTGCCTCCCGCGAAGAAGCGGCGCTGCTGGGCCCCGGCCAGAGCGCCCCCGCGGCAGAAGCAGCAGGCGGCGCCGAAGGGGAGGGGAGGGGAGGGGAGCTCGGCAGCGCCGGGGACGGCTTCCCGAGGGACCCGCTGGGACAGCAGTGCGCACAGCGGCCCGCGGCCGGACCAGCGACGGGGCCTCGTTCCCCAGGAGCAGATGGCGGACTCCTCCAGGCGCCGGCGGAGGCCGCGTTCCCCGTCCCTCGCGCCCCCGCGGCAGCCTTCGCAGGCGCTCCTGCCGCTGCCGTGGGTCCGACGGAGCCGACGTGAGCCGGGAAGGCGCCTGGCAGCGCGGCCGCGGCGCGCGCAGGCACGGCTATTCTTAGCCCGGCGGGCGGCCCCTAATTGGCGGCTAACGAGGCGCACCTGCCCTAGCAGATGGCACGTCCGCGGCGCCCCTTCCGGAGGCTTTCCCCTTCCCCGGGCCTGGGCCTGGGCCAGGGCCAGCCCGCCCGCCCACCAATCGCTGGGGGCCCCGAGAGGGCTTCCCGGCGGATTCATTTTCCGCCTGGCTCTTCGTTTTATCCGGCCGGATGTTCGGCGCGGGATCTGTACGCTGCCGTCGATCAAAGCGAAGAGGCCGTTCAGTCGGGCCGACCCTGGGACTCCTCGGAGGGAGGGGGCTCGCGTGGCCTTCTCCCCCCGGATTCCTTCCAGGGCCGTCCGCAGGCTGGACTCTCGCGCCGCCGACTGCCTGGCCCAGCCGGGCCGCGTGCTTCCAGGTGGCGAGACGGGGGCGCCGCTTGCAAGCCGCCTCCGACGCCGTTGGAAGCAGGCATCCGGCGCTGCCCCGCTGCTGCGGGGGCGGAGGCGCGGACTCCCCCGGGGACCGCGTGGGCCACTGGCTCGGCGCGGCTCGGGCTCGCTCTCGGCGAGTTGAGTGGTCTCAGGTGGGTCCCGTGTCGGCATCAGGGGATCCAGCCTCTGCCCCCACCCCACCCCGGCTACCGATTGCTCCTCGTCGGTTCTCTCAGAAAGCAACCGGCGCCCGAGAGAGGACCCGGCGAGGGCGCGCGGCCAACCTGGCCCCCCCCGCGGTCGGGGGCGGGCCGGTTCCGCCTTCCTTGCAGCGCGGCAGCGCCCTCTGGCGCCCGCCCAGCGCGCGGCCCGCCCCGGGAGAACAAGAGGGGCTTTCATCCCGCGGCTCCCCGCGGGGCCGAAGCCTCCCCCCGCGGGCCTTCCTCCAGCAGCGGCGCTTCGAGCCCGGAAGGCTAAATTTAGACGGGGGCTGGGCGGAGCTGCTTAGGGAACGGGAGCCGAGCGACGACGGGCGCAGAAAGAGACCCTAACGTAGGCCAGGCTGGGGCGGGGGGGAGAGGGGACTTTCCCCTCAGCCGCCCCCTCCTCGCCCCCGAAGGAACGCCTTGCCTCCTGCAGGGCCCCGCCTGACCCGCGAGTCTTCTCGCCTCCCTGCCCCCGCCGCCCATACAACACGCAAACCCGGCCCTTGGATTCACACGTCTCCGGGGCTCGAGCCGTGCGTTAAACCATACGTTGCAGCCGCTAAGTTTTTTCTTTTATTTAAGGCAAAGATACAGTTGCAAAAGAGACGATACCGGTACATAAGTGGACAAAGAGAACTATAAAAAGAAGTACTGTATAAATCTTTGAGTCTGATGCCAAAATCTCCACTACTGTGCATTACTATTTATAATATTTATAATTATTATTATTACTGATGACAATAGAAAAGAAAAAGCAAGGAAGAAACCCTGCTAAACAGCGCAGATACGTACTTCACTGCCGGCGCCCCCCTTCTTTGCGCTCCAGTCCATCCGCAGCTGCCCGCCGGGGCGCCCCCTGTCGGGACGCCGGGAGCGCGCCTCCTCCGCAGCAGCGCCCGCCCTCGGGACCGGCCCCCCCCGCCGGGGTTTCGAAGGGCCTTAAGACCCGCCTCTTTGCCCAGGCCTCTGGAGGGGGCGATTGACGCCCCTTCCTCCCTTTCTGTTCCCCTCCGGGGCTACTTTCTTTGCCATCGTCCTTCTCTTGACTTGAGCTGTTTTTGCGGGTTTCGTGTTGTTCTTTGTTTTAACGGTTGTAAACCACTCAGAGTGGCTGGGAGTCAGGCAGCATGTAAATTTAATAAATTATTTTTTTTTTAACATAAACTTTAGAAACCATACTGTTTGTATTTACTTTGCCGTTCTTGCTTAAATATAGAAATTTAGTTTCGGCATTGCTGCCTATTTTCCAGGTTTAAGTTCCCAGTCAGATAGTGCCAGTATGTTGTCTTTTCTCCAAAGTTGCACAAAGTTTGTCCTTGCAGCCATGAGCATCTATCTGAATATATTATGGTATTTGCTAATTATATGTTCTGGAATTATATCTACAGGTGGTCCTTGGTTAACAATGGTAATTGGGACCAGAACTCTGTCACTAAGTGGCACAGTCTTTAAGTGCAGTGTCATGTGACCATGCCACTTAACAGCAGTCCTGATTGCTGTCGTTAAGCGAGGATGGTGAGATTGTTAAGGATGATGTCACATGACTGTGACATGCGACTTCCTGCCAGCTTCCCCATTGACTTTGCTTGAGGAAAGCCAGCAGGGAAAGTCACAAATTATGATCATGTGACCATGGGACACTGCAACAGTTGGAAATATGGGCCTGTTACAGAGCACCCAAATCATGATCATGTGACCATGGGGGCACTTTAACGGCCACAACTACGAGGACCAGTCGTAAGTACCACTCGTTCAGTGCCATCGTACTTCGAACGGTTGTTACTTGTACTAAAAAGAAATGTGCTTTCATTTCAAAGCTAAGTTTTTACTAGATCTGGTTAAGCATGTTGTGTGAACCCAGCCAGCACCCAAATGTTATCCAGGGCCATCAAAGTTGGTTGGCACAAGCCTTTGGTCACAATCTTGGAAGGAAATTATCCTGGGGACACAGGATGCCGGCACTTCAGTTCCTATATGAACAACAGCCCTTACTCACTTCTCTGACTGGCATCTGCTTTGAACTTCTGCATCAATACAGAATGGCAGGTCAGCATACTCCAGATCTGCCAATGAATTTGGACTCTGCTGCCAACCTCTCAGGCGCTGTGCCCTCCTCCAACCCTTCAGCTCTTGGGGCGCTTCAGGCAGCTCTCCAGGGCCTCATAATCCAGGACAGGTGAGTAGTAGGTAAAGAGGAGCATTGAGAATATGCAGTGGTTCTTAGGTGGAAGGAGCCCCCACCAGGGAGGCACAGGTGGTCACAGATGGTCTGCTTGATGGGACCTGGCACCAAATGGATGGAGTGACACTGCTCAGTGCTGCTGGGGGTGTACTCTTTGGGTGGCCAAAGCATTCCACAGCATGGGGACTCAGGCACCTCTTTGGGCCCCCAATTGGGTTCACTGGATCGGGGGGGGGCTGCAAAGATCAGGTCCAGAATATCTAAAAGGCTGCCCTTTCACTGTCAGTTCCTCAAACCTTAAGGCAGAGACGTGTGTACAGATGTGCCTGGGCTTCTGCAGCAGCAAAGCTCAGGGTGCGGGAAAGGCCTTCCCCATCAGCCACCCACTGACGTGTTTCAGGGGCCTCGGTGCTGCCCTCTGTCCTCGAGTCCTAGGGGCAAGAAGCCCGCAAGCAGCTTTCCCAACCTGGGGGTTGCATTTGCCAGAAAGCACAGCTGCCCCAGTGCCTGTTGGAGGTCACCCACTTGATTGCTTTGTGTCTCAGGGCAGTTGTGATGGAATTTGGAGATGAAGTTAACATCGGTCCTTTTGTCATGGTCAGATCACTCCCCAATTGCTATTGCCGCCTCCCCCTCCCCACAGGGAGATGGGGCCTGTTGGGTCAGTCTGCCCCAGGTGCTTGATGGGACCCTGAAGAGTTCCAGAGGGCACTTGGGATGTTCCCTGAGGATCTGGTGGGCACCTCACCGGAGGCCATGGTGCCGGCTGGAACAGGCAGGCAAGGAGGGCCTTGGATGAAACAGCTCCTGTGCCGCTTTTCACGGCCAGTTGTTCTGGGGGACTCCCCGGCTTTCCAAGAGGCTCCAGGAGATGAAACAGCAGAAGAGATGCACCACGGCACCACTGGAGGAAAACAACAGGCAAGTCCAACCAGAGGTGCCTAAGAGCCACGCCAAGGTTTACGCTGTGGCAGTTGAGAGTGCCAAAACAATTATTTCTCCACTCATATCATGTCTGTGCAATCAACCGGCAGCCCTTTTCTGAGGAGGAATGAGCCTGGAGCATCTGTTGGGCTGCTGTGAGAATTTTGTAGGCATCTGGCAGAGAAAGTTGCTTGGATTCAGTTGGAGCCTGACTAAACCGATCCAGTTGAGGTGTCAGAGGTAGACTTGATGGCCTGGGAAGCATTTAAGCTGTAACTCCTGAGGAAGTGCCCAGGATCCTCAGTCCCTCCTGGTCGGCTGATGGCCATGCAGTGACGGCAGCTTCTTTGAAGGCGGGGGTGGCTCTGCCAGTCCCAGAGGAGGCAGTGCGCACCCCCCAATCAAGGGGCCTTCCCTGCAGCCACCATGCTAAACCATTTCACCGTCATACCCTTTTGGGGGAAGGCTGTGGGGTCATAGAGGGACCCAGAAAGGTGGATGAGAGAGGCCCTTTTCGGTCAGGTTTCAGGCCAGAGCGTAGCACGGAAACAGCACTGATCATCGTGCTTGCGGATAACTTGTGGTGCAGCCTGTGTGTGCGCATCCACACGCCACCATTCTGGTTCTCAGCAGCTTTAGATACCGTCAGTCGCGCTATCCTTCAGGACCAACTGTGACGAGGGGGGCGGGAAGCACGGTGTTCGGGTGGTTTTCCTTTCTCCAGAGCCGGTATTGGCAAGAGACAGCCCAGCTCACTGCTGCTGATGTGCAGGGTGCCTCAGGGCTCAGCGCTCTGGCCCTCCTATTCAGTTCCTACACGAAGCTGCTGTGTTGGGTCATCTGTCAGTTTGAGACCCTGCATCGTCATTACCCTGAGCCGCCCAGTTTGGCAGAAGATGGGCAGCTACGCCATGTTGCCCGTCAAGCCAGCCAGAGGTGTTCAGTTGGGTATCTTGACCCCAGGGCCAGCCAGGCGATGCTGAAGGCGCCTCGCAGTGTTTGGAGAGACTGGGGTTTGGTTGGGCGGAACAAACTCAGGCAGTGGGCGTTTGGGCCCCCTAGTGCTGGGGACCTCCCACCTTTGGCTCTGAATGCAACCACATTACCCTGCTTGGATCTGGTGCACTATCTGGGGGCCCTTCTGGACTCACAGCCCCTGCTTGAAGAGCAGGTGGCAGCCCCGGCCAGGACGGGCTTGGCAGAGTTATCTCGTGTGGCAGTTGTACCCCTTCCTGGACCAGGAGACCCTCGCTATGTCCCTCACACCTTGGTCACCTTGTGAACGGACTACTATAATGTCCTCTACACAGGACTGCCCTCAAAGATCATTTGGGAATTGCAGCTAGTCCAGAATGCAGCGGCGTGCGTAGTAACGGGCAGGCTGTGCGATGCCTGGGTACCACCCATGATTCATGGGCTGCGGCTTCCAGGTACAATCCAAGTTAATGCTGTCACCATTAAAGCCGCACACAGCATAGAGGCTGCTTATCTGAGAGACCGTCTGTCGCCCGCAGTTTAAACTGTAAATTGTACACCCTTTACATGGCTCACTCTGGGCCCCGTTGATTAAGCAATGCCGTCTAGCAGGACGTAGGAAATGGGCTTCCTCCCCTTTCAAACAGCACCCCCCCCTAGAAATTAGGACCCCCCCCAGCCCTGCTTAAGGGCCTTTAAAAGAGCACTGAAAGCCTTGCCCTTTCCCCAGGCCCTTTTCTGTTTCCGCAGGAAAGCCTGGATGCTCTTTCCTACAGATAACGTTCTGTTGGGTTTTATTCTTGGTTCTATAAGCTTTTATATGTCAAACTGCTGTTCAGAGTCTATTGGTCTAGAACTCTGATTAACAAATAATCCACGGTGGCTGGAGAGAAGGGAGATCACCTCGGCCAATTCCCGCAGCACACGTGTCCAGTTCAGGATCCAGCCTCCCTGTCCTGCCCAGGCGGTCATTTGGCCAAGCGCCAGGAGACGCAGCAGGAGCTGTGAATCACAAGGTGGGGGGCTTGACTCCCGGTGTTTTCTTCACCACTATCTGACATCCCCCCTTTTCAACTTCCCCACTTAAAATCAAAGCCCTGGCATCTCCTGGTGGCCCCCCATCCAAGCACTAAACAAATCCAGTGCTGCGTCAGCCAGTGCCAGCAGAGGCCGGCCAGTGGGAAGAAAGACGCCCACGCAGACCCCGAGTCTCGCCGCAGCCTGGTCCGAGCGCGGACGTTTATTGACAGCAGCTTCTGTACAGCGCAGGTTTGCTCAGCCGGGCGGCCAGCCCATTTGGCGCCCCCCCAGCACGTGAAGGTGCAGATGGTAGACGGACTGTGCCCCCTGCTTGCCGTCGTTGAGGACTGCAAGAGGAGGGAGACGGACGAGCCTCGGGAGGGAGCCGGGACCCTGTGCAGCGGGAGGGAGAGCCAAGCCCCCGCCCCCCCGCCAGCTGCGCAGCCGAGAGCGTGACGGCTCGGCTCGGCTCGGCTCGGCTCTGTTCGCCGCAGGGCCCCCTGCACGCCTGCCGGCCCCCTTTCCCGGGGAGGGGACGCGGCTCTCCCGGGCACAGAGCGGCGGGCACCGGCTCGGTGCGCGCGCCCATCTCCTGCGCAGGCGGCCGCCCCCTACTCACCCACGCGATAGCCGTCCGACAGGCCCTCCGCCCTCGCTGTCCGGCTGGCGACCACCAGCAAGTGCCCCAGGAGCTGGGGGGGAAGGGAGGAGAGGGGAGGGGGAAGATCAAGGCGCGGCCCGGGCCCCCGCCGCCGGCGCCCCGCCCCTCCCGGCCCTGCCCGCGACACGGGAAGAGCGAAGGCCCCGCAGCGCAGCAGAGGGGAGGGGCGCGCCAGCCCCGACGCCTCGCCCGGTCCCCGCCAACCGCCTTCCGGCCGGGCCGGGCCGGGCCCGCGCGCCGCTCACCTGGGCGTCGCTCTCGGCCACGCGGCTGATGCGCGCGATGGGGCGGCGCGGGACCACCAGGAAGTGCACGGGGGCCTGCGGCGCCGCGTCCCGGAAGGCGATGCACTGCGAGACAGCGCGGTTCAGACCCTGCGCCGGGGCCCCGGCGGCAGCCCCCCGCCCCGTAGCCCCGCCCCGCCGCCCACCTGGTCGTCCTCGTAGAGCACGTGGGCCGGGAGGGAGCCGTCCAGGATGCGGCTGAAGACTGTGGGGCCGGGCTCCTCGGCCGACCGCTGCGCCCGTTCCACCTCCTCGCCCGGCCCTCGCGCCGCCAAGGCTCTCTGCCGGACAGACGGACGGACGGGCGGGCGCTGAGCTGAGCTGAGCCGCACGGTAACACGGGGCCACCGGCCTGCAGCGGGGAGGCGGGCACCGCGCGAGGCCGCTGCAGGCCGGGAACCTGCGCAGGCCGGCTCTACAGGCAGCAGCGCCCGCGCCCGCTCGAGGGCTGGGGGCCGCCGCCCTCCCCGCTTCTCCAGCCCTCCGCGGACCTCCCGCCAGCCCCCGCCGCCCTACCTGCCCGAGGCGCCCCCAGCCGCGAGCCAGCAGCACCCGCCGCGCCGCCGCCAACGCCATGCTGGCTGTTCTGCGGGCGCCGACGCGCCGCCCCCGCGGCTGCTCCGCCCGGCGGCGGGCCGAGGGGGCGGGGCCAGCAGGGCGAGCGCAGGGGCTGCCGCCACCCCGCCGCTCCGCAGGCAAACGCAGGAGCCAGGAGGGTCCCGGGTGGGGACGGCGACTCCCGCTGGACGCCCCCCAAATCAGAAGGCAGTCATCCCGACTCAGAAAAACACATCCTTTATTTGCAGGGCCCCAAGGGGCATCGTATCTACCAGTCCCCAAAAGCAGAGCCCCCTCCTCAGAAGCCCATGCGGGCCCGTTTCAGCTGGGAGCCTTGGGAGGATGAGGGGCCTCGCTGGCTGCCGCCCAGGGCCGACATCTGGCTGGCGGGCAGGTCCTCCTCCGGTGGTGGCTCAGGAGGCTCGTCCAGCACAGCCAGGTACCTGCGCAGGGTCTGGCGGCGCTCCCGGGGGATTCCGCAGGCATGCAGGGTCTGCGAGGAGAGCAGCTCCGAGTCCTCCCGGGAGTCCGGCTGCAGCACGGGGGGGGCGTGGAAGGGAGGCTCCGAAGCTACGGCCGGAGCTGGCCGGGGGGCAGGGGACTTGCTGCCCCCCGACCAGTCGCTGAGGTCCGACTGGTAGCTGGTGGAGGAGGTGAAGCTGCCCGAAAGGCTGCGGGTTCCCCTGCGCCGCTTCGCCCGCTGCCGTTGCTCCCTCAGCGCCTGCCGCCGCCGAGCCGTGGCAGAGCCCAGCTTCTCCAGCCACCAGGCCGCCCAGTCGCCAGACCAGGAGGCTGCGAGTCGCTGGCCAAGTTCGCCTGGGGGGCCCTGGGGGGCGGGGGGCATGGGGGCCCTGCTCTCGTCCCCCCAGGAGCAGAGGAGTCGCTGTTCCTGCATGGCTTTGCGCAGGTGGCAGGCGGCCTCCAGGGAAGAAGGGACGCTCCCCACCAGCTCCCTCATCTCTCGGTGGGTGAAGAGGCTGCTCTGGCTGATCGTGGTGGGAGGGCGCAGGTCGCCCTGGGTGGGGGCCCACTTCCAATTCCTGAGGAAGGCCCTCAGCCAGCGCCGGTAGAGGACCGCGGCCGCGGGAGTACAAGCTGTCCTTGAAGACGCGTCGTCTGGATGAACGGAGTCCCGGCATGGCGCGTCTGCTGCAGCACCCCCGAAGCTGGCCTCCGGGCCCGAGTCAGTGGGTGCCTGCCCCTCAGCCTCCTCCCCGCCGGCCTGCGGGAGCAGCGGCTGGTAGAACAGGTCTCCGGCCTCGGAAAGCTGGAAGACCAGCAGCGTCTGGGTGTGGTCCTGCTGGCCGAGGGCTGCTGCAATGCCTGGATTGGGGGGGAAGAGGCAGGATGAGGCAGGGGGCCGGCCCCATTCCTGACGCACACGGGTCAGCTGCAAATGCTGGGGGGACAGCTCAAAGGCGTGGGTCAGATGGAACTGGGGTACTGCCTTCCTGCTTGGGGGCGGCCCCAGAGCGCCAGGGTCAGGCAGTATACAAGAGATCCGGGGCAAGCCCCCTTCAGTCTCTTGGAACAGTCCCAGGTGGGACGTACTTGACCACGTGCAGAAAGGCTGCGGAGGAGATTTTCGGCAAGTTGGCAGGGAGGGCACGCAGCGGAGCAAGGCAAAAGGGAGGGATGTTCGCTCCCGATATAGCACATGCTGAGCTGGGAAAGGTTCTGGGCACCCAACCCGGCTCTGGATTCCAGATCAGAAGAGCTGCCCCAAATACGGACTTGCTTCCTGCACCAGGTTTTGCTCCTATTGGCAAGGACGGGGGAAGGAAGGCCAACCTGGTTCTCGGTCCAGGTGGGGGGGGGGGGCGGCCGCTTCTCCAGCTGCAGAGCACTGGGCTCTCCAGAGCCCTCCTGCTGCAGGCTGTGGAGTCCACTTTCCTCCATCTTCAGCCCCACCTCCCTTGCCCAACCCCTACCTGCTGTGGGGACTGAGAGACGCTGGCTGAGGGCGCTCTGCCTGACAGGCACTTGTGCCGGGAAGTGGGGCAGGCACTCCTTGGTGGATGGCAGCTTCTGAGGTGCACCTTGGAGCTGGCAAGGGAGGCCATGCCCACCTGTGGAAACAGCCCAGCAACCTCAGAGTCCCGCAGCACCTGGGCTGCCTTCCAGGCCACTTGGCAGACCACCCCCCAAGGGCTGCGGGGAGGTGGGGAGAGCTGCTTCCGATCCCCACCTGAGTACTGTAGCAGGAGCAGCTCCTGGGAGTGGTGGGTGCCCAGGAGCACCGTGTGGCTGTGCTGCAGAGCCCCGGCAGGCGTGAGGTGGGCATAGATGGGCGGCCACTGCATCATGTGCTCCCAGCGCAGGACGGGCACCAGGGGGAAGCGTTCGTCCAGCACAAAGGCCGAAAACTGAGGAGGAAGAGCACTGAGGGAGTGAAAGGGTGCCCAGGCACAGGGACCATCTGCCTCTGCCAAGCCACATGCCAACTGGGATACCGGAAGGGGGCATCGGGGAAGGCAAGCTCCTCCCTAAAGCCTACCCCCCCTCCCGTGCAGGAGGGGGGAGGGGGGAAGGCCTCAGACTGGGGCCCAAGTCAAGACAAAGGACTCTGTACAACAGAAGCTGCCAACGCCTACAATTGGCCCCGAGCCCTGAAGTTCCCCCGGTTACCTGCGTAGCCACTAAGTGGTGGTAGGGCTCTGAATGGCCCAGGTACTTGGACAGGAGCAGGCGCTCCCCACGCTGGCAATCTGCTTCACCCCCGACCTTGAAGAGCTCAAAGTGGCCCCCAGAGGGCACCTAGGGACAGTGTGTGAAGGTCAGTGGCCAGGCAGGCCCGCCGCCGAGGATGCAATGGAGAAGGGCCAGGCAGCCAGCAGCACTGCCCACACACCCACACCCACGGGCCACCCTGCCCAAAGCCTCACCCTCTGGTCAAGACCCTTCAGGCCCGTGCGGTCAGCAAAAGTGAGCACACGCGGGTGGGCAGAAAACTCGCTCCAGCGCCAAGGGGAAGGGTCACGGAAAAACATGCCGTCGCCGTCCTGGTGCAGCCGCCGAAGCCTGATCAGAAAGGCAGTCAGTCCCTCCCCTTCGCAGCCGAATCTGCCAGCCCGGCCATCCCCTCCCTGCCCCGCTGCAAGAGCGTCAGATCCTGCAGAGGCCAGAAGAGAGGGAAGCCTCAGAGACTCCCAAGCCACTTAGCCAGAGAGCCCTTGCTGACAGCCGGCAAATAACATTTCTGAGCCCTGGCTTCCTTTATCTGGCCAGTGAAAGAACAGCACACACGCGTGTGCACACCACACACCACTTTCAGACCACAAGGTTGGGCCTACTTCCGCTAAATGGTTACCAAAGCACATTCTCCCCCCACCCTCCAAAAGCGTTCAAGGGAGCCTCTTTGATCCTGTCTTCTCTCTGCCCACCCCTGCCACCACATTTTGGCTACAGCTAAGCAGAAAATTTCCCCTAAGGTGCAGGACTCATCCCAAAGCCATCCAGATTTGGGTCCCAGCGGGGTTTGACTCCTAGAGAAAGGTGACCAGCCCCCACATTGCTCACCCCATCTCAACATGCCACAGGTAAACCGCTCCTTCCAGGGTGCAAATGGACAGCTCGCCGGGCAGGTGGGGGCTGCAAGGAGAAAGCGGAGCTGGGGAACCCCTCCGCCCGTCCCCAGAGGGCAGAGAGGCCAGAAGCCCCTCGCCCCTGTCCCCCAAGCAGCAGGGGCAGCCATGGGGCGTCCCCTTGTCCCACCGGCAGACCTCAGCCCCTCGCAGCAAGGGCTGAGGAGCAGCCATGGGAGCCCCCATCCCAGCCTGCAGGGGCTCAGAGCTGGAGGATCCTGCCTGACCCTCCCTTGCAATGTATGTACCTGACTGCGATGGAAGAACAGGGGGCATCTGTGCGAACCACCTGCAGAGGAACAGGGGCCCTTCCACGCTGCCGCCTCCATGCTGCACAAAAGTGGCCTGAGCGAACCCCCAGGAAGTCTGGGACAGAGGAGAGAGGCCGCGCTTGGTACCAGAACAGTAGGGGCCGGCCGCAGTTCCCGGTGACTGTGACCGTCATACTCACCGCTGCCCTCCAGGCGCACGGCTGCCACTTGCCGGACTGCCCCGTTCAGCTCAAACTGCGCGGGGCAGCCCCGGATTCGAGGTCTCAGGGAGCCGTTGGCCGCCGGCCTCAAGGCCACGTCTTGGAAGCCTGCAGCAGCAGCAGCAGCTAAGGAAGGCGACAGCGGGAGTGGCCCCTGCCGCCCTCACCCCCCGCCGCCCTCACCCCCCGCCGCCCCAGAGGATACAGAGCCGGTTCGCGGCCGCCCCCGCCGGGAACACCAAGCAGCCCCGGCGCGCGGGCTCTCCGCGGGCGCCGCCAGGCAGCCACGCCAGGGCCCCGCCGGTGGGGCTCTCGTCGAAGCAGAGGCGCGTCCACCGCTCAGCCAGCTCCTCGTGGGCCCACTCCGCCACCAGCGGCAGCGGCAGCTCGCACAGCCAGTCGCGGCACAGGCAGCTGACGCCGGACAGCGGCCGCCGGGCGCCCAGGGCGGCGCGGCTGCGGGCGGAGAGGGGAGGAGAGAGAGCAGCGTGGGCGGGGGCGCCCGGGCGGCCCGCCCCCCCCCGACGGCCGCCCCGAGGCCGCGCCGCCCCGGGCGAGCCTCTTTCCGGGCGCCACCCGCACCGCCGAGCGCGTCCCTGCCCGCTCGCTCACCCGCCGGGCCGCGTCCGGTCCTCCAGGGCGCGGAGAAGGCGGGTCATCCCGCAGACGCCGCCGGCTCTCCTCTGCGGAAGACGGGCGCGGGTCAGCGGGCGTGGCCGGCGGCCCCAGCCGCGCCCCCGCCCCCCCCCCGCGCGCCCCCCCGCGGCGCTCACCGGGCCCGGCGAGTCGCCCAGGTAGACGTGCTCGTGCAGCAGGCGGGCCGTGGCGCCGAAGGCGGCCTCCGGGTGGTCCAGGAAGAGCGCGCGCAGCTGCGGGGACAGGCGGAGCGCGCTCAGGGCCGGGCCGGGCCGGGCCGCGCCGGGCCCGCGGTGCCCCCCACCGGCGCCCCCCGCCTACCTGCCCGGCGAAGTCCAGCGCCGCGCCCGGGCGGGCCGCCCACCCGCCGCAGAGCAGGTCCCCGGGGCCCGCCGCGGGGGCGCGCGGGCCGGCGCCGGGGGGCTGCAGCTGCAGCGGCAGCGGGGCGGCCTCGGCGGGCACCCACCTCTCCCGCGCCCTCCGGCGGCGGCGGGGCACGAAGCGCGGCGGCGACCCCGGCCCGCGCGGCGCGACGCCCACCGGCCCGCGCTGGCCCCAGCCGGCCGCCCTCCGGCCGCCCCCGGGGGCGTCGCGCCCGGGCGGCCCCGCGCGGAACGGGCCCGGCAGCAGGGCGCTGGGGAAGGCCGCCATGGCCCCGCCGCGCATGCCCAGAGCCGCCGCGGCCCTCGGCGGCCGCGCGCGCCCCCTGGCGGCCGGAGGGCGGCGCCGGCGGAGCTCTCTGCGGCGCGGGCGGGGCGGGAGCCGCGGAGCCCCGAATCTCGCGCGCCCCTCCCCGTGCGGAGGGGCGCGCGGCGGGTAGTCGCGGGGGCGGCCTCCGAGCGGCTTTCCCGACCTACGTCCAGCATTTCTGAGCGGGACGCAAAGGGGCGGCCGGCAGCCGCTGAGCCCTCGGCGGGGGGGTCTTAGCACGTCGAGAGTGCCTCGTAAGGGCAGAGACGTGCAGGCGCGTGGCTGCTCCCCGCCGCCGCCGCCCCGAGGGTCTCCGCAGGGCGCGGGAGGGCGGGGGCCGCGCCCCCCCATGCGGCGCGAGTCGAGGGGCCCGATGGGCGCGCGCCCCGCCCCGCCCCGGCGGCTCGCCTGAGCAGCGCGGCGGAGCTAGCGCTGAACCGCTCCAGGGCGGAGCCGAGCCGGGGCGTAGGAAAGGCCGGGGCCCCGGGCGGCCCTCGCCCCCTCCTCGCCTCCCCGGCCAGCGGAAACCAGTGGCGATGCCGGCTCGTCTGGGGGCGGGGGGGGAGCAGGTCAGTCCAGGGCGGTCAGGAGGAGCCTCCCGCCGAGCCGAGCCGAGCGTCCGTCGGGGGAAGGCAGGTGCCAGAGGCAGCGGGACCCCCGGACGAGGCCTCGGGCGCGGGGGGCTCTGGGCCCCCGCCAATCTTCCCGGGAGCTCCTCTCCGTAGCCCCCCATTAGGCAGCTCTCGTTTTCTCCTTTAGGAGATGGGCCAACCTTGCGAGAGAGAAACAAAACCAAGCAAAAATAAAACATAAACGCAGACGTTCATCACTGAAGAAGATAAATTGCAGAACCTGCCTCGCAACAAAAAACAGCCGGTAATTCGGGCAAACAAAAGAAACACCTGAAAGAAAGCGGACGCCCCCAGAAGACCACAAGGTGGTGATGGCTGGATATGAATCGAGCCATCTCTGCTCCAGCATCTCTGTCCAAAGACAGGATAGGGGATTCCGGGTTAACACGGCTGCTTACAAGGCTGTGCAGAAATATTGCAGCTTCAGGAGCCCAGCCCGAGGGCTGAAGTTTGCGGTCCGATCATGCAGCTTAGTGGGGGGGAATCGGCCTTGCGAAAAACCATTTCGACAGACAAAGACGAGTCGTTTCCTCTGTTTCGGTTACCCGGCCCCTCTCTAGCTTGGGGAGCAATCCCACTTTAATGGGAGGCTGCTCTCTCCCAGCAACTTGTTTTTAAAAGGACCCAAACTTTTCTACCCGGCTGGGGTAATCTGGCTCTGTACGCGACCGAGAACCGCGTCTCATCTCCTCCGGGAGGATGTGGATTCTCTCTGAATTAGCAGCCTGCACGAGGGGTTGGCTGGCAGGCCACATTCACAATGCCCGTGTTCTGTTTCACGTTTGAAACGTGATGTGCTTTGTGGAAATATTTTGCACACCCTCGTAACCTAATTGGGTTTGCACATGGGCAGGCAGGGAGTTCACACAGGTTCTGGAAGCGGGGGGGCACTTTGCTTCTGAGAGGAACAAAGAGAAACGGGAGGGGGATTTGCAGTGCCCCAGACCGTGCAACCCCAGAGGATGTCCCTGACTAAAGGGAGATTCAAAGCAAGCCCCCCGGACCAGAAAAATCCGCAGGGCCCCTGCCGCCCCTTGTAAGGGAATGCCACCAGTGCTGGACCGCCCCCCTGCCCCTGGTGGGAATGGCGCTGAGCTCAGACAGACACCAAAGCTGCCTGCGCCACGCCTGCCACCTGAGCGAGTGACCGGCCAGGCGGAATCAGCCGAGGAGGAAGCTACGAGGCCGTCACAGGCTGCTCTGTGCAGTTTTGCTGCCCAACTGGAACAGAACTCCAGGATGGCAGAAGGAGATGCCCGGCTCAGTGCCTTCCAGACTCGCCCCCTGCCGGCTCCGGCTGCCTTACCCAAGCAGGGGGTGCTTTCTGAGGTGGGAGCTCCTAGGAGCAACTGCCCGGCCCCGACCGAGCAGACAAACGCTGAGCCACGCCAGCATCCCTCTGCTGGAGAAAGCCCTTTTCAGTTCATCCCAGCCTGTTTCTGCTCATCTAGCACGCTTGGATGCCTGCTTGGAGGGAAGAGGAGCACCTGGCTAGCTTAATGCCCTCCGATACTGCCAACCGCACCCTCCCGACCAGGCACAGGCCTTTCTCCTGCAGTTAGCAGCTCTTTCCCCGGGGATGTGCTGAAACTCTCCTGGGGCTGCACAAAAGTGGAGGGCCTGGACGCCGGCAAAGGCGAGGGCCGAAGGGGCTCCTTTGCCCTGACCGTGGAGGCCTGGGGTGGAATACAGCTCCAAGGAGCTCAGGACCCGCTCCCGGCCCACCCGTGGGCAGCACAGAACCGTCCCAGAGGCTCGGCTCTGGCGGCTGGGATGGAGCATCAAGAGGGTGGGTGATTTTCTGAAGGAGGGACTGCTCACCTGTCCCTTAAGCTTCCCTGCAGAGCTGGCAGCTTGGGCAGGGGACACCCACACCCTGCTGGGCACAGAAGGGATCCTGCCAGCCACCCACCCGGGGGAGCAGAAAGGCCCCCACCTCCTGCCCTCAGCCTGTCTCACGCCCATCCTCTCAGGGCTCCGAAGACACGGCCATAGACACGCCTGCCGAGCAAGCTCCCTTTATTGCCTCCTGTGGCACACCAGGACGTGTGGTAAGGCTGCCCTCAAGCCTTCTTGTCGTCTTTCTGCAGGAGCCGCCGGGGGCCTGGGGGGGGAAGAGGCAGAGCCCGTGAGCCAGAGGGGGCAGGCAGGGCCTGGCAGGCCTGGCCCGGCAGAGCCCAGGAGGCAGAAGGGTCCTCGCGGCGCCCCGTCAGCACAGCCTCGCGCAGCTCGGGCAGTTCAGCAAAGGGCAGGTAAGACTCTCCTGGGGAAAGAGAGGCCGCAGGTGTGGGACACGCATGCCGAGGGCCCCCCCGGAGCAGCAGTGGGAAACGAGTCCCCAGAGAAGGGACGGGCCTGCCACCCATGGGGTTTCTGCTTCAGTTTATAAGCAAACCCCTCATCCAGCTGCAGTTGATGCCCCAAAGCACAATTTCCTGTCTTGGGGTGAGGTCGGTTCCCCCCTCGGGTGGTCTCTGTCCGAGGCCTGCATGAAGGGCCTCCCGTCTCAGCCGGGCCCCCACGAAGCCCAAGGGCGCTGGCTGGCTTTGCACCTTCACCCGAGCGGCTTGGGATTGCATCAACAAGGGAGAAGAGCAGGGAGCGAATTCACCCCTTGGCAACCTCAGGGCTAGAGCCCTGCAAGGCATTCTCCTTGGGACAGCCCTGGATGATGGTCACAAGCGTCAGCGGAGGCAGAGTCCTGCTGAATGGGTGTGGAGTAAGGAGCCGGCTTTGGGGAGGGCCAGAGGGCTCCGCAGCCTTTTTTCTGTTGTGGGGGAGAGGAGGGTGCTGCGCTGCCTGACAGCCCCAGCCCCAAAGGCCTTTGTGTGAACAGCTCCTGAGGTTCTGGGGCAGGTCCTCGCCAAGGCCAAAGGTGAGGACTCCCCACCACTGAAGGACTCTGAGGAAGCCTGCGGTGAGACAGGCAGTGGCAAATTTGAAATATAAATAAAATAACTAAATAAAAAGCCCCTGTGGCTGCAACTGGACAGCAAGGACATGGGAGGGGGAGCTGAACTTTCCAAGGGGAGGGGCTGCAACCTTCCCTGCGACCCCCATCATACCGCATGGCCGGCCACCTTTGCGGCGTGTCTCCTCTGACTCAAAGAAGGTTTCGTGCTCCTCCCAGCACCGATCGCAAGCTGCACACAGGAAGCTGGATGCAAACGCCACACAAGAGCAGCCTGACGGGACAAGAGGAGCAGCGTCGGGGCCGGCAAAGCCAGAAACGGCGCGGAAGCCGCACACCGGGAGCAGTGGTGGCAGCAGAGCAGAGGCCCAGCCCTTTGGAGAGGTGCCCGGGGAGTGGGGAAGACAGTTCCACATCCTGCCCTGAAGCTGCAGAGTTGGTGTGAAGACCACCTGGGGATGCTCCCCTCCCCGTAATATGTGGGATATCCCCTCCCCTCCCCCGTAATATGTGGGAATGACCTTGGGAGACAGGAGGGGTTAGGGGCAGGGTTACTTTCAGTCTTGCAAGATTCTGTTAATGTAACCTTACAGCGAAGACAGCATTGGCACTCACAGTTCTGCTTCTTGTCTGGACTACCTCGCAGGGCTAGCACCAATCTTGCAAGACTGAAAGTATTTCTCCCTCCCCCTTCCCTTTTACTCTCCGGAAAACTAGGGAGGGTCCCTTCTAAAACGCTCCCCGTGCCTCCCCCTCTCCTTCTGTGGGCTGAGACATCTTTTACATGCCAGTTGTGCCATCTGCGGCTCTTCCTCCTGCCTCCCAGGTCGTTCCCACGTACGGTTACACCCTCTCCCCCTTGGCCAGAATTCAGGGAGGGATGCGAAAGTGGGCCAGGAAGACACTGAACTGCCACAGATTGTCCCTGCTGGCCTTGGCTGGTTGCCACTGCCCTCATGTCCCCTGCAGGAGGGCTGCCCTCTCCCTGGTCAAGCTTTGGACAGAGGGACATGTTAGGATATTCTCATGGGAAGAACAAATTGCCTATCTTCAAACAAAATTGTTTGGCTGCAGAAGTCACGCCACCTGCACTGGCCTTCTGGTTTGCACGTGTACTGCTATTTACTGCCCCCTATTGGCACCTGCATGCTAGTTACCTAAGGGGAGGTGCATAGTTCCAATAAATTGTGGGTGATTGTATGCCTCACTGCCTAGTAGGATTTTAGTCATCATGTAATCAGTTTTATAGGTTATGTAGTTGTAACCAATAACTAAGTAGTGTGCCTCTTCTCTGAGAGTTTTTGGCTAGAGACTGTGTTGAACTTGTGAATTGTTAAGTCTTGGATGCCACATAAATGAGAAGAAATGATTTTTATATGTTTTGCATGAAACTTGTATTTTATGTAGTTTTATTTTTCTCAATAAACTACCAGATATGTTTTATACCTTCTGGCTGGATTTCTTTGGAGAACAAGATAAGGACATTGCATTCTTTAAATCTCTCTAACACTGGTGTGTATTTTTGGTGTGGAATGTAATCACACCTCCGCTGTACCTAACAGGACAACCTGCCCTTTTAGCCATCAGAAGAAATGCTCCCCCCACCTCTCAGGCTGGGAACCAGCTGCCCGACTGGGGGGGGGGGCGGTTGAAGGGAGAAAGGAGACCCCGGTGCTGTCAGGCATGGGCCAACACTTTCCCCCACTTCACCCCACAGCGTCCCCACAGCCACCACGGGCCAGCTGCTGTTCGGGCCAATCCAGGTCCCCAAGAGACTTGTTGAGGGTAGCCAGCTTGAAATAATGAGTCTCCCACTGCCCAAAGTGAAATGGCCCTGGGGGACAGTGCGCAGATCCAGAGGGGAGAGTGTGCGCGCACACCAGCCTAGAGCAGGCCTCCTTAGCAGTGACAGCTCAGGGAGATGGTGCCAGTTTGGAATTGGCAGGCAGCCAGGGCCACAGAAGATAAACTACCGTTGTTTGGGGAGGGGGGCTCTGCAGAGGCTGCCACGACCCACCAAGAGTGCTGGTGACTGGAAGAGGCCCAGATTTGCCCAGGGCACTGTTTCCTACTAGTTTGACTGGGGCTCCTGGACTTCATTGCCTTGGTGAGAGATGGGGGTCTTGATGGGTAACCCCTGGAATCAGACAATGGGGAAATGGGGCTTGAAGTGAAGGAGCACTAGGCTGGTATGTTGGCTTGGTAGGACGGTAGAGGTGATAAGAGTAGAGAGGATGGCCTTGATGGGCAGAGGGAAGATCCGTTAACAAAACAGTGATTAGATAAAGGTGTCTTCAACCCAGACCAAGAAAGAGGTTTAGGGAAATACCTCAGACAGCCCCCCCCCTTCACATGACGATGAAAGAGGGAGGAGGGGGAAGCACATTTAGATCGGCAAGACTCTGTTGCTACAGCCGTTCCAATAAAAGTAGCTTTAGGCCTGGCACGGCATCTGTTTCTCAGCCTGGCCTACCTGACAGGGCTGACAATAGATGTGTGTGTGTGGTGAGCCAGGAGGAGCAGCCTTGGCTGGACATCTAGCCCACCTCTGGTGAGGGAGGTGGGTGGGGTGGCAAGTGGGAGTGGGATGGTGGAAGGGCGACCATCCTCGCTCTCCTTGATCTCTCAGCGGCTTTCGATACCATCGACCACAGTATCCTGTTGGGACGGCTCAGGGAATTGGGGGTGGGCGGCACGGCCTTGTGCTGGTTCGCCTCCTTTCTCGGGGCCGATCCCAATCGGTGGTGATGGGGGGTGAGAGGTCCCATCCTCGGCCCCTCCTTTGTGGGGTGCCGCAGGGTTTGGTTCTCTACCCGCTCCTTTTCAACATCTACATGAAGCCGCTGGGTGAGATCATCCACCACCATGGGATGAGGTATCATCACTATGCTGATGATACACAGCTATACATCTCCATCCTGGGTGAAGTAAGTGATGCCGTGGCCGTCTTTCTCGGTGCCTGGAGGCTGTGAGGGTCTGGATGGGGAACAACAGGCTTCGGCTGAACCCTGGTAAGACGGAGTGGCTGTGGGTTGGGGGCTCCTCTGTTTCTGGGACTTTGTCATCTTTGGTGCTGGATGGGGGTAGCACTGCCCCAGACAGACCCATTGCGTAATTTGGGGGTCCTCCTGGACTCACGGCTCCTGCTTGAAGAGCAGGTGGCAGCCGTGGCCAGGAGGTCTTTTGCACAGCTCTGGGTTGTGCACCAGTTACGCCCTTTCCTGGATGGGATGCCCTTCAAACAGTCACTCATGCCCTTGTTATCTCCCAGATAGACTACTGCAATGCACTGTACATGGGGCTACCCTTGAAGAGTATCCAGAAGCTACAGCTGGTCCAGAATGCAGCTGCGCGGGCTATTTTTGGAGCCCCGAGAAGGGGCCATGTAACACCGTTGCTCCGCGAGCTGCATTGGGTGCCAGTTTGCTTCCGGGTCCAGTTCAAGGTGTTGGTTATCACCTTTAAAGCCCTACATGGCATGGGGCCAGGTTACCTAAGGGACCGCCTCTCCCCCATGACTTCAACCCGTCCCACCCGATCACACAGAGAGGGTGTGCTTCGGACCCCCTCAGTAAAAGGACTCCATCTAGTGGGGTCCAGAAGACGGGCCTTCTCTGCGGTAGCCCCCGCTCTTTGGAACATTCTTCCCCCGGAGGTGCGATGGGCCCCCTCACTCCCGGCCCTCCGGAGGGCCTTGAAGACCTGGTCCGTCACTTGGCCTGGGGTGGGGAGGGAAGACATCAAGCGTGGGGATGGCTAGCCCCATAGAGGCCTGCTGTCTTCAGCCCCAGATCCTTCATCTTCTTAGACTCTCTTCCTCTTTTTTAGTAATGTTTTTAAATTTTTTATGTTTTATGTATTTATGGTTTTAAGGTTTTGTGTGAACCGCCCAGAGGCCCCCATTGGGGGGAGATGGGCAGGGGAGAAATGTAATAAATAAACAAACAAACAAACAAACAAAAATAAGCAGTTAGGTGTCTGGGGATCACTTTGGTCTCCAGCTGGGCCTCAGTGGTTATGCTGGTTAGGCAGCAGGTGGGCTGCAGAGTCCTGGGGGGGGATGAGTGGAGCAATTCTGGTGACGATGGCCCAGGAGAGGAACAGGGGCAGCCCTGGGCTACTGACCCTAACCCTGGATTTAACCATATTGGGCAACTTCTGCCCCATCTCCAACCTTCCCTTTCTGGGGCAGGAGCTGCAGAGCGCTCTGGATGGAGTGAATTATCTCAACCCTTGCATCAGTCTGGTCTTGGGACAGAAACAAACCACACTGTTTGTCTTCTTGTTAATTTGTTGTTTGTTACAGTATTGCTTTACCTATTATTAGGTTTTTTACTGGTTTTAAAGGGTAAACTGGAGGGAGTAGTACTTGGAATACAACAGTATCTAAATGCTGTAAATAAACAAATAAATACAGTTGCATGCAAAAATGTAGGCAGTCCAATTGTCTGTTTTAAGGCATCCCTAAATAAATAGAAGCTGACACAATGTTTACATGGTGCAATATTTCTGCAATTTTGAATGCATACTTACAGTACAGTTTTTTACTAATTCAGAATAGGAAAACAATGAATATTTGAACACCCCTTTAATCTCTACTTTATAACACGTCTTTTGGCAGAAATAAGAGCTTCCAATATTTCCCATAGTCAGCTAAAGGTCCTTCTATTCTTGCTTGTGGATTTTTTCCCCACTCTTCCTTGCAGAATTCTTCTAGCTCAGAAATATTCTTAGGTCTCCTTGCAGGCACCCCACGGCTGAGATTTCCCCACTCATTTTCATGGCTGTGGACTGTGAAGGCCATTCCAAAACCTTTATCCTTCTTTTCTGTAAGTACTTCATGGTTGATTTGGAGGTATATTTTGGATCTTGTCTTGCTGAACTATCTAGTTTCATTTCAGCATCAATTTCTTCACTACCAGGAAACATCACTTTCTAGGAAGCGTTGATAATGACTCGAATCCATTCTTTCTTCCACTCTCCCAGGTATCCTGGGCCACTGGCTGACACGCAGTCTCAGGGTGTGAGAGAGCCACCCCATGCTTGACGGTGGCTTCTTTTCTGCAAATATTTCACCCTCTTTTCTCCAAATGTGTCTTGTGTGGCTGTGGCTGAAGAGTTCCCTTTTTGTCTCGTGTCAGGTTTATCGAGGTTTTCTTTGGCATACTTAGGCAATCACTTGGTTTCCCTCTGACAATGATCCCACGCAGGTCATTGTCGTCTAAGCAACGCTGTGCTGCGGGGCGTGGACAACTCCTCCAGCATCAGCTCCACTTTTCAGCCGGCCGTTAGCAGTCATCTGTGCCTCCGTTCTGCAGACCTGGACAGTTCTAGCAGAGGTGGCTCTTGGCCTTCCAGATCTGGCCTTCTCTTCAACGGTCCACACACGTTCTGCTTCTTAACGATGCTTCTCCCAGTTGCGATGGCTAGCTGGGAGCCTGTGTAAGAGCGAGTGGTCTTCATGGGAAGGTGCTCAGGCTGCTGCTTAGAGGAGCCCACGGTGGTTGAAAGCAGAGAGAACAACAATCACAACCTGAGAGTCAGAAGGGTCAGAGTATTTGTTCCCCTGTGGAATTGCCTTCTCCTGGGTAAATGTAGGCCCAATGAGTCAGTCGCTTTTTTGCATCTTATTACAATTAAATAAAAAAGTAATACTGAATCAACTGGGTAGGTGTCCAAACTTCTGCATTGGCCATATTCACTGAAAACAACTGTGCATAAATGCTACATTTATGCATTCAATTTTGCAGGAAGGTGTCATCACACGAACGTACAAACGGGAAGGGTTGGACTGCACTGCTATAGGTGCTAATTTATTTGCTTTGACCATGCACATACACACACAGACACACACACTCCACAGACGCTGCTGGATGTTGTGTTTACACCATGTAGAGGTTGTGCCAGCTTCTGTTCCCTTAGGGATCTTTATTCAGGGTTGCAATAAAGTTGGGGAAGCGAGTGAAGCTGGTGCAAAGCATTAGGGATCTGCTGTGAGAAGCAAGGAGGTAACTTGGATGTTAGGAATCTGGATACAGGAAAGAGGACATAAACAAGGGAGAAACACGGTAATCAGGTCCCAGGAGATAAAATGGCAGGTGGCAGAAAGAAACCGAACGTAGGGTTTGGACAGGATATAAAGGGCATGGAATGGCAGGCACAAGAAGGGTACACAGACACTACCAGAGGGTCTGTGAAGTGCACCCAAAGAAAATTGCTTTGGAGGGAAACCGCGCTGGAACTCCAGGAGAACTTTCAGCTGCCTTAGGTATGGCCTGGGGCCAGAAGGGGCAACATCTCAGGATGGCCTCGCCTATGCTGCAGTGAGGGGCGGGGGGGCCTGGAAGGCGGCCTTTACGGCAGATGCATCTTGTTCTTTTGCTTGGATGCTATAGAGGGGAAGTTACACCCTCCAGCTTTGGGCCTCTTTGCATTTCTCCCAGTTGAGGGGGAGGCGCACACAGACCACGCATGACACTCTCCTGACCTGCCTGCTTCACTCCCTCCATGTGCCCCAGGGCTTCTGCAAGCCATCCAACCTTCTCTTGAAGGGAGGGCTCCAAAGTTTCCCACCAAACAGGATGATTCCTCAAAGACCTTCAGACTGTGGCCCCCAACGGATAAGGGCACAGATGCCTCCCCCTCCTGGACTGATGTGAGCCAGGTGTGGTTGGACCTCTTACACCCGGGCAGAAGATCCCCAGCAGCACCGGCTGGCAAAGGGATCCTTTCTGCCCAAGTCCCGTGAGGGAATCTCTTTTTGCAAGAGGGAAGCCGGACCCGCAGAAACGCATGCAGGGGCGCATCCTCTCTGCTCGGTGCAGAAGCAAGGCCTGCTCACTAAGAGTAGGAGGGTGCCCAGACCGGCCAGAGAAGCCAGCAGCCTGGAGTGGCAGAGACACAGATGCTCACCTCGGACACAGCATCCACGTGCTCCAACTGGCATGTGTTCCTCGTGTGTGTGCTTGCACCGGCATTTTGCTCGCCAGGCTGCCACATCAAAGCCAGTTCTTCGCCGAAGCCAGAATTCACCCACCTCCTCCGGGCACGAAGGAATGAACACGAATCCTTGGCATTTGCAGTCTGCAACCGTGCAGGGCACAGTGGCTCGTTTCTCTGAAACACAGAGTGTGCTGTCAGGAGCGGGGAGGGCTGGAAGTAACGATGGCAGGGTCTCCAGAAGTGGGTGGGGGGCGGACTCTGGCAAAGCTAGCTGGAAGCCTCAGGTACCCAACGCCTCCAGCCCTCTGGAGGGAGAACCATGTGGGCCAGCCGGCTGAAGAACCCACAAGCAGTAAGTCAAAGGAACCTCGAGTTCTCTTGCCCCTCTTCTCATATTTGGCTTTGTTTTATACCAGATACAGTATTTTATACTTGATTAATTTAAGGGAAAAGGGCAGGGTGTAAAGTCCTCTTAAAAGTCCCCATGCATGCAAGACAAGAGCGCTAATTGAGGCAATTGTTGGGTGCTTAATTTTAAGAGTCCAAAATCTTTGGACTGGGCAATATAAATATTACGGCAGCAAATAAACTAATTAAATGGGGTGCCCTCCAGAGCCCCACCAGAAGCCTGTCTCTCAGGCTGACTTCGGAAGAGCAGAAAACAGGCCGGACGGCCACATTCCGCTGATGGACTGAAAAGCTCGAACAGTCCTGAAAACACAGGCCGGCCTTCCAGTGGTTAGGCCCCGAATGAAGCGCTGCAAAAGACAAAACCGGGCCCAGAAATACACCAGACCCACTGGAATCGAAACAGCCTAAAACGGCTCATCCTCAACCACCGGAAGGATGAAAACAGCCACATTCTGCTTCGGAGTCACCCCCGAAGGCAGCTCTGCGCGCAGCCCTTCTCAGCAAGAGGCACGCAGAATCCCCGCGGCCGGTCTGCTGCCCGTGTGCTAAGCCTCGGGGCGCGTGCGGCATCGCTCTCCGCTTTTACTTGGATGAAACTTATCGTCGGAATTCCTTCCTGGGGAAATGTATGTATTTATTTGAAGATTTATATGTCTGCCCACCTTGTGGCACACAGCTCTGGGCACTTAACAACAGTGACGAACACACAAGCAATAGAAACAATGCAACAAAAAATCAAGAAAAACCAGGCGCCTGATCCATCAGCTGCACCCGTTCATCTACGCAGTCCCCTGGGCTCCAACCTCACCGTGCCAGCAACTGGAGGGAAAGCCAGCTCTTTGCGGCTTTGTGGGAGATTAAGAGGGTGGGGGTCTCTGATCGCAAGGGGAAGGGGGTTTCACGGGGCAGGGGCTGCTATGGGAAAGGGAGGCTAGACAGCGATATTTAAAGGGAGGGAGCTGGAGCATGCCCGCTGCATCCAATCTAGTGGGCAGGCAGATATCCTCAGAGCAAGCCTCTCCCTGTGCCATGCAGGGCTCTAAACACGATAACCAGCACCTTCAATTGCACTCAGAAAGAAACTGGGAGCCAGCACAGCTCGTGCAGCAACAGTGTAACATGGGCAAACTGCGGGGTGCCCAGTGCCATGTCAGCTACCACGTTCTGCCCCAGTTGTAACTCCTGGGTGGTCTTCAAAGGCAGCCTCACGTGCAGCGTGTTCAGAAGTCCGACCAAGACGTGACCAAGGCACAAGTGACCTTGAGCAACTGCTCCCGGTCAGGAATGGGCACAACTGGCCCACGAGACATATCTGTGAAAGGCTCCCCAACCACGCCTGCCACCTGCTCCTCAAGCAGAAGCTGTGAGTCCAGGAGGACCCCCAAATTGTGCCCAATCTTGAATGGGGAAGTGCTACCCTATCAAGAGTCAAAGATAACACATTGCCAGACCGAGGGTGGCCAAATCCCCAAAACTACTCCATCGTGCCAGGGTTGAGCTGGAGCTGGATCCTCCCCACCAGGTCCCTCATAGCCTCCAGGCACTGGGTCAGCAGTGAAACAGCATCACCTGCCCAGCAGGGGTGCAGATATCATCTGCATACTGACGATACCGTGCCCCATGCCGAGAGATGACCTCATCCAGTGGTTTCATGTCGATGTTAAAAAGGAGTGGCAAGAGACCCGAACCCTGTGCCACCCCACCAACACCAACTGGAACTGGGCACAAAGGGAGGAGGAGAACCACTGCAGATCAGTACCTGCAGAGCCAGTCCAGGATATCACGGCTGATGGTATCAAAAACCACCGGGAGATCCAGGAGGGTCAGGACAGTCGCACCGTCTCTGCCCCAAGCCCTCCAGTGACCAAGGCTGTTTCCGTACTGTAACCAGGCCTGAACCCAGGCTGAAAAGATCCCAGATAATCCACTCCATCCAGGACCCTCTACAGCTGAAGGCCAACCCCCCTCTCAACAACCTGCCCCAGAAAGGAAAGGTCAGAGACTGGGCAAAAGTTGTCCCACAGGTTCAGGTGCAAAATAGCCCGAACCGCCCGAGTGGGCAGTTTACACCAGGAAGCAGTCAGAGAGCTCCCGTCCTGGGCAGCCACACCAGGTTTCTCAGTAGTCTTTGGTGCCGTCTGGTCTCCTGGCCCAATGGGAGCTGGGGCACAAATTTCCACAGCTCCCCTTCCTATCTGGCAGCACACCCCCGCCTCCCGCAAGAGTTAGTGGCCTGGCAGCTTTCTCAGACCATCTATGACCCCCTGGCTTCACATGAGGCTGGTGGGGGGGGCACCCACTCACTGCTGCCACAGAGCCATCATGCACAATGGTCCCAGTAGTCACCCTGGGGGTCCTCCACATGTGGCCAGCCTCCTAACCATGGAATGCCCCTCTGGTTCCACTTGGAATGGGAAGAACGAGCACCATCCTCCCCACGGGGCATCGCGCGTCTCTGGCCACCACTGGCCTGAGGACTCTTTTATTGGCTTTAACATGGGGCTGCACCCAAGATTCCCAGCGGAGAAAGGGCAGGATCTGTCACTGGAAGACGGAGCGGAACAGAAAGAAATAGCAGCATCACAAAGGAGTCTTCTACTGAAATCGAACTTAAACAAACACATATACAGGACAGGTATTCAAATATTTGTGCAATTTAAGTTGGTCAGAGACCGAAAGAGAGAGGACTGATCGTGCACGACTTGGATTCCTGTATCAAGGCCTCCTTCGCTGGAGGAAAACGGCTGGACAGCCGGATCCAGGCCTGCCTCCTTGGGGACAGACAGACAGACACGGAGCTGCTGTGGCTGCTGCTTTGGGGGGCTCCTTCGTTCTAACAAATTTCACCTGATATTTCAAATCGCACTTCCCTTTTCTGACCTAGTAAGTCCCTTGAATGTGACTAAGTGTGAAAGGACATTAAAATAGATAGCAAGAGCAAAAGCTGTAGGAGGAGAGCCATGTTCATCTACGGTGGCACAAGGTAAGATCTCGAAAAGGTGCTTCCGGATTCCTCCTGACTGTCTGCTCATTTGGGAGCTGATGCTTCCATGTATTATACAAACCCCCAAACACGTGCCAGCTAAATTGGGCAATCCAGGAACTCTCCTCTCTCACTTCCTCAGTCGAGGAAGTGGGGAGCTGCTGGGGGTGGGCAAGGGGCTCTCATGAGGATGGAGGGCCTTCTTGGCAGATCTCACAGGGGACAGCTGTGGCAACTGCCACAGGATGAGGCGATCCCATCACTTCACCAAGGGTCCTGGAAGGCTCCTCTCCCTTCCAGGATGCGGAACTGGGTCATCCTCCATCAGCCGTGATGCGAGAGGCAGCCGACCCCTTCCAGGCATCCAGAGGGCAGCCCACATCTTCCGCAGGATGCCCAGGCACCACCCTCAGCCAGGCCCACTCCTGTCCACCTCCTGCTCTGCCACTCACCCACGTACACCTGATGCAGCTTCAGCAGGTGCCCACAGAAGCACCGGGACTCATCGCCCACCCGGAAACAATCCCACAGGTATTCAGGGCAGCGCCAGCCTATGTAGAGACCTGGAGAGGAGGGGAGGGGAAGGGAGGGGAGAGGAGGGGAGGGGAGGGGAGAGGAGAGGAGAGGAGAGGAGAGGAGAGGAGAGGAGAGGAGAGGAGAGGAGAGGAGAGGAGAGGAGAGGAGAGGAGGGGTGCCCTCAGGAGGCGGGATTGCAGAGGCCAGGGAGGGACTCTTGGGGCGGCCAGCGGGGGCCCAGCCTCTGCACCAGGCAGCTCAAATCCCACCCAGCAGCCTCAATGCTCCTTCCTCTCCCTTGCCCGGGGAGGGGGGCGTCTAGGGGGCTGGACTCTGCACGGAGCTGTCAGCATCACCACGGGAGGGAGGCTCAGAAACCGCCCACTGGTGGCAATGCCCTCCTCTCCAGAATGATGTGGACATCGTCCCTACTGAGGCTTGTAGCTGGCATCACGGAGGCCCCTGGGGCCTCCCCTGGTCTTCTTGCAGGAAGGCTCCCGCCCACCTGTCTGGATGGACTTGAGTGCTGCCTCCTTCTCCAGGTGGAAGAGCTCCTTGACGTTCTTGGCGAATTTCTCGCGGTGCATGGCCCTGGCCACTGACACCAGCTCCTCCTTCTCAGCTGGCACAATGGCCCTCACCGTGTAGCCTGTGAGAGAGGAGCCTAGCCTCAGAAGGCAGCCCATCCTGGCCCCAGCTCTTGGCAGACTGGGCAGGGGCTGTTGCTTTATCACCAGCCACCTTCCAGGTTGTGACCAAGGAGAAGACGCTCCCAAGCTGTCCTCCAGACCTGGCTTGCCCTCTGGTCCTCTTCCTACCTGCCTAGGGCTTCAGCTGCTGGCTGGGGGGCTGTGGAGGTCTCTCTGCCTCCCTGCTTTGGCTCTCTGCCCAGAGGCAGGCCCCCCTCCCCTCCCCCTGTTCCCGAAGCTTCCTGCCTGGGCCCCGGGGCGCTCTTTTCTCCCCCGCTGGGCCAGGGCACTCAGGCCCGGCCAGGTGCCTCAGGACAAAGGGCCACAGAAGGGACGGACCTCCAGTGCTGGACAGCAGGAAACCACTCGCTTGGCAGCCAGCTGCCTCTCCCGCCGCCGGCCAGGTTTCCCCGCCGTTCGGCAGCCAGAGCCCAGCCCAGCCCAGCCCAGCCCGACAGGAAGCAGCAGCTCGGGGAGGACCCCGCGGCTCCAGCGCCCTCCTCTTCTCTCCCTCCCCGCCAGCAGACCCCTGGCCTGGTCCCGGCTCCGCTTCCTGGCGGCCCGCTCCCCTGGCCAAGCAGTCCCCGGCTGGCCGGCCGGCCGACTGACTTGGCGCGCCCTTCTTGACCGGTGGGGCCTTCTTCTTCTCCTTCTTCTGCTCGGCCCGCCCGACCGGGCTCAGCCCGGCCCCGGCCCCGGCTTGCTCCCCGCGGCCTTCCTCCTCCTCTTCCAGCAGCTGCTGCAGCCCGTCGCGGGACGCCTTCCAGGAGAGCGGCGAGGTCGAGGGCGAGGAGAAGGCGAAAGGGGAGCTCCCGAGCGGCGCGGAGGACGGCTCGCCGGGGCTGGGTCCCTGCGGGTCCGGCGACTCGGAGGAGGGGGGCAGGGAGGTGTCCGGGAGGTCCTCCTGCCCCGCGAAGGAGGTCGACCGCGGCAAGACCGTGTCCTCCTCGCTCGCCAGGGAGGTGGAGGTGGGCAGGAGGAGCTCTTCCTCCACCTCGCGAGCCGTGGACGACGTGCTGGCGGGCGCCGTGTCCTCCCTCTCCCGCCCCGAGGACTGGGACGACCCCCCCGGAGACAGCGGCAACGACGCTTCCGTGGGCTCCGCTTCCATGCTGGGTCTGCTGGGTACAAGCACGACAGGTAATCGGGCGGGGCGCGCGTGCCCGGCCAGGCGCGCAGGGCTGAGCCAGCGAGGGGGCGGGCAGGGCTCGGCCGAAGGGAACCGGGCGGAGGTCCAGACGCCTCCCGCGCGCCTGGCCAAAGGTGCTCGGGCTGCCGGGTTCTCTTGCGTCCAGCAGACTGTGCCACGCTCTGCTGCCGGGTCGCGCGTCTGGTGGGGCAAAGACGAGAGCCGCCCTGCCAGAGAGAAGAGCCCGCCCGCCCGCCGAGCCCCGCGCCCCGCAGGCCTCTTGATCTGCTGGCCGGCAGGCGGTGGAGCTCTTTCCCGGCCCTCGCCGCCTCCGAGGTCCTTTTTGCTGCGGATGCGGTGAAGAGGACAGGGAGAATTGGGGGGCAGGGAGGGGCGCAAGGCGGCTGGAGCAGTTGGGTGTGGGGGGATGAGCAGGAACCCCCCCCCGGCAGCTCCCCTACCTCCGCGGGGTTCCCCGTCGGGCAGGAGAGCAGCAGCGGCCTGGAGGCCTGGATTCCCCGGCTGAGGGCGGGGGGGGGGAGCGTTTCCAGGGCAACAGAAGCCTTGTTTTATTGGCACAGCGGCAGCCAGCTGGGTTCCGGCGTTGCTGCTCTGCTGCGCTCCTCCCCGCCCGCCCCCTCCCGAAGTCAGCCCTCTGCTGGGGCGCAGCGCATCCTTGCTGTGAAAGAAGGAGGCTCTTGGGACCAGCCCCCCAAAGCAGCTCTGGGAAGCCTTGGGGAAAGGGAGGGCGGCCCCAGGGAGGGCAGCGGAGACCCCTAACTTCCCTGAGAAGGTTCGACCGTGGCCTCCCCCCGCCCGCGGCGCTGTTCTCTTGGCTCGGAGCTCCTGGGGCTGAAGCTCTGCTTTGGCAAAAGGTGCTGAACTCGGCTGGGCTGATTCTTAATTAGTTTTTGTGGCCTTGCCTGTTGTATGAACGTAGCCTGCTCAAATAGGCCCTGGCTCAAAATCTGGTGCAAACCCAGAGCAGGAGTTCATTCAGTCATCCTTCTTCACTTTGGTGAGGATAGCAGTTCCCCTTGCTTTCTTCCACTTTCTGAGAGACGAAATTGTCAGCAAGAGAGGACTGGAAGGTGTTGGGCTTGGCAGAGTCAGATTCTCAGCAGATGTCGGGGTGATTGAAATCCCCCCTTATCACTCTTGCACGCCTCTCTGAAAGCCTGGTCATCTGATGCCGAAAGACCTCTTCTGTGTCTTCTGCCTGCCCAGATGGTCTGTAATAACCTCCCACAGCGGTATCATTTTTGTTTCTCGCTCTTTCTATTCCTACCAAATGCTTTCAACAGGGTTTCCGTGCTCCAATTCCTGAATGTAAGTGCAAGTATATATATTTATTTATGCACAGTGCAACATCTTTCAGTTGTCTGTTTCTTTGGCATTAATTGTTGGTTTAGCTTCTGATCCACCAAAACACCCAGATTCTGTTCACATATACTACTGCCATCCTGCATTAATGCCTTTGATTTTTTTTTCTATGCAAATATTGGACTTTGCATTTATCCCTGTCCAGAGTAATCTCCCTTGTTTCTGCTCATTACTACAGCTTTTAAAGATCATTTGAAGTCTTCATTCTATCCTCTGAAGTGTTTTATATCCCTCCTCTTTTGTATCATCTCCAAAATCAATTACTATATTTTCTAACCACTAATCCAACTTATTTATCAATATGTTAAACAACACAAGACCTAGAACAGAGCCCTGCAATTCAACCCTTCCTTCCAGCTGGACCTGGAGCCATTGATACACCCTTGCTGGGTATGATTGTTCAGCTCTGCATCCAACTAATGGTAGTGCAGTCCAGCCCACAGGTTGCCCTCTGTTTTACCAGGATTTCATTGATACTTTATCAAATGCTTTGCTGAAGTCAAGGTATACTATGTCCACTGCATTCCCATAATCAACTAAACCAGTCACTCTATTTAAAAAAGATCAGGTTGTTCCTGAAGGCTCCTGCCAAACACTCAAAGATCATGGAAAGGGGCTCTAAGATGGCCCCCATGAGCTCCTTTGAGACTCTTGGGCAACTGGTCCTGGCCTGGAGACTTAAACTTGTTCATGGTATCCAGGGGCTCCCTAACTATCTCTTTGTTTACTAGTCCTTCCTTGTGGTTCTGCCTAGCTCCATTTGAACGCAGTTCCTCTTTGGGGAGAAGATGAAGGAAAGCAGAAGCTCTGCCCTTTGCCCATCCCTCCTTACTACCCAACCATTTTCTCCTTGCAACAGATCCGCCCCTTCCTTTTTCTTCCTCTGACTACTGACCCAGCCAAAAAAGGCCCTTTTCTTGCTTTTAGCTTCTCTAGTGAGCATCCGTTCCAGTTGTGCCTCAGCCTTTCTAACCTTCTTTCTACAAATATTGGCTATTGGCTGGTACAGCTCCTTAGTAATCACACCTATCTTCAATTCCTACACGTGCTTCTTTTTTAACCTCAGCTGAAAGCTCCTTTTGTATTCACAATGATTTCCTAAGCCACCCTTCCCACATTTTTTCTCACAGGGATGTATTTCCAGTATCTTATTCTTGAGAAGTTCCCAACTTCTCCCAGACCCTTTGTCTGGAAAATTTATCTCCATGGGATCCTACCTAGCATTCATCTAAGCTTACTGAAAGTGGTTCTCCTGAAATCTAGTATGTGTGCATGATTATGGTTCAATTTCCTATTCCATTATATTCTGTGCCTCAAGATAACTTAGTCATATCCTCCCAAAGTTCCCACTACTTTTACTTTTTCAACCAGATCTTCTCTGTCAGTCAGGAGCAGATCAAGGAGAGATGATGCCCTTGTCTTTTCTTCAACCTTCTGAAAAGTGAAAGAATCAGCAACCCTCCTGAGGATTTTAGTCCTTGCATTCTTGCCTGAGTTGTTCTCCAGTATATGTCTGGGTAAGTGAAGTCTACTATTATCGCTGTGTTCTCCTCCCTGGAATTTCTCTAATCTGGTCCAAGAGGGCATTTTCCAGATCTTCTGCCTGGCTTGGCAGTCTATAGTACACCATACAATAATATCATTATTTTTTCTGCTTCCTTGAATTCTTGAAATGTTTTTGAGTGGACCCTCATGTTCAAATTACTGGATCTCAACACATGTGTGTACTTCCTTCACATATTCTTTCTTTTGTTTGACAAAATGTATAACTTGTCTCAATGCACGTGGGTTTTGGGCAGTGAACAACAAAACAGAAATCACAAAGTATGCAAGAATAAATCTAATGCAGTCAACGTCCTATGACGGCATCCACAATCATATTGGGCCAAAGGCACGATTAAATATCTAGCTTTCTTGCGTAATGCAATGAGGGTTGGGGCCACACATGATTCCAGGGCAGAGATTTCCATCCAGTAGGGGCTACCACAGAGAAGGCCTATTGTCTGGTTCTTGATCCATAAATCTTGTAAGGAAGGGGGACTCTCAATTGGTCTTCTGAATGACTGAACCAGATTCAGTCCTGGTGCTGCACGGGAAAGGGCCTTAAAGGCAATGATCAGCACTTTGAATTGGGCTTGGAACCCAACTAATAACCAGTTTGCTGAATTTTGTACCAGCTCCAATGTCTAGATTGTCTTCAAAAACAGTTCCATGTGGAGCATATTATAGTAATCCAGTGAGCTGGTGATTGTGGCATCCATTACCCCAGAGCATCCAGGTACAGTCATAATGATCACACTAGCCAAAAGTGGGCAGACACCATGATTTCCACCTGCTGCTTGAACAAAAGCCGAGAGTCTGTCCTTTAGAGGGAGCACAACTTCAGGACCAATTTTAACTGGGTTGCCAAACTGATTTACTGAAGAACAGAAGTGCTATCTTAGTGGGGTTTAATCTGAATTTGTTTCACCCTATCCAGATCCCCACATTGGCTGATGACTTTCACAGCATCTTACCCTGGGGTCGCAATGTGTACGTGGGTATCATCATCATCATCATCATCATCATCATCATCCTGGTAACATCTTTTTTTGAATCAAGAGATGACCTCTTCCAGAAATTTCACATAGAGTAGATGATAAACAACATGGGTGAGAGCACCAAGCCTGGGAGACCCCACACTGGAGGGCCTGGGGCCTCAAGCAATTATTCTCTATGACCACTTACTAGAATTGCCCACTCAAGTAAAAGTAGAACTGTTGTAAAATGGTGTCCTAACTCACCACATCTGCAGGCAGTCAGAGGGGCAACATGGTCAATGATATTGAATGCCACAAAGAGGTCAAATGGGATCAAAAGGGGCATACTCCCTGATAAGGCCCCAGCAGACGCATCTAACAAGTGACCAGTGCCATTTCTGGCCCATGGCTGTGCCTGAATCCTAATCAAAAAATGTCCAGATAATCTGTTTCCTTTAGGATCCTCCATAGCTGGAATCCTACCACCTTTCCTAAAAATGGAAGGTTGGAATCCAGGTGAAATATCCAGTATGTTAGATCGGGGAAGGCTTCTTCAGGAGACAGCACGCTGCCTCTGCTTCAGTGGGCAGCAGTACACCCTGCCTGCATTAACGATCATCTCCTAGATCCAGCCCTTTAGGCCTTGATTCGAACATGCAAAACAAGTGTACAGTGGAGGTCTCCACCGTAAGGAGAGTTTCCATCACAAGGGACATATTCTGGCCATTCTCTAATTAATCCCTACAGTAGGAGTTTAGTACAGGTCTTAACAAACACAAAGAACAAATTTCATCCTCAAAGCTTTGCTGCATATGGAGGCGTAGTCATTCTCTCCCTGATACAGGTTCCTATAAGCCTTAAGCACATACTGCAGTGAAGAAAATTAGAGATGTGATTTTATTTACAAAATAGCTTGCTCATGGTCTCCATAAATAGAAAATTAGTAATAATCTAACTAAAGAAATTAAGATCTTTAAATGGTTAGAAATTTACTTCCAGTATGCGAAGGCTTAGAAGGAACAAATAAAAGCCATTTTATCTAGCCCACTAAAAACTTCATAGAATCCTTGGAGGTCTTCCAGGCCAACTTCCTGCCCAGGGCAGGAATCCTCAGACCATCCCAGACAAATGGCTGTCCAACCTTTCCTTGAAAACCTCCAGTGATGGAGCACCCACAATTCCAGGAGGGAGGCTGTTCCACTGCTTAATAGCTCTCATGGTCAGGGAGAGCTTACTTTGAGTTTGGATCTCCCTCTGTAGGGCTTCCACCTGTTGCTTCTTGTCCTGCCTTCAGGCACAATGGAGAATATGTCCACAGCCTCTTCTCTCTGACAGCCCTTCATGTATCAGAAGACTGCTATCACGTCTCCCCTTGGCCTTCTCTTCTTTAGGCTAAACATGCCCTAAACATTGCTCTCTGTAGGATTTAGCCTCCAGGCCCCTCATCATCTTCTCTGCGCTTCTAAATGCTATTATTCAACTTGCGAACTGTTGTGGAAATAATTACACTCCTGTGAAACTTATGTTACTTAACGGCCAAAGTATTAAGTCTTACCCATTACGGTGCACAGATCTGTGCCAACAAAGAAAGAAAAGACTTGGAAGCTATTGAGTAAGTTCCTGAGAATGGTGCTTTGCATCTCTCATTGTATATTAAATGCAAAGCTGAGGCTGGAGCTCAGATATATATACCAAACCATACATGGACGAGACAAGAGAACTTGGAATTGATGGAATGCTACTACAACAGCAGACCTCACGAGAGGGGGTATATGAAACGTGTGAGGGAACTGGATGGACAGAAGACCTACATCCATACCAACTGAGGAACAACTAGTTACCCAGTGCTTCAACACAGTGAAGAGGAAGCTGCTCTCACAACTTGAGACAGACCAGCTACACATTACATCCCAGACTCAAGAAGACCTGGAAGAACAACTGGATGTGCACCCAACACCTGAAGCTGGAGCGTCACCCCCACCCCCTCCTCTGTAACGGCAGCTGATATGAGGCAGAAGATCAGGGATAAACTAGCTACAACCAACCCTCGAGGCTGATTACCAAGGCTCAGAGGAGAAGTACCATCGGATAGTATGCTAGAAGATGCCAACAGAGCCCTCCAGACAATCCTGACTACCACCGTAACTCAAACCAATGAACTGGTATACGCTACAGCTGCTGTAATCCTGGAAATACTTGGCTACGCGATCAAGAAGAACAGCAGTACATACCCACCCTGGAAAATGAGACTGGAGGCTAAGATCAAGGCAACTCGGAGAGAAGTCAGTCAGCTGGTGGAACTACAGAAGGGTGTGGAGATTAAGGATAAGACTCGGCTACTGAAAAAATATATGGGCCTGATTCCATCTGAAGCCCTAGAGACGGCTAAACAAAGGCCCACAGCACTGGCTGCCAGGCTAAGGAGACACACTAGAGAAGGCCAAGGAGGCCAAGGAGATAAATGCCCTGTTCTCCAAAGAACCATCCCAACTGCAGTGCAACCACACAGCAACAGCAGAGCCACCAGCAGCAGAAACTGACAGTACTGGAAGAACACAGGGGAGAAAGAGAAGACACATAACACCAGTGCAAAGTGGCTGCAGGACCTGAGAGCGGCCCACAGCAATCTCCCAGAACAGCAACCAGTCACCATCACAGTAGCAGACCTCCAATAGCAGGTCAAGAACATGAAGAGCTGGACAGCACCTGGCCCGGACATGATCCACGCCTACTGGCTAAAGAAGCTAACAGCAGTGCATGAACGCCTAGCAGCACAGATGAACCAGCTGCTAGCAGCAGGCTCCCATCCAGACTGGCTAACACAAGGAAGGACAGTGCTGATCATGAAAGACCCCCACAAGGGAACAGCACTGTCCAACTACCAGCCAATAACCTGCCTCCCCACAACATGGAAAGTTCTGTCAGGCATCCTAGCTGCCAAACTACAAGACCATACGGGCCAGTACATGAACACAGCTCAGAAGGGCATTGGGAACACCACCAGAGGCTGAAAACACCAGTTGCTCATAGAAAGAGCAGTCGCCCGAGACTCAAGGTCTAGGCAGACCAATCTGAGCACAGCCTGGATTGACTACAGGAAAGCCTATGACTCAATGCCACACACATGGATCTGTGAGTGCCTGGCGCTATACAAAGGACACTAAGGACCTTCTTCAATAACTCAATGAGACTGTGGAGGACAACACTGGAAGTCAACTCAAGACAGTTCGCACAAACTGCCATCAAGTGTGGCATATACCAAGGTGATGCACTGTCCCTGCTGCTGTTCTGCATAGGCTTAAACCCCCTCAGCCAGATAATCACACGGTCTGGATATGGGTACAAGTTCAAGAGTGAAATCACCATCAGCCTCCTCCTCTACATGGATGACATCAAGCTGTATGCTAAGACTGAACGAGACATGAACTTGCTGATCCACCTGTCACGGATCTACAGTGAGGACATTCAGACTGGAGAAGTGTGGCCAGATTATAGTAAAGTGAGGGAAGGTAGTTAAGACTAATGGGGTGGAACTACCAGCGGGGCACATACAGTGGAGCAAAAAAGTATTTAGTCAGCCACCAATTGTGTAAATTCTCCCACTTAAAAAGATGAGAGAGGCCTGTAATTTTCATCATAGGTATACCTCAACTATGAGAGACAAAATGGGAAAAATAATCCAGAAAATCGTATTGTCTGATTTTTAAAGAATTTATTTGCAAATCATGGTGGAAAATAAGTATTTGGTCAATATCAAAAGTTCATCTCAATACTTTGTTATATATCCTTTGTTGGCAATGACAGAGGTCAAACATTTTCTGTAAGTCTTCACAAGGTTTTCACACACTGTTGCTGGTATTTTGGCCCATTCCTCCATGCAGATCTCCTCTAGAGCAGTGATGTTTTGGGGTTGTCGCTGGGCAACACGGACTTTCAACTCCCTCCATGGGGTTGAGATCTGGAGACTGGCTAGGCCACTCCAGGACCTTGAAATGCTTCTTACGAAGCCACTCCTTCGTTGCCTGGGAGGTGTGTTTGGGATCATTGTCATGCTGAAAGACCCAGCCACGTTTCATCTTCAATGCCCTTGCTGATGGAAGGAGGTGTTCACTCAAAATCTCACAATACATGGCCCCATTCATTCTTCCCTTTACACGGATCAGTCATCCTGGTCCCTTTGCAGACAAACATCCCCAAAGCATGATGTTTCCACCCCCATGCTTCACAGTAGGTATGGTGTTCTTTGGATGCAACTCAGCATTCTCTCTCCTCCAAACACGACGAGTTGAGTTTAGACCAAAACATTCTACTTTGGTTTCATCTGACCATATGACATTCTCCCAATCCTCTTCTGGATCATCCAAATGCTCTCTAGCAAACTTCAGACGGGCCCAGACATGTACCGGCTTAAGCAGGGGGACACATCTGGCACTGCAGGATTTGAGTCCCTGGCGGCGTAGTGTGTTACTGATGGTAGCCTTTGTTACTTTGGTCCCAGCTCTCTGCAGGTCATTCACTAGGTCTCCCCGTGTGGTTCTGGGATTTTTGCTCACCGTTCTTGTGATCATTTTGACCCCATGGGGTGAGATCTTGCGTGGAGCCCCAGATCAAGGGAGATTATCAGTGTCTTGTATGTCTTCCATTTTCTAATTATTGCTCCCACAGTTGATTTCTTCACACCAAGCTGCTTGCCTATTGCAGATTCAGTCTTCCCAGCCTGGTGCAGGTCTACAATTTTGTTTCTGGTGTCCTTCAACAGCTCTTTGGTCTTGGCCATAGTGGAGTTTGGAGTGTGACTGTTTGAGGTTGTGGACAGGTGTCTTTTATACTGATAACAAGGTCAAACAGGTGCCATTACTACAGGTAACGAGTGGAGGACAGAGGAACCTCTTAAAGAAGTAGTTACAGGTCTGTGAGAGCCAGACATCTTGCTTGTTTGTAGGTAACCAAATACTTATTTTCCACCATGATTTGCAAATAAATTCTTTAAAAATCAGACAATGTGATTTTCTGGATTTTTTCCCCCATTTTGTCTCTCATAGTTGAGGTATATCTATGATGAAAATTACAGGCCTCTCTCATCTTTTTAAGTGGGAGAACTTGCACAATTGGTGGCTGACTAAATACTTTTTTGCCCCACTGTAGCAGACATACGGACCAGCTACAAGTACTTGGTATCCCACAGTCACATGGGAACCACGATGAGGAGGCAAGGAAGACAGAAACAACCAAGTACCACCAAAGGATCAGATAGATCCTGAACAGCCAGCTCAATAGGAAGGACAAGATCCATGCCATCAACACATATGCCCTGCCAATCATCAGATACTCTGCCGGTATAGTGAGCTGGCCAAAGGAAGACACGGAGGCTGCCGATGGGAAGACCCAGAAGTTCCTCACAATGTACGGAGGTTTCCACTCCAAGTCCAACATCCAGAGACTGTACACCAGCCGCAAAGAGGGCAGGTGGGGTCTGGTGAGTGTCAAAGCCACTGTTCTAGAAACCCAGAGCATCCAGGAGTACATCACTAAGATGGCACCCAAAGATGAGCTGCTGAGAGAATGCTTCAGGCAGCAGCAGACATGGGAGGAAGTTCAAGCGGAGGAAGTGCCATGGCAAGACAAGCCCCTGCATGGGATGTACCATTGACAGATAGCTGAAGTGGGGGAAACCCACTTGGGAAACTCTATCAATGGCTGGAAAGGGCTGGACTTAGAGGCAGCACTGAGGCACGGATCGTAGCAGCACAAGAACAGGCGCTAAGCACCAGATCCATAGAAGCAGGGGTCTACCACACTAGACAGGACCCAAGGTGCAGACTGTGCAAAGAGGCCTCAGAGATGGTTCAACACATAGTGGCAGGGTGTAAGATGCATACGCTGAATGGCAGAACCAAGTAGCTGGCATTGTGTACAGGAACATCTGCACAGTGTATGGGCTAGACCCTCCCAAGTCCAGATGGGAGATTCCACAGAAGGTCATGGAGAATAACAGGGCTAAGATCCTGTGGGACTTCCAGATCCAGATGGACAGGCAGGTACTGGCTAATCAACCAGACATCGTGGTAGTAGACAAAGACCAGAAGACAGCGGTACTGATAGATGTAGCAGTGCCAAGTGACAGCAACATCAGGAAGAAGGAGCATGAGAAGCTGGAGAAGTATCAGAGCCTGAAGGAGGAAATAGAGAGGATGTGGAAAGTAAAGGCCAAAGTGGTCCCGGTGGTCGTAGGAGCACTCGGGGCCGTGACTCCTAAGCTGGGAGAATGGCTCCAACAGATCCCAGGAACAACATCAGAGCGCTCTGTCCAGAAGAGTGCAGTGCTAGGAACATCTAAGATACTGGGCAGAACCCTCAAACTCCCAGGCTTCTGGTAGAGGACCTGAGATTGAGGAAGACACGTACCACCATAGGGGTGAGAGGGGATATACATAGTCTCTCTGTAAATCTATAGATCGACATATTAATAGAGGCTTGCAGAAGGATCAGTTTACTAATATATTGACTAAAATAAAGTTTCTGGGAGAGATCTCTAATACGTTTAGTTGTTTTTAATACATTTGACTCCTTATGGAAAAAAAGTACAGCCCACGATCTGGCTTATTGTGGATTCTCAGCACAATGTCTGATAACACTGGGACCTGAGGAAACTATTCAAGAGGTTAAGCAGTGTGTATGGGGACTGGACTTTCAGGAGGACCAGAGGAGAACCTCTCACTGCTGTAAGGGTGGCCTTTGGAGCAGAGCTTTGTACTCCAACATCCTCTCTTTGTAGTTAGGTAGCTCCTAACTGCCTCTCCAACATCTTCGCTATTCCTTGCAGAAGAGCATTTCCACTCACCGGCCTTACATGGATGGTTCTGAAAGGTGGGGGGCCTTTTTTTTTTTAATAAAATTTGTATTAGGAATTTTAATTACAGTAGTAAAAACCAATACAAACTAAACTTAGAGAAAGAGAACAGAATGGAAAGAAAGAATAAAAAGTGCAGGAAAAAAGAAAAAGAAAGAGAATAAAGAAAAAGAAAAGAAGTATATAAAGAAGTGACTTCCAACCTTCATCAAAACAAGTATAAACAAATTTAATAACTTTTCACCCCCCATAAGGTTAAATAGATATCTCTTCATCCAATATCCCATCCCTTATCTATAAGCAAATCCATAAAACATCAACTTTTCAATCCTGGTGTCAGCAAAATGTCCATACAGGGTTGCCAGAACATTGCAAAAAAAATCTAATTTTAGCCTTGATCAAATAAGCCAACTTTATCTTCCTTCCTTTTACTTCTAACAATCTTTAATTCAATCAAATATTGTCATAGGATTTGATTTCTCTTCAATTCTTTTATCCCATCACACAGATTTCTTCAAGGCTTTAACAAGCCTCTTTTGTAGATTGAATAAGAAAACTTTTTGCAGGTCATTCTCTTGGTTTAGCATTGGTATTTCCCTTTTAATTTTTAAAACATCAGCCAGTTTCTTTTGTATATCCAGTAAAGCGTCCTTTTCCAAATCATTCTCTTGGCCTGTCATTTGTAGTTCCACATTCTGTATTTCCTCTATCTTATCAAATAAAATTTGTTGTTCCACATCTGTCATTTCTTCAGTAACATCTTTTAGATGTAGTCTATTCATAGAAGCAGACGTCATTACTAGCAGTGTTGATACTGTAGTTACTAACTTCTGGCTCCAAAGATCTCCTTTAATATTTCAGATCTTATAATATTTTGTATCATTCTGTAAGTCCCAGTATTAACTGACATCAGGCTTGTATTTTTTTTCTTCTGCTTAAAATTTTTAGTCCCCTCTAATGTCAAGTTTCTAAAATTATCACTTATCTTTTGTTATGACTTGCAATTGCAAGGATAATGAAAATAAGCCTGTTTCCCATGAGAAGTTGTTTATTTTTTATAGTTAATTCCAAAATCTTATAGTAAAAGTCAATATTCCAAATTTATCTGGACCCTTAATCTGTTTATAACTTTCTTAGATCAAAATCTTATTTAGCTTTTTGCTGTTTATTTCAAACTCTTTAAGTTCTTAAGCTTGTAATTAATTTTTCTTTTGTTCAAAATTATCTTCAACTCGCCCAGTGAAGACTTTTCAAACCTGTTGTTCCAAAGGTCTCTAATAGCTTTAGTTAATAGACAATTTCCAAAAGTGATTAGAAAATGAGGTTTGCAAACTTAGTCCCCTTTAAAAGGCTCCACTGTGATTGCAAGCAAGATGGCTGATGCCTTCGTCTCCCAATGCTCAAACCTGTGGAAAATCACTGTCCTGCGGTCTCTTCATGAGGAGCAGCCATCTGGAGCACGTGTGGGTAAGCTCCTGTCTTCTCCTTGTCCAGAGAGGCTCCACGGGCCCGGTCTACTCACCACTTCCTTTGTCTTTGCCACGGTCATCGGCTCTGCTTCCGCAGAGCTGTCTTCGGTTTGCCATTCCTCCCCGGAAGTCCTGAAAGGTAGGGGCTTTCCATGTATTTTGTTGTATGAAACATTGGCATATGGCTATAAATGAGGTATTGCTGGTTCAGTTGCTTCCTTCCCTACCCATGCTTTGCCTGAATGAATCGGGAGGCCTCTAGATCAAGCCAGCGGGAGACAGAGTTCAGTCTAGAGGGAACCGGGTCCACCTCCTTGCACTCCGCAGGTGCAAAAGAATTCCAGGTTGCGGCCAACTCTGCCTAGCCAGTGTCCAACCCCAGAGGGGTAAGAGTGGCTTTATCTGCAAATGTTGTTGTTGTTCAGTGTCTGACTCTTCGTGACCCCATGAACCATATCATGCCAGGCCTTCCTGTCCTTCACTGCCTCCCTGAGTTTGCAAATAAGCCTGCGCAGTCGCCCAGCATGCCTGCAGGTGCTTCGTTCTGCCATTTTTCCCTAATATGTCCTGGACTGATCTTCAGAAGGCCACCAGCTGGGAATCTGGGGACAGAATAAGAACTGATGCTTTGCCACTGCGTGGGATCGGACACGTGCTTGCCGGGGCATCTGCTTTTGACAAGCTAGCTGCCTCACTGGTCACTCCCTCAGCTCCTCAGTCAACTCCCCCTCGCTCCTGACAGGGCTCCATCCTTGTGGCTCCCAGCAGATGTCAGTGATATAGACCAGCCCTGCCTGCTCAAGCACCATCATGTCACGTAGGCCCGGTGTTCACCACATGACCAGCGTGCTCGATAGCTTGCCTCCAGGACAGGGAAACCACCTTAGAAGATTATTTCAGCATAAATGCCTCCCTTGTAAGATTCCCCCCCTCACTCCATGGGGACATCATCCTCAGCCCACCCCAGTTCTCACCCCAGCCTTACAGTCCAGTCCAATCTAGGTCAGTCTGATAGATCTTTTAGTTTAGGCCCCTCAGTGGTTTTCAGGGCTCTGAGGCAGGTTTTCACACTGGCCGCAGCTCTCATCTCTGGAGGAAGGTCTCCCTTTCTGGCACCAACAAGGACCATCTCACTGCTCACAGTCAGGGCGGTCTCTTGGAAATCCGGATTAGTGTCCACCTCCTTATCCTTGTGGCTCCATTAGGAACAGTGGTCAGAGCATGTCTTCTTCACCCTCCATGCTGCTGGAGGTTCCAGCAATTATGCTTGCGTCCAGTTAACCACCCAGTCCCTCTCTGGGGGCAGAAGGGTCTTTGTGGCGACTTCTCAGCTGGTGCAAGAACAAAACCAGTCCCGGTACAATTGGTTTCTCCAGGCCCCTCCTCCTCCTCAGCTTTTCCTTGTCTCTTTACTGTAATTCAACCTCCATTACAATTTGCCTCTCACATTACACTGCCTCTCTCTCTCTCTTTCCCTCCCTCCCTCACACAGCACAGCACAGCACAGCACAGCACAGCACCACTACCCCACCCGCTGAGGGACCAGGATGCTAGTTGCAGGGGGCCAATGCCTGGCAGACAAGGAAAAGGTGCGCACCCCTGCCTATCCCTCCTGGCCTCATGAGCTCTCCTGCTCCTAGCCACAGCTTTAGATGAGGTCAGATCAACCCCTGGCGAAAGGTCCTTGTATTCCTGGCAAAAATACAAGTTATTTTGCCAGTGCCGTTCAGGGATCTTCTGAGCGCTGGAGGGAGTGGACTAAGCCCTCTGGGGAGTGAGTTCAGCTTCCTCTAGGTAAGATCTGTGCTGCTCCTCGGCTGGTAATGGGCTGCCTGAAAGGAGGTGACAGCAGCAGCGTGGGGGTGCTGAATTCATCCTTGAGAGAGAGGGCAGCGCTGCCAGCCTTGCGGGAGGAAGAGCCTTTGACCTTCTGGCCAAAGAGGACACCCTAAAGAGCCAGGGGTGGGGCCCAGAAGGGCCTTCTCAAGAGGAGCCCCCTCAGTCTGGGACTGCATGCCCTGGAGTCAGGATGGCCTTTCCCTGGTGATAGGTAGGGGGAAATGGGGCATATCCTCTGGTGACAGCACTGTGAGAGCAGAACTGTTGGACTGTTGCTTTCAATGGTCTTACGTGGTAAGAGTCTTGCAGCAGGCGGCATGCAATGATTGGAGAAACAAGTAAAGAAGTTCAGAGTCAGCTGCACTCCCCGCCTGCCTTTTTCTGGACTTTCAGCCAGCCTCTCTGATGGTCCTAAAAGGCTCGCTCTGCTATTGGCCGTAGATATTACTGCACGCAGAGGCATCCGCTCCTGCTGTTGCTGCTCCAGAGCTCGGCCTCCGAGCGCTCGGCCGCCGTGGCCTGTCCCGGGCTCCCTCAGAGGCCTGGGCCGCCGCCTCCTCTTCGGAGGCGCCCCCCAGACAGGGAAGGCTGCGATGGCAAAACACGCTGGCTTTTTCTTGCCAGCTCAAGGAACCCGTCTTTCTCTGCCGTCCACCCAGGCACCGGGATCACGGGGATCGTGGCATCACACCTTGTGCTAAATCGTGAAGCGGTTTGCGGTTAGTGGGAGGCACGAAGAAAGCGACCGTGCCTCGCCCCACCGGCACCGGTGAGTGCGAAGGTCCAACCGGCCAAGGGAGGTTTCCAGCTGCTTGGCAGCCCAGCCCTTCAGGAAAGTGCTGCCGAGGGGCGCACCTCAGCTCTGGAGGCGGCGTTTCAAGCTACAGGTCCCAGCGGCCACTCCCCAGGCCTGCTCCGCCCCCGCTGGGGCCGGATCGGGCGCCCCTCCGGGGCAGGCCTGCCTGCGGGCGCCCTCCGGGGGCCGGGACGCAACCACCGCGGTCCTCGGCTCCGGGGCGCGGCCAATTCGGGCGCCAGCTGCCCTTCGCTGGCCAAGCCGCGGCTTCCCGGCGAGCGCCCCGCGCGCAGCTGAAGAGACCCCTCGCCCCGCCGCCGGGCAGGCGCACAACCACTCGGGGGGCGGAGCCGTGACCGCTCCGCGGGCGGGTGAGCGGCGGCTGCGCGGGCCAATGGGCGCCCGCGGCCTCCCCGGGCCGCCCCTCGCGCCGGGCCAATGGGGAAGGCGCGGCGCCCGGGCGGCAGCTGGCCCCGACGACGTCATGGCTGCGGCCACTTCTGCGGGAGCCCGAGCGCGGCGGCCCGTCCCGGGGCGGACTTCTCGGTATGGGCGGCGCGGCTCTCGCGCGGCTCCAGCTGCTGCTCCAGCTGCTCGCCGGGCTCCGCCTGGGCCCCCCGGCCGGTGAGTGCGCGGGAGGGCGCGGGAGGCGGCCCTCCTCCTGGGCCCGGCGGGAGCTGTCCGGGCGCTGGTGCTGAAGGAGCCGGGAGAGGGGCTCCGGGCGGCGGCCCCGGGCCCCCCGAGCAGGCCGGCCGGCGCTGTCCCGCGCCGCGGTGCTGAAAGCGCGCCGCGCTGCCGCGGGAAGGCAAGGAAAGCAGCGGCGCTGCGGGACGTGAGCGCCTCCCGCCCGGCTTCGCGGGGCATCCCGGCCTTGCTGGGACTGGCAGGCCTGGCTGCCCCCCGGCGGCCCCCCGCCTCCAGGGCAGGACTGCCCTCTTCCGGTCCGGCCAAAGACCTTGTGCTGCTAAGGTGGGGGGCGGGCGGGGGAGAAACGGCGGGGGGGGAGGCGGAGGCGGAGGCGGAGGGGGCGAAGCCACTCTCCCGAGGCCGAGCAGCCCTGGAGCAGGCCCCTGAACGAAGACAAGGCGGCTCCGTGCCTTTCCACCCACCGTGTCTGAGCCCAGTCGCTGCTGGAAGGTCCCCCGGCAGCCAGCAGATACCCCAGGGGCACCGCTCCCCTTTGGCACTGCCCTCCTGGTCTTCGGCTTCGCAGGCCGAAGTTTTTTCCTTCTTCCCACTCCGCACACAGAGGGCTGCCTGCCTGCCTGCCTGCCTGCCAGCTCCCAGGAGAGGCCTGCACAGATCTAAAAATGCTATGACCCGCATCCCAGGACATTTAATTACCTGGTAGTTGATGGCGTTCAGCAAGGAGCTCATTTTCAGGAGGAGGAATATTATACTCGATGGCAGAGGCTGACGGCCCTCTGGCTGATTCAAAGCACCAGTGCTGCAAAGTGAAGGCTCTGCCAGGGGTGGGGGGTGGGGGGCTCACAGTTCTTGCCACGTGCATCTGGGTGCAGCACCCTTCCAAACACACATTCCAAAGGATGTGACTTAGTGGATCCACAGGCCATGGAGGTTCTCCTGGAAAAGCCACCCTTCTTCAGGAGGAAGCCCTTCCCTCCATCTTCCTTATAACCCTGGATGGCTCTTGGTGGGATTTCCCCTAAGGAAGCTTTCAGGCTTTCCAGATTATCCTAATTTATGCATCAGCTTTTTGTCTTCTCTGAGGATGTCGAATGCACAAGCTCACCTCCAAAGCATGTTAAACTTGTGTTTGTCCAACCAAGAGTCTTGTTTCCTGGAAGAAACAGGGGGGAGGGGAGCATTTCAAACTCCACATTGAGAGTTCGTACACCGCTCAAAGTGAGAGGCAGTCCTGCGGCCAAGCTGCCATGGATCTGATGTCATGGACTGGGTCCTGCTTTGGTCCTCCCTTCCCTTCTCAGCTTCTATGTAGCCATGACAGAGATGCATCACTGAAGGTCTCAGCCTGCTTCCCATCCAGTCTATGTGCAGGATACCCCGTTATTCTTGGCTTCTTCTAGGCACCCAAGGAAAGGAGCAGCAGTTTGAGGAAGTGATGCTGATGGCCCACCTGTTCCACACCTCTAGTATCCCAGAGCCTCCCTGGCTTCTCTCCACTCCCCATCAGGAGCGGACAGACTTCCCGTGTCCCAGATGTTCATTAGGCTCAACATGATGGCAGCACCAACCAGGCCTGAGGGACACTTCAGAATTCAGGGCCAGATTGTCTCCCTGCAAGGGCACACTCCAAAACTGAGCTTAAAGTTCACTCTTGGTTGCACTGTCAGCATTCCTCGCTTCTTCATTTCAGGTTAAAATGGCATTGGGGAGTTTGTGGTCCAGGCTCTTGTGGGAATCCAGCCACTGTATGGTGTGAGCCAAGCCATCAGATTCCATCAGAATCCTTTTCTTTGCAGGGCCCACCTTTGCTATGTGATTGTCGGAATGGTGTCTCGTTAACCTGGTTTTACCTGCTAGTGTACGTGTCACTCCAGCCAGCCAGCTAGTTCCATCTAAATCCTGTGAATGTTGGATCTTTTTCTGATGGAGCCGTGGGATGGGCAAGGATAAGCCAGCCCAGTCCTGCTTGGGGAGGCTCAGCCTGTTCTGCTGCTTTGCGCTCCCCGTGGAGACTGCTGCTCACTCCTCAGGGAGGCGCGGCCTGCACCCGGCAGCCCACTGGTCTTGCCTGTCCCGGGGGCCTCTGCCTAGTGGAGGCTCGTGGGTAGGGCTCTAAGCCCTGCCAATGAAGCTCAGAGCAGGGTGGCCTGAGGACAGGCAGTCCTCCACCCCAGCTGGCTGTCCAGGGTCCTGGCAGCTTGCCCCACGACATCTGAGGGGCACCGGGTGCGAACGAGTGAGACGGCTTTCTTTGTGGATGCCTTTTTGCGACGCACTCATTTTACTTAAACAGAGAAGTCACCAGTCCAGGAAACACTCCAGCCATCAAGGAGGAGGAGGAGGAGGCGGCCTGATGGTGCCTGCAGGAGGGTTGGCAGGAGCACCTCTGGGAGCAATTTCCACAGCAGGACTCGGTGGATAAAATAGCCCTTTTCAATTTTGTTTGTTGTTTACATTTATTATGGCTGCCCACTCCAACAGACTCTGAGTGGCTTACAAGATCTAATACTGGGTTAAAGCAATTAAAAACATGGGGGGGGGGAAGAGTCAGTAAAACACCGCTTAACAGCCTCCCCACCTCACCCCCCACACACACATTTTAACCCCAGGGTGCCCCACAGAACAGGGTCCATACCTGCTCTCTCTAGTTCCAGCAAAGAATGGATTCCAGTTACAGGGAAGCAGGGTCCAGACTGAATTCCAGATTCCTAGGAATCCCACAATTCCTAGGATTGTGACATCTGTTAATTAGATGTCACAATCCCAGGCTGAACTCAAGAATCCAGTGGCATTTATCTCAGGCACAGAAGGGAATTGGGCCCTATGGGGAAAAAAGCTGTTGAGAAGGCAGAACACCTTTGCCTGATGGAGCAGGAGGCCTGAGCAGGCACCTTGCCCCGACTCCCAAGAAGGCAGTTTCCATGTGGCTCCTCGGGTGGGAGAGGGAAACTTGAGGCAACAGACTGGGGTAGCTGGAAGGAGACTCTCACCCAGGCAAAGGCAGGGTATATTTACTTGCGCATCGCTTCTCTCTACACAGATTTCTCCCGGTTTGCCATGAAACAAAGCCCCCCCACACACACACACACGCCCCTCTCCAGCAGACTGTCTCTGTCCTTGTCAGTTGGCCTCATCTCTCAGTCTTGCAGGGGGAAGGAAAGCCCACCCACCCAAGAGCAGCCTCCCCAACTCTGGAAATGCGTCCTGATCTTCCGCTCACTGGGCAGGCATGCCGTCAGCGCTGTCCCTCTTAGAAGGGAAGGGTGCTCTGCACTCCTCCCAGATAACCTGGGGCAGCCGGAGTGGGGTGGGTGTGTTTTGGGGGCGACAGACAGCTGAGAGAGGAGCTGAGAGGTGCTTGGCTGCCCCAAAAGATGGCAGGCCAGGAAGGCTCCACATCTCCCTGGCACCGGTCTCCTCAGACAGGGAATAGCTGGGAGTGCCTTGCCGCCCTGAGTGGCGGGGAGGGGCCCTCGAACCCCTTCCAGAAGGCAGGCAGGCAGGCAGGCAGGCAGGCAGGCAGGCAGGCAGGCAGGCAGGCAGGCCCAGCAGGGGAGATAGTTTTTCCTTATAGGGAGGGTGTAAGTGTGCTTGCCGGTGGGGTGGGGGGAAGCAGGGAGTGGTTTGGCGACAGAACCGAAGGAAGGGCAGCAGCTCCACTGGGCTCTGAGCCTTCCTGGGGTGGCCACTTCGTCCACAGAACTTTCTGCTGGTTCACCTTTGAAGCGCTGCGACCAGAGGAGGCCAGTGAGGAAGGCGCCTGACCGCTGCATCCTCGGGCCATGCTCTGGAGGCGCCTGGCTGTCCTTCGGCCACGAGAGGCTCTCCAGTACTGGCGGGGTGGGGGGAGTGGAAGGCAGCCCCACGGGGGGGTGCTCAAGCCATTGCTCTGGGACGGAGGTGCCAGGGGCTGCGCGGACAAGAGTGGTCCCGCCCCTTGGGGGAACCAGGGAACCAGCTGGCCCCTCTTAACCGCCGGCCCCCAGATCTTGGGCCCCTCGGGGCTTGGATGGCTGCTGCTCAGGGGCTTAGACGGCCTTGTGCCTCATGCCCTGCCCATCAGCCATCCGGCCACTATCCACGCCACCCCTCTCTCCCCAGATGGGCTGTTCGTGACCGACTACTTCACCCGGACACCTCGCAAGCTGAATGCCTTCCGCTCCTTCACCAGCCTGGAGCTCTTCCATTTCCGCATCCCAGAGGACACAGCGGTGGCCGTCTGGAACCTGGTCACCTTCAAAGAGCAGGGTGGCACCCTTGGGGACCGATGCCCGGACCGGAGCATCACCGTGTGAGTCAGGGGCCGGGGGGATTCAGGCCTTCCTGGCTGCAGAGACTCCCGGGCCTCGATTCTCACCGGGGTCAGGCTGCACGGCCCTGGCAAATCTGTAAGGCTCCTGCTTTCTGTCTGGGAGTGGTTCCTTTAACTGGCCCCCACGTCCTCCAGGGGATCGGCAGGCCCAGCACCTTCCAAGCCCTGCCTGGCCCATCCCACTTGCAGTGTTCGCCAGCCGCCCGGAGTTTTTGGCTCCCAGCATTGCCGGCTGCTTTGAGCGGGCAGGCAGGTGGAAAGGGGAACTCTGCCCAATTCGAGAGGAAGGAAGACTCAGGAGAAACCGAAAACCTTGCGGGGGGGAGCGGGCATGTTTTTCATCTTTTATTTCCTCCAAGCCTCTTGGTTTGTCTTGAAAAAATTGGCACCTTTTTGGAAAGAATTTTCAAAAGCCCTCCAATAAAACACTTTCTTTGGGAATAACCTATCTCCCAGTAGCACTCTGCATTATTCTCCCGGTCCACCCCAGACATTTTTGGATACAGCATAAGAGGAAGACCTTCCCTAGGGAGCCTGCAGGCAGAGGAGAGCAGGGTGGTTGGCTCCCCCAGGGGCCTCTGCCTTTCCCCCCCAGAAGAAAGAGGACTCGGTGCCACTCTGCTTATGGGCTGGACTTCACTGACCTTTTATCAGGAGGCCAGTGGGCCGGCCCTTGACCAGGCCTGGAAGCGCAGCACCTCCAGAAGCACCCAAGCCCCCGGCCAGCTGTTCGGCGGGTCGGTCCTGGCAGGGAAGAGCGGGCTCCCCACTTGGCTGCTCAGCTCTGCCATCCCGGTTAAAACCGCTCCAGCCCAGCAGGGAAGGGGATCCTGTTTGGAAGAGCCGGGCTGTCCTACTCCCCGGGGCAGAGGTGCCCAGGGACCGGAGGAGGGCGCGCCCATAGCAACCCACGGAGCTGGGCCAGTCCCACCTGCCCTGGCGCAGGGAAGCCTGCCAAACTTTGCATGCCTCGCAACTGCTATAGCTTGAGGTCGTCTGAACGCGCTGTGTTCGACTCCAGAGCAGATTCTATGGAAGACAAATAGCTGTGGGGGGAGGGGGGACAGCGGGGGTGAGTTGAAGGTGATGCCATGGGGATCGCAAATTGCCAAATAATAACAAAACAAAACAAAACAAAACAAAACAAAACAAAACATAACATAACATAACATAACATAACATAACATAACATAACATAACATAACATAACATAACATAACATCTGCAGCAAAAAGAGGTTGCTGGATTTAGATGCAGGTGGAGGCATGGCTGAAAGACCAGAACCCTTCCACCTGTGTTGTTGATTTTTTCCAGCCATCTGATGGACAAAATTAAGAGATCCTAGGCTCCCTAGAGATCTGCAGCATTCTACTTGTAACAAAATTAAAACATTTTAAAGTAAATTCAGTTGGTAAACACAATGACAGTCTAACAAAATTATACTTTTATAAATACACCAAATGAGAGCCAGTTCAGTGCAGTGTTTAAGGCCCCAGGCTAGAAACCAGGAGGCCCTGAGTTCAAGTCCTGCCTGAGGCATGAAGCAGCTGGGGGGCCTTGGGCCAGCCCCTCCGCCTCAGCCCAGGAAGAAGCAGGCCAGGGTGAACCACTTCCAAAAATGCTGCCATGAAAACTGCAGGGATTTGTCCACGTAGCTGCAGGGAGTCAAGGATGCCTAAAAGATCCCCCACCAAAAATGCACTGTAAAGGGTGGTACAAAGTGAATGTTGCACATATTTCAGTATTTCCTAGAATGTCAGGGTCTTCCCATGGTTTCCAAAATGTTGCATGTCTGGCCTAGTCCCTTTGCTGCTCCTCTGCACAGGGCGGTGAGCAGCTCATCCCGGCCATCGGCTTCCAGGCCAGCACGGGCAGCTCTGAGGCTCATCCCAGGCTTTCCTGCAGGGTCCCTGAGCAGCCAAGCCCACCCCTGCCAGAGGACCCTCCCCAGTGCCCGAAGGATGCAGCCAGGGCCACTGCTGAGAGCCAGCCAGAGGATATCCCTGCCAAACCTGGTTCAGCCATGGACTTTCAGGAGTAGGGGGGAGAGTCAGGGAAATGTGGGGGGATGCGATTTCCATCCTTGGCGGTCTCAGTGTCTTGCCAGGACCACTGCTGCTAGGGAACGCTTTCCAGGCCCAAAGCAGAGGGTGGGCTGGAGGGTTTCCTATCCTGGCAGACCAACCCAGCTCCCTCTCTCTTGCAGCCCCTCCCCCAGGCCTTTCGCCCATCCCCCCAACTCAGTGCCCAGGGCTCTCCTGTCTCCAACTCTCACCTTTGGGTCTTTCCTTGGCAGGTATTTCCGTTCAGGGGCACCGCCAGTCATCAACCCCCTGGGTATGCACTTCCCCAGGGACACGGCAGTGCCAGGCTCCTTTGCCCTCACGCTCACCTGGACGCTGCCCAACAGGACCACGGGAGTCTTCAACATCACCAGTCCCCTGCCCGGGGACTGGTTCCTGGCTGCCCATTTGCCCAAAGAACAGGGCAAGATCTCAGTCAAGGTGAGTGGCTGGGAAGACCTTGTGGCTCTCCAGCTCCAGGAGGGGCAGCTGGCTATCCCTGGGGGGCCTGGGGGAGCCAAATCCAGTCCCGGGGAGGAAGCCGTGGCAGGTAATCTGCTGCACTGGGTGGGGATGATGGAGGTTGTGGCCCAGTTCATGGCCACCGTGGAATTAAAAAGGCCAACAGCTCGTCTTAATACAAAGAAGATGTTGTGGTTGTAACCCCCCTCCATGAAAAATTGGCTGGGGAGTGAGAAGTCTCAGGACGTAGCTCGGGGGGCGTTCCTGTGGGAGGGTATGGACATTTTCCAAGTCTTCACTTGGCACACAGTTAAGCTCCCTGGCCTGCTCAGGAAAGGATATTCGGTCCTCCACGGAGAGAGCCCAGAATGACGGGTTTTGCGCACAGACGGGATGGGGGGGTAGGGATTATGGAAGGGTGTTCCTTGTGGGGAAAGGAGCCACCAGGAGGGCATTCCCACCACGCCTATCTTGAGAGCAGCAGCCTGCCTCCTGCCTCTTGGACGAGGCACCCTGGGGTCTTCCTGAAGGGCTGGGGGACGACTGGACGGGTGTCTCCTGACAGGGCCCCCTTGTGCCCACAGGGACTTGCGGAGGACTGCCAGTATCTCTTCCAGCCCCAGCTCATCGTCCAGCGCCTGGTGGGCATTGGGGTCCTGCACCCAGGTTATGAGACTGAACACGTCCTCTCCCCCCACAATCGCTCCCTGCTCTACAAGTGAGTGTCCTGGCCATGGAATGAGGCTTCTCTTGGGGTGTGGGAACAAGACGGGGGGACAAGGGAATAAAGATGTGTCCCAGGTATTTTGAAAGCAGCATAATATCGTACAAGGGGATTGTGAAAGAGACACACCTCCATGATGAAATTCACAGAAAACATAAGAAAAGGAAAGGAAGGAAAGGGTCTGCAAGATGTGCCACAGCATAATCCAGAATTCTGCTCCTTCCCACCCCCCAAAAATATCCTGCTTTGACTCCTCTCCATGAACCTTTATTTCTGATGGGGAGGCCCTCTTCAGCCAAGGGGGCTTGAGACATGTTCCCCAGCATGTTGGAGAAGCTTGAATGAAGGGGGCCCCCTAGGGTCTACCCTGGAGTCCCCAGTGATGCCCCCGCAGACCACAGCCAGGGCTCCAGGTCAAAACACAGCTCCCAGTTCGGAAATGGTCACCTGAAAAGACAACCTTTTTGAGTCTGGGGGTCCACTTTGTAGGCAGCAAGAAGCATGCTGGGCACGTCAGGACATCACCAAGGGGGAGTGGGCTTTGGCAAGAATGAAGGGCAAAGAAGAAAGGGCTCCTTAAGGCCCTCCCTTCCCCCACAGCCCCAAAAGTGCAGAAAAGGCTGGCTGAAAGGTCACCCTCTGGGAGTGGCAGCCAAGTGCCAGGGAGGGCCAGTTGCCAGTCCCGAAAGAAACCCCAGAAGGGACGGGGCAAAGAGCTTCCCCTCCACCCCCAGGGTCTTCGTTCCCAGCTACACCTCCAGGGTGCTTGTGCAGCTGCGAAACTGCCACCGAGGCAACCAGAGTGTGCCAGGCTGCCCCCTGGGGCTGAAAGTGCGTGGCAAGGCCCCCCCCCTGCACAACTCCACAGCCGTGGACTGCCGGGAGCAGCTGCCCTGCCACCTTGCCCTGGAGCTCCCCTTCTGGCAACACTGGTACTTCATCCTGGTGGAGAAGCATCCGCCGCTGCCCGACCGGATCCGCTTCCAGCTGGTGGTGCAGCTGCAGGGTGAGTTGGGTCCACGGGGGACGTTGCTCCTGGGCTGGAAAGCGCCAGCTCCGTGCCTCAGGGACAGCTAGGAGCATGGCACAGGATGGGCAGAAGCGGGGGCGCAGGATGGCTCTGGGGAGACTTCACAGCACGGAGCAAACCCACTTGGTGGGACGGCCGCTCGAGCCCGGGTTTCCAGGCCGAGAGTGGGATGTCCTCGAGGGCTGATCCAGCCTCCCACCCACCCAGGCAGGTTGAACGGCGGGAGTGGAGATTACGGCGGGGTCGAGGGCGGGCACCTCACTCTTTCCTCGGCTGCAAGAAAGCCGGGGGGCTGCCTGCCCTCCTTGCCTTGTGGAGACAGCAGGGCTGAGCGGGGCGTGGCGGGGCTGCTCCTCTGGGACTGCTAAGCGCTTGGCCCCTCCCACCTCTCTGCCACGATGGGGCGATGTGGGGAGGGAGGGGACTGCCCCAGGCCCGGGGCTGGGTCGGCTGGAGGCCCTACGGGAAGAGGACATCTTGGCAGAAGGCTTCAGTGGGGAAAGGTCTGGAGACCCAAGGAAAGCTCTCCTTGGGACGGAGGCCCAAGGCTGCCCAATCAAAGTGGTGGAGGCCCATCAGGGAAGCGGGGGAGGGGTGCTGGTATGAGGGGCTGCTCAGTGGGCCATGATCCAAGTGCCCCCACCCTTGGCAGATTGCTCCCGGACCGGCCTGAGTGAAGCCCAGCTACCCGGCTCCCGCCTGAACATGCCTCACTCCTTTGGCTCCACGGGAGGGCTGGCGCTGGCAGATATCCTGCCCCCCTCCCTCCCCAACAGCTTCCAGCCTCCAGCCACCTCCACACCCACCATGCCTTCCAAAGGCAGGGAGCACTGCTGGCCCACCCGGCCTACTCTTCGCAATGAGCTGGACACCTTCTCAGTGCACTTCTACATCTTCTTCGGCCCCAACGTGTCGGTGCCCCCTGACCGGCCGGCCGTCTTTGCCATCAGCCTCCTGCCTGTGCTGGACAGTGGCGGGATCCTCAACCTGGAGCTGAAGCTGAACGTGGTGCGTCTGCAGCTGGGAGGTGCCCTGGGCCAGCCCTTTTGGCTGGTCTGGGGGGCTTCAGCGGTGGTCAGTGGTCGTGTGGCCTGTGGCCCAGGAGCAGAGGGGCGGCAGGAGCTGGGAAGCCACGCAGGCTGGGAGCCCAGCGCTTTGGGCGAGAGAGACAGCCTCCGTGGCTTTCTTCTTTCAGCAACTCTCTGCCCCAGATGGGACCCTCAAGGCAGCCAGGGGGCAGAACTGAGCTGTGGGAGCAAGAGGAGATGTTGTACAAGATGGTAACACAGCATCGTGTCTGTTCCTTTAGTCTTCTCTGCGCGGGGAGAATGCAACCATCTTCGCGTGTTTGAACCACGAGGTGCCTTTGGCCTCAGGAGGGGACTCCTCAGTTACCTGTGAGACAGGTAAGGCCAGGCCAGGCCAGGCCACGCACTTCTGCAGTGACCAGCCACGGGACTGAGCTTGCAAGGGGCTTCTGCTGCAGAGGTGAAGGGGCACCCCTGCAAAAGAGGCGCTCTGCAAGGCAGGAAGGGGCGGGGGAGGAGAGCCAGCCTCAGCCGCTGCTTCTCCTTGGCAGAGCTGCTGGCTGGGTTCCTTCTGTCCATCAACGCCACCTCCCCCTTCGCCCGGCTGCGGATTCCCTACCCCCAGACGGGGAGCTGGTACCTGAGCCTGCGCTCGCTCTGTGCCATGGACCGAAGGTAAGGCAACCAGGCTGGGCATCCCCAACTGCCCCAGGGAGCCAGAGGGAAGCAGACAGGGCAACTGCCGCTGGGCCCAGCCAGGTGAATTGCACCAGTGCCTGCTGCTTGAGATGGCCCCGGTCCAAGGCCGGAGCTGGCAGCGAAGAACCCCTCCCCATTCGGGCAAACCTGCTGCTTTCTCTCCTCCTCCGGCTTAGAGGCCACCCTTCATGCCTGGCAGGGATGCCCCGCAACTGGGAGAAAACTCTCAGCAGAAGGGAGACATTCCACACTGTTAACTTCTGCATTTGCCATTTCTGTAGTTCCAGTTTGAGTTAAGGCTGATCCTCATGTCAAAATGCCCCGCTAAATGTTGTGAGAAGACACGTCCAGCAGGTACCTGCAAAGGATATTTGGGAGCTGAGTGAAATTGACAAAAATTCTGAGAGTTTCCTCTGCTGATGGGTCATGGGTACAGCCTAGAGATATTGGGGTGGGGGCATCTTCCATGCTCTTTGCAGCCCCTCCCCTGTGCCCATGATCTGTGGTGGCTATTTCTGAGCACAGGCCTGCCAGTCTGTCACCCCCAAAAGTGCAGGGGACGGGCGGTGATGGGGAACAGATCTGGGAAGAAGCGGGGCCTCTGGCCTCCCTCTGGACCTCTGCTATGCCCTCCCACTCCCCCATGAGGCTATTTTTGGACCAGTCTTATTTTATTTTTTTACTGTTTATTACAATTTTTAATAAAATAAAAGTATAAAAAAGGAAAGATAAGAAAGAGAAAAAAGGAGAAAAAGGAAAGAAAGAAAAGAAAAAATATATAGAATTATGACTCCCGCCCTTCTTTCTATCAAGTAGCTGCCATGGAGCTCTTTCCCTTCTCTCTTTTTGTTCTCCCCTTGCTCTGTAATTCCCTTCCCCTTCCCTTTTAACCCTTTCTAGTCCCAAAATCCATAAAGCGTCAATTCGGCCTTTTCTTCTTTCAACAAAGTCCATTTCCAGTCTTTCAAAAAGGTCTTCATCATTTTTTCCCTGACCAAACTAGTCAATTTTGCCATTTCTACAAGCTCTGCCGATTTCATACTCCAATCTTCCGCTGTGGGTACAGTAGTTCATTATTCTTCCATCTTTGTGCATAAGTAATCTCGCCAGTTACCATATATAGTATTGTTTCCCCTTATTTCTTTTCTAATTCAGTGTCCATAAAACCCAGTACGAACAATTCATCTTTCATTGTAATATTAATCCACAATATCTTTTGCATCATTGTATGGATTTGCACCCAAAATTTCTTTGCTTTTTCACAGGTCCACCATGCATGATAAAAAGTCCCCACTTCCTTTTGACACTTCCAACACTGGTTTGATATTCCTTTATATATTTTTGACAGCTTGACCAGCGTCAAATACCAATGATACATCATTGTATTAAAAAAAATCTTAAAATATGACACAATGTAAATTTAATACCAGTTTCCCACATTTTCTCCCATGTGTACTTTTGGGTATATATTATAACCAAAATGTGCAGCCCATTTTACCATGCAGTCTTTAACCTGTTCGTTCTGTTTCAAATCTTAATAATTGTTTATACATTTTAGCTATTATATGATCATCATTTGTACATAACTCTACTTCAAATTCAGTTTTCTTCTTAATTCCAATTGTCCTTTTATCCATATTAAACCTCTCTTTCATCTAAGAAAACCACTGACAAGAATGTCCTTCAGTAGCTAATTGTTCTCTTGCCTTCATCTTAATTTCTCCCTTATTTTGTATTAATAAATCCTCATATGTTAACCATCTTTCTCTATCTGCTGTTTCTCTTCTATAAAAAGCTTCTTCTGTGGATGTCAGTAATAATAATATCTTCAGGCACAGCCTGGATTTATATTTATTCCATGTCTTAATAAGGTATTTCTCAGATAGTGATTTCTAAAGTCTACATTCACTTTCACTTTGTCATGCCATAAAAAAAAAAAAATGCCGCCCAAACCTCAGATTGTGACTTTCCAATTCCAACATTCTGTTATTTCTTAACAATGTCCACTCCTTCATCCATACCAAACAGCATGCAGCAAAATACAAGTTAAGGTTGAGTACCCTAATCCTCCTCTTTTGCATCTTGTAAAATCTTATATTTTACTCTTGGTTTCTTTATCCTGCCGTATAAACTTTGATCAGTCTTTTTGCCATTGTTTAAAAGGTACATCATTTTTCAGTATTGGTATTGTATGAAATAAAAACATTCTGGGTAATACATTCATCATTACCACTGATATTCTACCAAACAATGGTAATTTCAACTTCTCCAAGTTTAAGAAATCTTTATTTAATTCCACACCTTAACATAATTATTTGGTAGAGCATGCAGTTCATATTATTCATGATAATACCTAAGTATTTTACCTTCTTCTCAATTTGAAAATTAATTTTATCAATCAGTTTTTTGGGTCTTTCACCTGCATATTTTTACTCAACATTTACTTTTTTCTGTATTAACTTTAAATCCAGCTAGTTCACCAAATTCTTTTAATTTATCCATTAGCATTTCTATCCCTTCCAGGGGATTTTCTACTATCAGAACAAGATCATCTACAAATGCCCTTATTTTACATGTCCCCTTTTTAACTTTCACTCCAGTAAGCCTGTCGTCCTGTCTTGTATCCCTGGTGAGAACCTCCAATGCTAAAATAAACAGCAGTGGCGAGAGTGGGCGTCCTGGCCTTGTCCCCTTTTGTATGTTGCTGCACGTGGTCGTCAGCTCACCATTAACTATTATTTGAGCTGTTGGTGATGTACATATTGATTTTACCTATTAATAAAATTATCTCCTAAGCCCATACTTTCCAGAATTTTAAATATGAATATCCAGTTCAAATTACCAAAGACTTTTTCGGCATCAAGAAAGATCAATATTGCTCGTTTGTCATTATGCTGCTCTAAGCCTAACATTTTCAATGTTATCTCTCACTTGCCTTTTTGGTAAAAATCCACATTGGTCTTCATGTACGAGATTCTCCACAACAGCTTTCATTCTTTCTGCTAAAATTGCCATGAATATTTTATAGTCATTGTTTATAATGATACTGGACAGTAATTTTTTGGCAAAGTTGGGTCTTGACCTTCTTTATGTATTAATGCTCTATTTGCTCCTTTTCAAGATTCTGGAATCATTTTTTTTCAAAACGAAGTTCACTATCGTCTGTAAAGGCTGCATCAATTCATCTTCAAAATATTTGTGATACAATGCAGACAGTCCATCTGGTTCTAGTACTTTCCCTGGTTTACTCTTTTCTATGGCTTCCATTATTTCTCTTACAGTTATAGGGCCATTCAGCACCTGTTTTTGCTGCTCATGTAGTTTTGGCAGCTTTGACTTCTCCAAATATTTATCTATTTTCTCCTTTTGAACCTCCTCACCTTTATATAATTTTCCATAATTTTTTCAAAGATTCCGTGCAATTCCATATTATCATCTCTTTTCCCTTTTGCAATTTTAGCATCATTTTTTTTCCTCTTTCTTTCCTCAACTTATATACTATTTCCCTGGTTTATTTGCTAGCTCAAAGTTTTTTTGTTTTGTAAAACTCATTTTTATTTGTATTTCTTTAATTGTCAGCATGGAAAATTGTTCTTGTAGAAGTTTAATTTGTTTCAAAATGCTTCTGTTTCCTTTTGATTTTTTAAGTTCATTTTCTTTCCTTTGTATCTCAGGTAATATCTTTTGCATCTTTTCCTCTGTTTTGTAATCTTTGTATTCTGTTGGATAAATTGTCCATTCACATAAGCTTTACTTGCATCCCAAACTATTGTTGTTTCTGTACCTTTATTCAAATTAATTCTGAAAAATTATTTTATTTGTTCTTTACAATCCTTAACTATTAATTCATCATGCAACAAAGTTTAATTCATTCTCCTTCTATATAAATTTCTTCTTAAAGTCACTGGATTATCATCAGAAAAAGTTCTTGGTAATACCTCTGTTTCATCGGTCCATGTAATTAAGTTCTTAGAGATCCACAACTTATCAGTTCTCGACAATGAGTTATGTCTCTCAGAATAGTATGTATATTCTTTTGCATTTCCATTTACAGTGTCGCCAAATATCTATAAGTTAAAAATTCTCAACCATTAAAAAAAAAAAATCTTAGGGAGCTTACCTTGCATTTATTTTGTTTTTACTGAGATTTTCTCTCTTTGTGGACATGCCCCACCATTCCAATCCCTTAACAGACACCAACTTTCATAGTTAATCTCCATTAACTTATTAGTTTGTTAAAAAAGATTTATTATTATTAGGTGTATAGACAGCCACAACCACAATCTTTACAGCATTCCAAATAATTCCCACTCCTATATATCTACCTTGTCCTTTAATATCAATTTTGGTTGTAAAATTGTATTTATAAACAAAACTACCCTGCTGAAACTAAATATTTTGGTTTCCCCTGCTGAAATAAATTCTTCTCCCAAATTATTGTATACCAAATATTTCTTATCTTTTTCTTTAATGTGTGTTTCTTGCAAGCATATCACATCGTTTTAATTTTTTCAAATAAAGACCTTTTTTCCTTTTTTGTGGGTAATTTAATCCATTTATATTCCAAGTTAAACTTTTAAGCTCCATAATTATGCTGTAAGTTTTGAGAAGTCCATAGCTGTAGCTCCTAATGTTGTAGTAACTTCCTCTATCTCCTCTCTTTGTTGCTGTTTCTCCCCCTCCTCTTCTTCCAACTATGTCTCTCCACACTTATCTTTCTATCTCTCATGAAACTCTCTTGCTTTTAGTACAGAATTCAATCTATATCTTTTCTGGTGGTACATCACAATTATTCCTTCCACTGCATCCCAATGGAATGGATGCCTGTTTCTTTTAAGTGAATCTGTCAAAAAAATATTCTTTTCCTCAAAATTCTGGCTGGGATTTCTTTTAAAACAATATATCGTCATCATTTATCTTAAGTCTGTTTTTTAAAATGGACCCAGGTTATTGAGAACCAGCAGACCCATGTGCAGAAACAGCCCAAGGGACAGGTCACCAGTCTGGAGCTCCTCTGCTACTTGTCCCTTGGGCATTTGGAAAGGAGGCCCAAACCGCCACCATGGGCCCTGCCCACACCTGCCCAAGCCCACCCTGCCACCCTTCAAGAAGGGCGATCGGTGGTGGCGCTTCCTGCTGGCAGCTGACCCAGAGGCGACGGGGGAAAGTAGCTGCCCTTAAACGCCCCACGGTCACACCGCCAGGACAGGACCACTTCCAGCCTTGGTACCGATGCAGGTTGGAGCATGGCCACTGGAGCACAAATGACGTTGGCATCAATTCAAGAACTGGAGAAACACACCTTTGTGTCATTGGAACAAACAGCCCCGAGAGAAAAAATCTGACCCTGCAGGCACCCAGGAGAAGGCAGTGGCAGGAGCTGGCTCTGCCTTCACAAACTCAACAGAGACCAGTATTATTTTTTTAAAAGGGCTGCTTATGAAGGAGGAGGTCGTGGTCGAGATGGAGATGGAGAAGATGGTGCTTAACATTCCCCCCCTCCCAAAACGCCTCTCCCAAGCAGGCACCCCTTGCCACCCCCACAAATTGAGCACCATCCTCTAGAAATGCTGAAGGCTGGCACTGCCCCTTTCTCAGGGTGGCTGGGGGGCTTGTGCAGGGCTGCTCCAGGCCCAGGCCCAGGCCCAGGCCCAGGCCCAGGCCCAGCCCCCTGTCTGCCCACAGCCTCTTTTTCCATTGGGCCCCACAAGCCCTCCCCAGACAAGCCAGCTCCCTGCAGACATCGCGTTCTGCCCAATTTCTCTCCCTACTCACGCCCCCTTCCTGCAGGGAGAAGCTGCCATCTTGCAGAGAATCAGGCAGGTGACCCTGGCAGAAATATGCAGGAACTGTGACCGGGCAACAGGGGCTGAAATGTCTTTTAGGGCCAGAGCACTGAGAGAACACGTGGAAGCGGCTCCCTAATCCACCGGGCACAGTCAGAGCTGCCATAAAAGCCGTTTCAGCCGTGGAGTTGAATTCCTGGTGCTCCTCCTGGTGGAGCCGAGACGTGTTCCGATGTGGGGAGCCACCTGGTGCCGTGGTCTAGGAACAGGCAGAACGCAGTGCCCACCAGGCTCCCTATCCTGCCTGACTCCTTCAGAGGATTCCTGGAATGTTTAAAAACGTAAACAGAAAATTGGCATGCTGCAAAGCCAGGCCCCACCAGCCCTCAGCGAGGCAGCCTCTCACTGGAGCCACCCAGCCAGTGGGCAGCTTTGGCGTGTGCCCTTTGGCTTTGGGGAAAGGAAGGCTGCATTGGCACCCGCCTTGCGAATGCACCCATTTGGGCCCCAGACCAAAGCCTTGCCTGCCTCTGCTTCAGCCGCAGAGATGTTAACACGGAGGCCATGTAGCACGAGAACCGTTCGGCCTTATCCCTGAGGAATCCTCGACGGGTGGAGGGCTGCAGGCCTTGCCAGCTGAGGGGCAGCCCTGTGCCCACCACAGGTGCCAGGCCTGGTCAGGGAGACACGGAGAGGGATGGTCTCCCTCCCTGGCCTGCTCCTCTGGTCGGGGACCAGCCACCCTAGCAAAGGTTTTAGAGGCAGCGGGGGAGACTCTGGGTCCACCCAGGCGGCTGGCGGTTTGCACACCCCACCAGCCCCAGCCCCCCAAGCGCAGGCTGGCTCAGCTCAGCTCCTCTTCTACCAGCTGGCGCCCTTCTTGCTTCCGCTAGGGCCGGGTCCTCGGGTGCCTTGTCCCAAGCAGTGGATTCGGACGCCGCCACAAGGGAGGCCTCTCCTGACCCAGCCTCCCTTCCCCTGCAGGCCGTCGTCCTGCGGGAACACGACCGCGGAGGTGTACCTGCGTGCCTTCCTCTCCCCCTGCATCAATGACTGCGGCCCCTACGGCCAGTGCAAGCTTCTGCGGACCAACAACTACCTGTACGCGGCCTGCGAGTGCAAAGCAGGTGAGTGGGCAGGGTGGTCCTCGGGAGCGGATGCCACGGAGGGAGGGGCTGAGCCATGCTGCGTGGCTCTCCCCCTTTGGGCCCCTCAGCGAAGGGCTGGTTGTGCCTGGCTGCCCGGGGGCTCGGCAGGGGGCTCCACTCCCACGTCTCCAGGCTGCCGCTCTTCCTAGCGCCAAGGACGAGTCCCGGCCCCCGCTGCCCGGTGACTCCTGGGGGCTTGGGAGGGAGCTGGCCCACCCCCCTGGATTCCTGGGCACAGGGTTCGCGTGCCGGGGGAGCCCCGTGCCCAGCCCTGAGGCCACCCTTCCCTGCAGGCTGGAGCGGCTGGGGCTGCACGGACAACGCAGCCGCCTTCTCCTACGGCTTCCAGCTGCTGTCCACCCTCCTCCTGTGCCTGAGCAACCTCATGTTTGTCCCGCCAGTAGCCATCGCGGTGCGGACTGGCTACCTGCTGGAGGCAGCCATCTACGTCTTCACCATGTTCTTCTCCACGGTGAGGCTGCCAGGGGACAGGGGACGGGCCCCCAAGGCAGAGGGAGACAGCACGGGGGGGAGGCAGGAAGGGGCCCGCCATCCCAGCTCTCACCTGCGGTCTCCCGCGGTGGTTTCTCCGAGGCGGGGGAGGAGTTGAGTGGCCCTCGGGTGGCTTGCCTGAGTTGGTTCAACGCCCCAGTGGCCTTAAGCCACGGATTGACCAGCACATCGGCCTTCTTCCCTTTTGCTAGCTTCCTGGTGACCCGCTTGGTCAGATGACCTTTGACCCCCGAAGGAGCGCCCTCGCCCTCTTGGCCAAAGACGCGGCTCTTCCGCTGGCAAAACTGAACGCCCGCTGCCCCTTTCCCAGCACGAGGTTGCCTCGCCTCTTCCTTCCCAACCACGTCACCCTCAGCCACCCCAAGAGCCGACACTCCCCTACCGCGCACACACGCACACACACCTGGCTCCCGGCCAGTCAGTGCCAGCTGAGATCCCCTTTGCACTGGTGTGAGCCGGGATGTTTAGCTCCTGCTTCCATCAGGGAGCCCGACTGGCTAGCATGTTGGCCGTTCACCAGGGTAGGAAGATCTTCGGGGGCACACTCATCTCGGACCTGCATAGGTGGGCAGGGGGGGCGGAGGTACTATCATAGCCTGGAGCTATCCAGAAATGAGATCCCAGAGGAGGGATCGGGCTGGGCCTTCTGACATGCTATTTTTCTACATGCAGGGACCTGATTTCAGTGGAGGGGCCCCTGAATCATTAATCATCGAGGCCCCAGGGGTCTCGCCTAGAAGGGAGCCACAGAGGGCAAGCCCCCCCAGCCAGATTGCAGGGAGAGGAGAAGCCAGGCTGCTTGGAGGGATCCTGCAGGGGGCTGGCCCGGGGTTGGGGGCAAGCTAACAGCCCCCATTCTGCTGGGCATGACCCCCTTCTCCCTCTGCCAGTTCTATCACGCCTGTGACCAGCCGGGCATCGTGGTCTTCTGCATCATGGACTACGACGTGCTGCAGTTCTGTGACTTCTTGGGCTCCCTCATGTCTGTCTGGGTCACCGTCATTGCCATGGCCCGCCTCCAGCCCGTCATCAAACAGGTAGGGAGAAGGGCTGGAAAGAAGCGCTCCAACTCTGGGCTGGAAGCGCATTAAATGGGACCTGGGTGGGGGAGATGGCGGATGCCTGCTTAACGGCCTGGGGGCTCCCTGGGCCACAGCAGCCCCTCCCTCCTCCCAATATTTGTGTCCCTGACACAACAGAGGCCATGCAACGCACTGCACAGACAAGACGTCTTGCCCAAGGAAACGGGGGCAAGCTCAGCAAAGCATTTTAATACTGAATACCGAAAAGGATCACGGGGTCCGAAGCCTGCCGCCTGACACAGAGGGCAGGTGGGGAGGCCAGCGGTGCTTCCCAGGAAGGCTCGGCGAGCCACTCCCAGCCCGGCCTACCTCACAGGGTGGTTGGGTGGGAAGAGGAATCACGAGGGATGCTGCCCTGGCTCAGGCAGGAAAGGCGAGATGTCCAGCGAACAAACACATTCTGTCACCATCTCAACTTTTACCCCCCTTGCCCCCTCCCGGGAGTGAATCCACCAGAGGAACCACACTCTCCCAGCCATGTGGCGCAAATGCCAGGTGTGGGCAATACACCCACTCCTTTTCCCGGGGTCAGAAGGGAAAGGGCGGTGGGGCTGGAAGCCCAAGTGGGAACCAGCAGCCGCAAGGCTTGGGCCCCGCAGGTGAGGAGGAGTGGTGAGCCTGGCGTGCCCGGCCAGCCAGCCCTGGAACAGGGCCAAGGGGGCTGCTGCCAGGCCACCTGCGGCAGGGAGGGCGAGCAGAGGAAGGGTCGGCATCCCGAGTCTTGAAACGTCTGGCGAAGATCAGGCTGTGGGAAAAGAGGACACAGGACCAGCATGGCGCAGGGGCTGCTCTGCCCGGCTGTGCTGTAGCTCCAGAAAGCCATGGCCTGAAGGCAGGTGCCTCTGAAGCAGAGCTCAGCAGACCGACCGCCCAGGGAGGGACTCATGCTCTTCTCCCCGAGCAGGTGCTGTACCTGCTGGGAGCCATGCTCCTCTCCATGGCCCTGCAGCTGGACCGGCACGGCCTCTGGAACCTGCTGGGCCCCAGCCTCTTCGCCGTAGGCGTCATGGCCATTGCTTGGGTAAGACCCCGGGCCCTTTGCTCACCCTTCCCTACCCTGGGGCCCCGGGCTGGCTGGGCCCAGAGGCGGAGCCAGCGAGGACCTCGAACGCGCCTCTCCGGGGGCCGCAGCAGCAGCAGCCCCTGGGACAGCCCACTCCTTGCCCTCAGCTGCGATTCATGGCAGAAAAGAGGGGCTGAGCCCGGGCCCTGCACCCCCCTCTTCCTCCAGGCCAGGCGGCAGCACCCAGGCCCGCTCCCAACACCGGGCTGGGCCTTGCTTCCAGCAAGCGTCCTGGCCAGGCCTCTCCGGCAGTGACCACAGGGAGGCGTGGCCGGAGGCGCAGGAGCAGCTGCTCCTTGGCCGGGCCTGCCCAGAGCTGGCTCCAACCTCCTTCCACCTCCAGACGGTGCGCGGCGTCCGCCGGCGGCGTTGCTACCCGCCCACCTGGCAGCGCTGGACCTTCTACCTCCTGCCCGGAGCCCTGATCGCCGCCTCCGCCGTGCTGCTCTACGCTTTTGTCGAGACAGAAGAGAACTACTTCTACATCCACAGCATCTGGCACATGCTGATCGCCGGCAGCGTGGGCTTCCTGCTGCCGCCCCGGGCCAAGTCAGAGGCAGCCGGGCTGGTGGGGCCTCTGCCTCGCCGGAAGGGCTGCGGCTACCAGCTCTGCATCAACGAGCAGGAGGAGCTCGGCCTGGTGGACCCCGGCGCTGCTGGCGGGGTCTCCATCACCAGCGTCTGCGCCAGCTGATGCAGGGAGGCCGCCCGGGGGACTTCAGACAGGTGGGCGCCGCGCCCAGCCCAGCCCAGCCCAGCCCAGCCGCCTGCCAGCCCGCCCAGCGTTGCGGCGAAGGAGGACCCTTCCTCACGGGGCCCGGAAGGTGGCTCAGCGCTCCAGACGGCCGCAGTCAAGCCGCCCCCACAACGCGATCCCCTCCCCTCCCCCCTCCCCCTGGAAAAGCACGGACCGCGCGGCAAGATCGCTCCTGGGCTGAGGGGGGACGACGGTTCGCCACCCACCCGGCCGCAGGCGGATCCGCGGCCCCCGATGCGGATGGCATCGGGCGGCGGGCAGAGAACCAGCTGCTCCCGGCCTGAGAAGCCCAAGCCCGCCTGGCAGTGCCGGGTAGGGGAAGCGAAGCCCAGCCTGGGTCCGGCCCCCCACGGGGAGGCGGCGTCGCTGGGGCCGCGCCGCCCGTGGGGAGCTTCTCCGCCCCAGGTGGCGGGGAAGAACCCGGGGGGCTGGGCCGCCCGCGCCCGAAGAGCGCCACCCCCGACCTCTGGCTGCGCGCGGCAGGAGCGCCGGCCCAGCAAGGCCTGACCCGGAGCCGCGTCCCGCTGCCCCGAGGCGCGCGCGCAGCGGGCTTCCCCCGACCGCGGGGGCGCCCGCGCGGACCGAGGCCCGGACGCCGGAGCGGCCCGTCCGCCGGCGCGCATCTTTCCCCGCCCGCGCCCTCCCGGAGCGGGCCCCTGCCGCCGCCGGAGGCCGGCTTGGCGGGGAAGGAGGGGCGCCCCGGGCAGGCGCGCCGAGCCCCGCGGCCCCCGGCCTTTCGCGCCGAGGCGCGGGGCCACGGGCCGCGTCCGGCACCCACCGCAGCGGGGCACGAGCCGGGGGGCAGCGGCCGGCGAGGCCCAGGGCGAGGCCCGCGGGCACCGGCCGCTCTCGGCGGGCTGGGGCCGGGGCCGAGGGCGGTGCGGGCCCCCGCTCGGCCAGGAGGACCAGCAGACCGCCGTCGCCCGCGCAGGAGAGGAAGCTGCACTCGCTGTACCTTTTGTCAATTAAACTGAGGCGCAAACTCAATGCACTTTTGCCCGGCTCCGCCTGCTTCTTGGAGCGCCGTCGGGGGCGGGCGGGCGCTCCGCTTTCGCACCGGCGAGGCAAGGGCGGGCACGCGGCTTAGGATCCGGCGCAAGCACCGGGCGCCCGGGGGCCGCCCCCTTCCTCGGCGCGCCCTCCCTCGCAGAAGGGGCCTGAGCCGGGCCCCGGCCGCCCGGCCGCTCCCCTCGTTCCCATCGTCGGCCCCGGACGCGCGCCCGAAGGCCCGGCTCGGCCCGCCACCGCCACCACCACGCTCCGCGCGGCGGCCTCCGGGCTTCGGCCTCGGAAGCCCCCCGCGCCCTCCCACCGGGGCGGCTTCCTTCGCGCAGCTCCCCTTCCGCCCGCCTCCGGCCAGGCGGGACGGCTCTCGGCCGGGCCCCCGGCAGGCGCCTCCCTCCCGGGCTGCCTCTGCGGGGACGCGGAACCGGGGCGGGATCCGTCTCGCGGGCGGGCCGAAGGCGGAGAGCAGCCGGCAGGGGGCAGCAGCAGCAGCGGGGCGCCGCGCCGGAAGGACGTTCGCTCGGCCCCGGAAGTGACCGCCCAGGCCGGGGCGCGGCCTCCCTCCGGCGACGGTTCCGGCCCCCCGAGGGAGCGAGCGAGCGGGCCGCGGTGCGAGCAGCGCGATGCCGGGCCTGCTGCTGCTGCCTCTGCTGCTGCTCGCGGCGGCGGCGGCGCGGGCGGCGGGCGGCGGGCTGTACTCGCGGGAGGCCAACGAGGCCGCCGCCGCCCCCTCCGCCGCGCCGCCCGCCGAGTTCCGCCTGGTGCGCCTGAACCAGCTGTGGGAGAAGGCCCAGCGGGTGAGCGGCGCGGGCGGCGCGGCGCGGGGCGAGGGGGGCGCGGCGGGCGCGGGAGGCGAGGCTGACGGCGTGTCTCCGCAGGCGGGGCTCCCGGCCGTGCGCCTGGCCGAGCTGCACAGCGACCTGCGGCTGCAGGAGAAGGACGAGCTGAGCTGGAAGAAGCTGAAGGCGGCGGGGCTGGACGAGGACGGCGAGCGCGAGGCCCGCCTGAGGCGCCGCCTGGACGGTGAGCGCGGGCCCGGGCCCGGGCCCGCGCAGCGGAGCCCTCGGAGCGCCTCCGGCCGCAGCGAGCCCCGCGGGCGCACCTGCTGCGGCGACGAGGGGCGGCCCAGCCCGCGCCGGCTCGCCCCTGCCCCGCCCCGCCCCTCCCCTCCCGTGGGTCTGAGGAGAGCTGCGGCGCGGCCAGCTCCCGGGCCCGCTGCTCGATCTGGGCGCCGCCCCCGCCCCGCGCTTGCTTCCGTGCCGCAGCCCCGTTTTCCGCCTGGCTGCGCGTTCGAATCCTGCTTTGTAGGATTGGCTTGTCCTGGCCCCTCGCCTCGGGATGAGCCGCTCTTCCTTTGGCCAGAGCAGGCTGCAGAACTCGGAATGAACGTGAGGACCCCAGGAGAATGGGGGTGGTGACAGGACTCCGTCCCCAGTTAATGTATCGCCTGCGCTGACATTTTAACCGTCACCGCGTAACTATGTAGTTGTACGTTAACCGTATTACTAGAGCGGAACTGAGGTTACGAAAGCACCCCTGGCTGTTTTTCATTATGAGTCGTCCCGGGTGCCCAAGGGCAGAGAGGTAGGTGGAGCCAGAGGTAAATAAATGACCGCAAAGGGCTCTTTTCCCAGCAACGGTTTGATATTTCTTCAGCACCAAGCTACTCGCTTTGCTTTTAATTATCACAATGCCTCCTTTGCTATTCGATGTGCTAATTGGAGGTGTGTTCTTAGGAAAGTTAGGAGGTTCCCCTGTTGTCTTTTCTTGTTGATTATGCCCTGCCATTAAAATCAGGGGACCTTGGGATCACCTAGCCAGACCCTGGCCCTTAGGCCTCTGTTTAAACACTTCCGCCTCTGACGCAGTCTGTTCTATCGTAGAGCAGCTCTTGCGGTCAGGCGTTTTTTCCTGATGTCTGCTTCCATGAGATTGGAAGTCATTGTTTCTTCCTTGTCTTCGGCACCGGGTCCAAACACTTCTGCGTGACGGCCCTTCAGATACCCAAAGGCAGCTATCGCACTTCTCTGCCCTTTTCTCCACTCTGAACGCACCTGGCAACTGAACTGGCAAACATACCTTTTCCTTTTAAGTTTTTCCTTCCCTGCCCCTTTTCACGTGGGGGCTTTGCTTTGGACACGCTTCAGTTTGTCAGTGTCTTCCCTACAGCGCCATGCTCAGAACTGGCCTCAGTGTTCTGGGCACGGTCCGACCAAAGCAGAACACGGACTTCTCTTGATCTTTGCGTTCTGCCTACTGTGACACAACCTGGGGTTGCTTTGTGTTTATTGTATACTGCTACATTGCGCCGTTGGCTAATTTTCCGCTTCTGACCCCAAGACAGCCAGATCTGTTTTACACACATTGCCACCTGGGATGAATTCTCCACTGTGTGTTCATGCCCTTGATTTTCCCTACCCAAATCAAGGACCTTGCATTTGTTCCCGACCTTCTGCCCATTTTTTGAGCTTGTCAAGATTCTCCTGAACATGAAAGTGCTCTCTTCAATCTAGTCAGGCAGTCAGAGGAACTTTATTTTTGGGGTTGACCAGATTTTGTAGTAATTAATGTCTGACTAGAATATATTAAATGGTCATGAATGTGTATTTTTTGTCAAAAACATACATGTTGCTTTGCTGAAGGTCAGTTGAGGCACATTTCAGTCCACTGCTGTATCCTGGCTGGGTGGAATTAGCTGTGAAGCACTAGATCCTCACCCCACCCCCAAAACTGGCTAGTAGCTGCTCACTCCCGGCTTTAAAACCATGAACGTAGATGTTAGTGATCTGTGCCAAAATCACTGGGCGTGGCTTATTTTTGTTTTGTTCCCTCCAGTAATTATGGCTAAATATGGCATGAATGGAAAGAAAGATGTGCAGCAATGGGGCACCAACTACATTAAAGAGGGCTTCACAAATGATGATCTCGATGACCCCCGGCTGGAGAAGCTATGGAATAAGGTCTGTCTGGAGCCTTAGAGCGGGGTGACTTCTTTGATCTTAGAAGAGGGCTTTCGGTTTTAATTTATTTATAATTTTCTTTACTGAAAGCTGCTTTCCTGCAAGTTGGAATGTTGAAAATTCTTATTTGATGGGACAAGATGCCCAACCATATTAGAGGAAGAAGGCAGATAATGTTACCACCCATTTTGGCACTCTAAAACCTGGTTATGTGGGATATTAAGTTCCTCCTTTTGTTTAGGGGCCTAGGTACTGTAACGACACTTTTTCCCCCACCCCAATTTTATGCTCTGCAGAATCCCATTTGGGAGAGATTGACGATGTATTCCCAGTCCTGGTCCAGCATGCCATTCACGTGCCACAGTGACTCTTACTGGGCCTGTGATAACTGAAGGTCTTTCCTTTCTCAGCGGCCATGGCCTTCCCTTGGGAGACATCCTTCGGTTGCCTGCTTGCTGTTGCCTTATGGCCTGGAAGAATGCCTCCTGCAGCTCCTTCAGTTATAATTAGATGCACAATAACTAAATTTCTTTACTAAGAATGGAATAACAAGAAGAGTAGGTTAATGTCAGGTTCGCCCAGAAAATGTATCTTCAACATCCTACTGAATGCTTTTCAGAGAGATTATTCCACAAAATAGTTCCCCTGAGCAGGGAGAAACATTACTTAGCAAAGTGGGAATTAAACTTCTTGTTTCCTTTGGAACTTTCTTCAAGGCCAAAACCTCTGGGAAGTTCTCAGATGAAGAACTGGAGAAGTTGTGGAAGGAATTCCAGCACCACAAAGAGAAAGTCCATGAATATAATATTCTGCTGGAGACTGTGAGTCGGACAGAAGGTACTGAGATGAGTCCTTGGTGAGCTGAAGAACTGGAGGAGGGGCAGCAAGGCCACATTAGGTGTGATTGGCAGGCTGAATCTTGCCTGTGGATTCAAAGCAATCAGAGTGCATGGCTGGTACAGGTAGTCCTTGTTTAGTTACCACAATTGGGACCGGCAGCTCTGTCATTAAGCGAAGCGGTGGGTAAGTGGGAAGTCAGTGGCCAGAGTCTGCTTTCTGGCTTGAAACTGACAAGGCTGGTCAGTTTCACACCTTCCCCTGCTGTTTGCCTCCTAACCCCCCTTTGGACTGCTCACTCCTGCGCTGGGATAATTAACAAGAATGGAATTAATGTTTGTATTTACATTCATTGGAGAGGAAGGGGTTACAAGAGAGCAAGCAGGCACACAGTGGGGAATGCACATCAACAGCAACGCGTTGGCCTTACGGCACCCTGGCGGATGGGTGTCTCTGCCCAGAGAGCCAGTTCTGCCTGAACACGAGCAGCTCATTAGGATTTTTGGGATCCGATTCAGCCTTGCAGAAAGAAGCCTTGAAATCCATCCTGAAGCAAAGACGTGTTTGTGCTTCCTGCACCTACGTGCCTCTGTTGGAAAACACTTCAGAATCTTCCCTGCTGTAGAAGCAAAAGGTGTCTGGGGAAAGGGTCTCCTCCCCCACTTGCCCAGCGGAAAGAAGGCTGCCCGTGTGGCATGAGGGCAGTTGCGCAAGGGAGCTCTGCTCTCCTTTCTGTCCGTGCCATCTTCACTGAAGATTTCGGGCACCTGGCAGGGCAGGGCCAGCCTGACATGCACTTTCCCTGAAGAACTGCCGGGAGCTTACCCATTTCTGATTCTGAACATGAGAAATGTGTGTCTTCTGCTGTAGCTTTGTAAGTGTTTATCCAAGTGTGGTTTGTGTGATATCTGCCTGTGCCATGAGACCAGTTGTCTGGGCCTCTGTTTCCTCAGGCTGGTGCCATTTCCTCTAATTTTCAGATGTCCACAAAAACATGATCAACCCAGTGGAAGAAGAGAGCGCAGTCAAGAAAGAGCTGCTGCATCAGAAGCACTCGGAGCTCAAAGAGAAGCTCTACAGCATCAACCAAGGCTTTGAGCGCCTGCGCAAAGTCAGCCACCAGGGTTACGATTCCACCAGCGGTAGGATGCTCCCCCCTCCCCCCCGTTTGTGGCTCCAATAAGCTAATGAGGTGCTAGTGAGGTGAAGGTAGTCAAGCAGCAGGTGCAGGATGTTCATGAATTGCACTACTCCCTCTTAGCTGAGTTAAAGTCCAAATTTTGGGCTTGCCGTCTTGCCTGCAGCCTGGACGCGTTCAAAGAAAGCTGAGATAGTAGCAAGTCTGCAGCTGCGTTGAGCCCAGAAGAGGCACCAGGTGTCTGGAGGGCCACTGTGGCCGCTGTGTGGTAGGCAGAGGCACCAAGGAGCTGTGCTTGGGCTAGGAGGTGGGCAGTAAGAGGAGCATCAGCCCAGGGAGCTTTTGCCTGGTTGAATGTCCTTGGGAGGACCCCCTGATTGGCAGGTGAAAGGTGAGACTGTCTCAGCCCTTACTCCAGGCCAGTTCTGACCACCCCTTCTTAGTGCTCAGGGTTCAAGGGCCATCCTTGTGCTTTTTCTCTGCCCCTTTTCACAGGTAACCATTGCTTTTATGGTAGCCCTCCCCCAGTGATGCATCTTGCAGTAGTATTTCCCAGACACAAACAGATAAGTAGAGTTAGCTGAAAATGTACCTTTATTTCTTCCTCCAGAATTCGAAGAACCCCGTGTGATTGACTTGTGGGATCTGGCGAAATCAACTAATTTTACAGAGAAAGAACTTGAATCACTTCGGGTAGGTAGCCATGGCCTATTTGTAATCTCCATTTGCTCATCCTCCTCCTTTGGGGTGAGAGGCCAACCCACTACACCAGCCTCTGCCCTTAAGAGTGTGGTGGACGAGGGCTGCTTTTCATCACAGAGACAGTTGCGCACCCCAGGGTCTCTTCCCCAAGGCAGAACACGACAAATAAAAGCAGTCGTTTTCCAAAAGCACCTATGCTGTACTTTTCCCATGGGTCCTTAAAGCGCCTGAAGAATTGTGGCTGGATCATAGAATTGAAAGGGGCCGTTGAACCCAACCATCTGTTCGGTGCAGGGATCCCACTGAAAGCATCCCCAGCAGGTGGATGTCCAGGGAATGCCCTTGCCTGGTGAAAAATTCTGGAACTTGCACGTTTTTTGGTGATCTCAGCTGACTTACTAATGCGTTTCCTCTGGCAAGGTTAGGAACCCTTCCATGACCAGAGTGGCTGCCTTCTACTCCCCCCACTTTGCCCCCCACTCCTTGAAAAAGGGCTTTAATGGTGGGCCTGTTTGTACCTCAGGCAGTTTGTGGGGCTGTGTTGCTGCACATGGTGAGGATGGCAAGGGCTGGCGTGGCGTAGAGCTGCTGGCATAGTGATGCATTTCAGGAAGTTTTGGCGGCTGAGGTGTGGCGTCCACAAGTCCGTATTTTCTACTCCAGGAAGAACTAAAACATTTTGAGGCCAAAGTTGAGAAGCACCACCATTATCAGAAACAGCTGGAGATCTCCCACCAGAAAATGAAGCATGTGGAAGGAACGGGAGACAAAGAGCACCTCAGCAGGAACAAGGAGAAATACGTCCTGCTCGAAGAGAAGACGAAAGAGCTGGGATATAAGGTGGGTTCGTGGGGTGTCTTGGTCTCAGCAGCAGTGAGGCATTTGCCGTGGCTTTCCGCCATTCCTTTGGTGCTGGGGAGGGAAACTGCTGGAGCTCTGCTGAGTCTTCATTCAGTTATTGTTGAATGCATATCTTGCCTTGGCCTGAGGCCTCTTACATTAGAGAAAAAAAAATCTGAAACTGTAAAATCATTATAATTGAAATCAGTGTTGAGAAACTGTCATTGAAATAGATTGAGAAGGTAAAGAGGTGTGGGAGGTGTGAATTTTGCCAGGCCAGGGGGTCACGCAAAGGGGTCTGCTAAAGATACCCCCTTGCTGCTGGACTGGGTCAGCTGCTTGCCACAAAGGGCTGAGCAGGAGTGCAGGGAGGGAGGGGGCAACAGATCCCGTAAAAGCATTACGAGGACAATGAGCTGCGTGCGGGTTTCATTCTCACATCTGAGAAATACATGTTGAGCATTGAAAAATAGCCCTTAAGGTGAGGCAAATGTCCAGTCCAAAACAAGTTGGGGCTTGGACTTTTCTCTGTCTGTAACTTGTTAATTTCAGGGGGGAGGAGGGGATTTCAGAGAAGCGAAGTTGCTGCTTGAACAGGGAAGAAAGAGGTTTTGAGGCTTGTGTTTGTTGGGATCGGAAGTACGAGAGAAAATGGAATAACCACATTTTGTAGAAGAAAGGGAAGAGGAAGCAAGTGGGGGATGATGGCCCGGTCAGTTTGAAGGAATAGCCTGAGAACAGAATTGGAGGGGGGAAAAATGAGAGGAAGGAAATGCTTAGAATCCGCAACAAAATAAGCCTCTGAGAAGGGCTTTCGTTTCACATGAGCGGGTTGGGAGGTTGTAAAGTGTGAGGAATTAACAGATAGATCGAGGAGAACATGGGCGTGTGACCCATTCGCCACGTGAGGCCAACAAGCTGCTTTTTGTCTCCTTCTGAACTCCTCTGTACTTCTGCTGAAAATGAGGAATAGACTGAAATGCCAGTTCTTAGAATAGGCTTACAGCATTTAATAATCAAAGTCTTAAAAGCCTAACCCACCAAACCACCCAGAATCGGAGTACTGCCGAGGTGGTATCATCAGGGTAGCATAGCCAACTCCAGATGAAACAAAGGCAAAGCTTCTCATATCAGGCTGCTCCCCCTAAATTTATTCGCCATCTTGTTCTTTATCTGCTTTTAGTTACTTGATTTCTGCTGGTTATGATTTTGAACTGAGTTGTATGTATCCTACTTTCTTTGTTATGTTATGAGCCACCCAGAGTTATTTGGAATCAGCACCTAAATTGAATTAATTAAATTAAATTAAATTATGAATGAAGTGTTTAGTATCTACTTAGGATGAATAAAACATATTTTTTTCCTTACCAGGTCAAGAAACATTTGCAAGATTTATCCAGCAGAATTTCTAGAGGCCTTCAGCACAACGAACTCTGAAGCTTTCACTGCTTTGCATACTGGTCAGAATTCAGTACTGAAATGTATATATTACTTGATGTTCTGATGCAGATCTTCACTGACAATTTGGTTTTTTCCCAGTAATGTTTGTTTCAATTCCTGATCCCACCCTGTTGTACTTTTTCATAGCAGCAGACTTACAAAGTGCCATGAATTCTTGCTACGTGGGCTTAAGAGCTCTATGAAACAGAAACCTTTGAATGTAAAACAACGTTCAGGACAAGGGTTCCTGGAGAGAAATAAGATAATTGCTGGAATGTATGCAGCAGGTTTAGTATTTTTGTTCCAGGGTTAACCTCCTGGGTTAATAAAAATGGAGCCCTGTTAAGATATCGTTGCTGCGCTCGTATGTATCTAAGTCAGAAATCTTTGTCACTGATGCTCCTGACTTGTTTAGGGGCTTCCTTTTCATGCTGTGACTTCTGACATGCTTTAAGAAGGAAAGGGGAGGTGACCTCCACTCAGTCTTATGCTGCTGACACTAACAGAGACGCGTGGTCATTGGGGCCTTCTTGTCCGGCCTGGGGCAGTCCAGTCTGAAAAGCGGTGGCCACTCAGAAAGTCAGCTGGGCACCTGCTCAGTCAATTTGGGTGGGGTCTCTGAGCAGGAAGTGTTCTGTGCTGAAGGAATGCAGTGGAATTGACAGGCCGGCTAGGCTTTTCATGATTTAAACAGGGCCACCCTGATGTTGGTTGACTTGTGGTCTAGGGTCTGAAAACAAGTACATGTAAGGAGACACTTATGATCATTGCACAAATGTACTCGGGCCACACCCTAGGCTGTTTTGTGTCAATTTTTGTTATTGGGAGGGTGTACTGTAAGGGGTGGGAGAAAATTGGGCGCATTTGATCGTAGAAGTATGTTGGGCACCAGTTTTTTGTCATTGGTCTGTATTGGGGGGGCTTATTCTTGAGTGACTCCCTTCAGCAGATTCTTCTAAAACGTCTAGTACGTAGATGTATATGGTCTAGGCACGTTCACGTATCTGTAAATTTAGAAGCAAACGCTAACCTTAGTTGCTAACAGGGAAGGGAAATGCAAGCAACAGTCCAAGGTCGTTCACAGGATTCCAGACCCAGAAGACCTGTGATACCTGTTACTTTGGCCAAATCATAGACCTTGAGGGTAGCGCTGGTCCTTGGTCAAAGGTGGCCCCTTCCTGGCAGCCGCAGGTCATCGGTTAGGGTCCACAGGACTAGCCTGACCACACGACCCTCTTTCCTGGTATTTGTTGAAGGCCTCTTGGCATGTGCCATGGCTGTGAAGCTTCAGATTGATCCCGAGTCTTGTCATATCTTTAATTTTTAGTTCCCTTCCCTCTGCTGGAGGCTCCTCTTAGCCGATTTCAAAGCCATTTTTTATTTTCATCAAAATTTCCCTAGATTTGCTCTGTTCAATCTTAAACTTTCCTTGTTCCCCTTCATTGGAGTCTTTACAGATGTATACAACTGTATTTCTCTATAAACATTGTGCAATCTTTTTCACCCTCATTTGTTTTGCAGCCCTCCTTTATATGCGCTTTTGCTTATCTACAGCCATTTCCACCTCCTCACCCCACCGTCTTTTCACGCTTCCCGCTGGTGCAGCTGCAACATCGCTCTTTTCCAAGCAGCTTCTGCACTCCCTGTCCTTCTGCCCACATTCCGTCTGTCTTCTCATTTTTCCTACAGGATCCATACCTTAACTCCCTGCAGGCGCTCCACTTCTTCTCGGCTTTTCCTTTTCCTTCCGTGTCTAGTGTTTCCAGGATCCACCCTTGGCACTATCAAAAAATGGCCAGTTCCATGGTCAGCATCATTCAGCATCCTTGTACCTCAACCATAAACAATAAAATCAATCACGCTTTTAGATTTATATTCATTCCTTTACCAGGTGTGCATATGAATAGACACGCTTGAACAGCATACTCAAAGCAGACTTTTTTCCTAAAGAAATCAATGCGCGCTTGGCTGTACTCTTCTATCTCCTCTCTCCCATCAGTTCCCATCAGTTCAGTATGTTTTTCCGTTGGATGACCCTCATTCGGGATGTTGCCCCAGACTCCTTCCTGGTTCTTCTGTCATCACTGCTCACTGAAGCCACACTTGCCAACCTCTGGGCAGCGACTTCCATGTACGTTCACAGCAGTCTAGATCAGCCTTTCTCAACTGGGGTTCCCTGAGAGGTTGTGATGGGAACAAAACGAGGTTTTTTAATTTGGCGTGCCGCGCAGTGCAGGCATTTACAGCTGTGGGAATGTTTACGTGCCGCGACTTGGCTTCTGGGCTTCCTTGAGACCTGAAAATTATTTCAAGGGTTCTTCCAGGGTAAAAGGTTGAGTAAGGCCTCAAGTGGCACTAATTCGTGCTTGCTGACATACACGCTAACTCACTCAGAATGAAGCCTTCTCCTTCATTTCTCTGCATGTCACTGTCAACTTCATGAGATCAATTCACCTTCATTCGATCTTTTCTGTCTTTTCATTTAGTAGGTCCCGCCCTTGGTTGTTACTCCTCCTAGGTCCCAGGTGGCAACAGGAGGCCCTGGTACAGGGAGGGCGGCAGCAGCCCCCCGCCTGTGTGCACGCCCGCTGTGCACTCCTGGAAGAGTGCGGCCAGCGGCTTGGCGAGCTGGTCCCCGAAGGCCCGGTAGAAGGCCCAGTCCAGGATGTCTGGGCTCGGTGCGCAGCGCCTCCCACACCTCCCCTGCCACAATCAGGCTGCCCAGGGTTAGGGCTGGAGGTGCCTGTTCCCCATGTGCCCCCAAGGAGGGGGTCTGTGCTGTGCCCTGAGACACACACGGGGTGCAGCTTCTCTCACTATCACACTTAGTGGGAGTTGCAGGGAGGATCTGGGTGCCCCCGGGGGCCTGCCTGCCTTCTTCCTCTGTGCTGCAGGAAATTGCAGCTTTGTCCAAATAGGGAATTTTGGCAGATGTTGCAGGAAAAAGAGAAGTGCCTGCCTGGGCCCATGACCTCCCTCAGCCCTGAGGGTGCAGCAGCCATTCATGCCTCCCCTTACAGCTGATCCCCCTGGGCTCCCTCTCCACTGCCTTTAGCTTGTTTATTGATCCCCCCCCGGAAATTCTGATGAAAAAACACTGCTGCAGCGTAAGTGTAAGAGCCACGCTAGGTGCAATGCATGCTGTTTTTTGTTGGGAAATATGGGGTTTCAACCAAACCTGTCTCACACAAACACAAAGGGAGGGGTGGCTTCGCTGCAGCTTGGCTTTGCTGCTTTGTGTGCGAGGGGCTTGGATCCCCCCCTTTTTCCGGTTTCCCTCATTTTTCCTCCTCTTCTCATGGCTCTCCACGAGGTAGGAATGAATCCTCTCTCCTCCTCATGGGTTTAGTAGTAACATTTAACAACCCCCAACACAGGGTTATGGGCCCAGCATATTTAGAAAATGATGATCAGAGATTATTTCGTTACTGAGGGAACTGATTGCATTTAGTTTTTTAGAAGATGAGGATATTAACGAGCATTTATTTAACGCAGTCTATCTTTTAAAGGCTGAGCACAATTCAAAATCTCATGAATGAAAGACTAAAAATGGCTTTTCCTCTAAGCTCATTACCTGACAAATATTACCCTTTCGTAGCAGCGCAGAATTTACAAGGGATGAATTTGTCTCAATTGTTTGGAGCAATTAGAAGTGAAGCGAGGAGACATAAAAATTCTTTGTATTTCCATAAAAAGTCAACAAAAAACATGGGTTACCTGGCAGAAAAAGGGAAATGTGAGCAGAAGCCATTGATCGCTCATCAGCACAATAAACCCTTTGTTTGTCATTCCTGCAACAAGCCAGGGCACATAGCTAGATTTTGTGAAAGCAGAGACAAAAAGGATATTTCAAAAGGAAAAATTAGCTCTGCATACAGTTTTCAGAGCAGAAAATGCTCTTGGAGCTAATTCTAATGAAGCCAAAAGTCAATGGATCTTAGAGTCAGGTGCAAGCCAACATCTTTGTGGGAACAGAGATAACTTTAGTGAACTGAATGAAGAGCCACAAGGGAACGTTGCTCTTGCTGATGGGAATTCCATCTCAATAAGAGGAAAAGGCAAAATACCCGTGAGATGTTTTAATGGAGAAAAATACAAAGACCTCATAGTGACAGATGCATATTATGTACCACGATTGACAACCAATTTGCTGAGTGTGCGATCGTTAAACAGAAAAGGTTTCAGTGTAATGTTTAAAGCCAATAGAACATGTGAAGTAACCAGTGGTGGGCAGATTTATGTTACAGGCTTTGAGAAAACTGGAGTGTACCAGGTGAACTGTGAACAGCCACCACCAGGTGTCAGCCTCACCTGCCAACAGCAGCAGAGAAAGGACATCACCGCCACCATATGGCACAAGCGGCTTGCACACAGGGACTTTGATGCAATTTTTAGAATGAAGAAGCAAAATATGGTAAGAGACCTTGAACTAAGCAATCGCGAAAAATACCGGTCAAAGTGTATAGTGTGCATCAGAGGAAAGGGGACAAGGCCTGCCATACCCAAACAAAGGGAAAGGTGTACAATTAAACCACTTGAACTTATCCATACTGATTTATGTGGATCTCTTCAAACGTCAGCAGGTGGAAACAAATACATAATATGTTTTATAGATGATTTTTCCAGGTATTGTGTAACCTACCTGATGAAGGAAAAGTCCCAAACTGGGGATATGCTGAAGACATACATTGCTATGGTGAGGAATAAATTCAACCGGACACCTCAAGCCCTTCAAAGCGACAGAGGCGGTGAGTTCATTTCTAACACCATGCAGACGTACCTAACACAACTAGACGTAGAGCACAGATTAACCACTCCTTAGACGCCAGAGAGTAAAGGAATCACAGAACAGAAGAACAGATCATTGATGGACAGGGTGAGGCATATGCCGTTAGAGGCAGATCTACCGTTATCACAGCTACATACGTGCAAAATAGATTGCCAACCAGAGCCAATAAGGTAACGCCTTTTGAGCTTTGGCATGGGCGAAAACCAAGTGTCAAACATTTAAAGTGTTTGGATCTAAGGCCCGTGTCCCGTACCAAAAGAAAGGAGATCCAGACTAGACCCTAGAGCTGAAGAAGGGGTCATGATTGGCTACGCTTCAGGAAGCAAGGGATACAGGATCCTGAACCCAAAGACGGGAAGAGTAAGCATATGCAGAGTGGTCTACTTGGATGAGAGGGAGAGAGGCTGCTGCACTCAGGTGGATAATGACTGCGGAGAAACCAGCAGCAGCAGTTACCAGCCTGAGATGTTCAGCCTGACACCAGAAGACACAACCACACCAACCCAGAGGGAGATGGAAGTCCAGGAAGAGACTTCACCAGAGACAGATGATGAGGCCAAGGATACAGAAGAGGGTGAACCACCAGTCGTTGCTCCTGAACCTGCTCTGAGACGCTCATCACAACCCAACAAAGGAGCTCCAGCTGACAGACTTACCTACCTCGCAAGGTCGTTGCTACCAAGCGAACCCGCATCGTGGAATGAGGTGCTGCAAATGCCAACAGATGAGGCAAGTAAGTGGAAAAGGGCAGCACAGGAGGAGCTAGATGCTCTGGACAAAAACAAAACATGGACTTTAACTAACTACCAAAAGGCAAGAAGGCCATAGGATGTAAGTGGGTTCAAGGCAAAACAAGACGAGAATGGTGAAGTACAAAGGTACAAGGCCAGATTGGTAGCAAAAGGCTACTCACAGAAATATGGACAGGACTATGATGAATGTTTTGCTCCTGTTGTGAAACACACCACAGTTAGAACGCTTCTAAGTCTAGCAGCATCCAGGAGCATGGACGTTGAACGCTTAGATGTTAAAACTGCATTTTTACATGGGGAGATAGAAGAAGAACTTTACATAACACAGCCTCCAGGCTTCGCTAATCCCAATACTAAGCATCTCATTTGCAAGCTTCAGAAGGGGGTTTATGGCCTGAAGCAGGCAGCCAGAGCATGGAACAAAAAGTTAAACCAAATACTTCTTGACCAGGGTTTCGTTCGAGGAAAAGCTGATCCCTGCCTATACACAAGACACAGAAATGGGAGGGATGTGTATATTCTTTGTTATGTGGATGACTTAATGATTTGCCACAATAACAAGAGGGACTTGTTGATATTGTTTCTCTACTAAATAGAGAAGTAGAAGTGAAGCATCTGGGCAATGCTAGCTACTACTTAGAAATACAGATCGAGAGAGAAGAAGATGGGAGCTTTCTTCTAAGCCAGAACCAAAAGATTCTAGAACTGTTGGAAAGCTTAGGATTGCGAAATGCCAATCCTGCGCCTACACCGATGGAGACAACTTTCCACAAGCAACAAGAACCCAGCGATCTCCTACCAGAGAACAATGAATATAGAAGTGCCATGAGAAAATTGTTCTATCTAGCCCACCTCTAGACCAGACATTGCAGCTGCAGTGGGCATTTATGCAGAAAGACAAGCACGCCCACACAGAGAGACTGGACTGTGTCAAGAGGGTGGGAAGGTATCTAAAGGGTACCATGCGCCTAACACTAAAACTGCCAGCCACTGAGAATCCTAGACTAGTGGGATTCACCGATGCAGACTGGGCAGAAAGCATGGCTGACCGCAAGTCCACTAGTGGCTATGTATTTTTCTGTGGGGGTGGAACAGTGAGCTGGGGAAGTCACAAGCAAAGCACAACAGCACAGTCCTCTGCAGAAGCAGAGTATGTGGCAGCAACAGACACATGTAATGAGACTGTGGCTTAGATTATTGCTTGCAGACATGGGAATAGACGAACCAACCCCTATACAAGTCTTTGAAGACAATCAGAGCTGCATCAGACTTTCGCAGTCAGAGAAAGTAGGTGGGAGAACTAAGCACATTGATGTAAAGCATCACGTGGTGAGAGAGTTGCAACAACAAGGGTTAATCCGACTAGACTACTGTCCCACAGGAAACATGACAGCGCACATCTTCACGAAGCCGTTGTCGAGAACAAGTTATCAGAACTAAGAGAAAAACTAACTATTGTGGGACACAGAGACATGCAAGGTTGAAAAGAAGGGGTATTGGAAAATGTGGGGTTTCGACCAAGCCTGTCTCACACGAGCACAAAGGGAGGGGCGGCTCCGCTGCAGCCTGGCTTTGCTGCCTTGTGCGGGAGGGGCTCGGAGCCTGCCTTTTTCCAGTTTCCCTCCTTATGGCTCTCCACGAGGTAGGATTGAATCCTCTCTCCTCATGGTTTTTGTATTAACCACGCTAGGTGCAACGCGTGCTGTGTTTTTGACCCTCGGTGCGTTCCCAGTAACTGAGCAGGAAGATTGTCCTCTGATGCTGGACCACAACTCTTCCGATAATTTACAGGACCAGGTGTGCCGGTGCTCCCAGAGCATCTTCAGAGGAGCGCTGTTCTCCTCTCTGGGGAGAGTGGCAGTAGGCTGGTGGGGGGGAGGGGAGGGGAGGGGAGGGGAAACCTCCCTGAAAGCAGCCCAGATCAGCCGCAAGGCATGGATCGCACCCGTGGCCTGGGGCTAGCAATGTGTGGGAGCGTTCTGTTCGTCTGAGGTCAGTTCGTGCACCAGAAATGTGCCTGCTGTGCCACAGGAGGGCAGCAGCGCATCCAGGGAAGGGGAGGAGGTAGATAGCCCCCCACCCCCTCTTAGATGGTATGCTGGGGAAGGAAGGAAAGGGGGGGGAAGGAAAATTAACTTAGATCAGACCCAGAGGACCACAAAGATCAGGTCGCTCAAGGCCATGGTTTTTCCAGGGGTAATGCGTGGCTGTGAAAAGTGGACCTCGAGGAAGAGGAAAAGAAACAGAAGTGGAGATGGTTAGGAAGAGTACCGCGAACTGCGAAATGTAGTTATGAGGGACGGCTCCCTTGAGGCGATGGCAAGCAAGCCGAAACACACACGCTGGGCAAGCGGAGCAAGCTGGTGGCAGGTGAAAAGGGGGGCCTCTTGGGCAAGGCCATGGGAGCAGGGAGATCCTTGGCGTGTCCTTGGAAGAGGCAAGGTGGGTTGATGGGCACTTGACCACGCACCCTCGATGGCACCTGAAGAACTAAATACCACTCACCTCTCCGCTGCCCTCCCCTCCCCTCCCCTCCCCGTGAGCTTTACTCTCTCAGGTGACTGGAGACGGTTCATTCCTCACGAGAAAAGGAAGGGGAGACTATGAATGGGCAGCCCTGAGGGCTCGGAGAGCAGGTGCCAGGGATGAGCGAGGCCCCTCAGCTAGGCAATGGGCTAAGCCAAAAAAATAAAATAACCCTGCCCACGGTTAGTTTTCGTATGGTCGGTTGTGCGAGTGCCACTGCTCTGTTCCTGAGCTGTTGGCGCGGGGGTGAGCAAAGGGCCTCTGGGCACGAAGCCCTTACCCCTTCGGATGCGCTGGGCAGCGAGGCTGTGGATGTGATGCCAAAGAGCGGTTGCTATGCAGGGCGCACTGCTGCACAGCTGGATCCTGGGTTGCCGTGGAGACTGGCAGGTTGCTACGGTTACAGCGACGGGACCGCCACCCTGCCTGAGGATGCCTTGCGGAAGCCCCAGAGCTTGGCGACAGGGTTGGCTGCCTTCCAAGCAAAGGCCTCTGCGTTGCTAGTGGGATGCACAAGTGCCCCTGGGGAGGGGCCGGCGGGCGAGTGGGCGGCACCGCCTCCGGTCATCCTTCCGCACAAGCAGGGTGGCATCGGCAGAATTCCCTCCCTCCACAGCTGCTGCCCTCTGCCCACAGCTCCCGTCTTCCCTTTGGAGCTTCGGGGCCACAAAGGCCCCTCCTGCCTTCCACAGTGGCTCCACGTGCGTAGAGGAAGGCCAGTAGCAGAAGAGCCTTCCCTGCAGAAGCAGTCTACCGTGGCCCTCAGTAGGCCTGGGCCCGCACCCTCTGCACAGGTGGTTGTGGGGCTCCTGGTGCCTCCAGCCGTGTGGCGGCTGGGCATTCTGCAAGCTGGAGCACCACATCCTGCCCTCTTGTGCAGGCTCAGTGCCCAGGATTGCCCCCCCCCCCCCGTGCCAGGCAGGTCTGTTGGGGCTACAAGTCCCAGAATGGGGGGTGCCAAGTTTGAAGACCAGAGTGACTTGTTCCAGTAAACGGTGCGGTTGCAGCATGGCTGACGGGGAAGTGCCCAAGCCACCCCCGCCTGGCTTGGGGTGATGAGCGTATCTTTTTTCCCCACGATTACCCCGCCTCTTCCCAGGTTGCTCAAGGAAGCAAAAGGAATTTCCCTTCCTTGTATCTCCCCCAAAGTGGCCCCCCCACACCGCTGGGCTCAGAGGGAGCTGGCCCAGAGTCATCCTGCAGGTCCGTGGCTGTCGTCTTTGGGTCGGAGACCCTGCTGAGGATCGGCCCCTTACCCTGGCTGACCGTGGTCCTGTGGAGTTCATTGTATTTATTTATTTAATCTATATGGCCACCCAACTTCCGAATTATGACTGGTGGCTAACATAAGATTAAAACCCAAAATGAGAAAAAAGCGTGAAGTAGTTGAGGTTGGGGTCCCCCTAACTCTAGGCGGCCTGCCATCAAGGGGGCCCCTCTCTTGGCCAGGTGGGTGTCAGTGCTGCTCCACCCAGAGTGCTACACGGGGGGCCCTTCTGGATCCCAGCTTGACCCCACCAGACCGGTGAGGGCTGATCCTGATGAGGAAAGCAGCATTGCTGTGCCGTTGCTGGAACTTCCTAGCCAGGGCACGCTGGCACAAGGCAAGGCCTGCTGGGGGCGATGGCGTATGTGTTCCCCGTGTGGCTAGGCTTAGTGCACCCTTGGCGTAAATGCTCCTTCCTGCAAGAGCCCAGGATCCTTACTTAGCTGTTGGAAGGGGGGGCTACAAGGGGCACGTCCCATAGGACCCCATTCCCAGCTTCTTTCCCTGTGCCCACTGCCAAGCTGGCATCCTGGACATGTCCCTGGTAGGCTCAGCTTTCTCCTCCCTGTGCTCACTCTGAAACCTGCCTCTTTTCTTCCTTTGGTTTAAAGCCCACTGCCCTGCCAAGGGCTCACCAGTCCCCAGGTCAGCTCCCCCAGACCCTTCCCCACCAGGCCTATGGGTCTTCGTCCAGGGCCCATGGCAGCATTTGGACTACTGGATTGTCCTTTCCCGCCAGGAAGCGCCAGCTGGCTGCCCTTTAACCTTGGCTGTCACCCCAAGGTGGGTGGTCCCAGGTGCAGCCCCTACCTTCCTGTTATCTGCCTGCGATGCCCTTTAGACAGACTGCTTGTGGCACCTGAGCAAAGGCACAGCTGGTGGCCACAGCTGCTGTGCGACTCCCCCCCCCCCGCCATGCAATGCGGACTGGAAGGAGCTGTTCTGTCTCCATGTCACCCTGTCTGTCCTAGCCTGGCAGCAGCGGCTGCTACTATCTAATGATGCCCAGGAGGAGTGGGGAGCATCTGGAGCTGCAGCTTCCTCTGCTGAGTGCACAAACCTTGAGTCTCCCTTTCCTGGCACTCCTGCAGCCACCAGGGGCCGGGGCTCTTCATCCTGGTGACTTCAGTGCTAGGGAGGGCAGGGCCTTGGCAGGTACAGACAGTCCTCTACTTACAAACAGGTTACATTCCAAGAGGCTGTTTGTAAGTCCATTTGGTTCGTAAGTCCAACCGCAGCACCTTGCATAAGTATGCCCAAAAGTTTACAGCGTGCTGCATACATACACATGCACGCTGTAAGCTTCCGGGCATACATACACCTGTGCCATAAACTTCTGGGACCTTCATTGTTGGAGTTGTTGGAGGTTTGTCCATATTTGCAAAAGTTCATAACTCAAAAGTTCGTAGGTAGAGGACTGTCTGTAGTCCAGTAAGCCTGGGCCACCCAGTGGGGGGAGCAGGCCTATCTCTGGCAGGCGGTGTTTCTGGTCAGCCTGAGTGCAGCCAAGGAGGCCTCCGGGCAGGTCCGGCAGGAGCAGGAGTTATTCAGGGATGTCCTGGTTGGGAACTACCACATCCTCTCCTGAAGGTGAGGCATGACCTCCGATGGGCTGCCCAACAGCGTCAGCCCAGCTGCATCCTCAAAACAGATGACGACTACTTTGTCACACAGCATGGCTTCCTGAGTTCCTGGCTAGGAAGAACCTCCTCAGGAGCAGCCTCTGCTGGTGCCCGCTTTTCCTGGCAGAATCAGTGAGTCACCTGGCAGCCCTCCAGCAAGTGGTACGTTTCGAGGCAGGACTGTTCCCCCCAACAAGTTCCCCCCCACGCCAGCAGCACTGGCTACATCCTCTCCCTGGACGCAGCTGTGGGGATCCTGCGGGCTGCTCCATCCCAGTGGAAGATGCCTACGTGGGCATCTTGGCTCAACGGGCTGGGCTGCACCTGCAAGGAAGCACCCCAGGCAGAAGCCAGGCGGCAGGTCTGCAGCTACCACTACCGGACAGACATCCGCCATCTCCACCTGGGGGAGCAGAAGGCGGGAAGCTGGAAGCCCTTGAAGTTCCTGGCTGGGAGTGAGCAAAAGGGTGCCTCCTCCTCGTTTGCCGCTGGAGCCTCAGTGCACCCCCACCCCCTGCCCCATGGAGAGAGAGGCCCCCTAGAAATCCTCTTGCAGACCACGCCCTCCCTGCCTAGGGCAAGACTGTGCCCTGGTTGGCTGTGTGATGCAACGTGCCGAAGCGTGCAAGGCGCTTGGGCCCCTTTTCCAAAGCAGAACTCTAGTGGCAAAAAGCGGGCCGAGAGTGCAGAGACCACGTGGCTGCAAGAGGGGGCGCTTGGCACCCGCAAGCAGCCTCTGAGCCGTCCCCCACCTCCCACTCCACCTCGCCACCCAGCCCAGCGGTCCAGCCGTGAAGGCCGTCGCCCTTCTCCCCTCGGACTGCAGCTCGGATGCTTCCCAGAAGAACCACGGCCACCTGCTTCAAATTCGCCTGCAGGTTAGCCCTTTTATTTCCAGATAAACCCAGAAATTAATCTTGTGGAAACGAGTTCCACAGGTTAGCAACACGCTGTGTGAAGAAGTGCGATCTTCTGCCAGGATCCAGCAGGCCTCATTGGATGACCACTGGCCCTCCTGCTTTGAGGGGGAGAGAAACTGCTTTCGGTCCTTTTTTTCCATCCAGAGAGGAGGATGTGGCCGCGCTCAGCAGCCCTTTGCCTCCAAGCAACAGGGTCCCAACAGCCCTAGCCTTTTTTCTTAGGGGAGCCCTTTTGAGCCCCCCGGCCGCTTGGGTGGCCCTCCACTGCGCTTTCCAGCTCTGCTCTACCCTTTTCCAGGGCCTGGAGTGGGGCAAGCACTTCTGCATTACTGCAGCCATTCTTCCTCCTCTGCTTTTATTTAAGAACAGTACTTGTACGGCATGCTATGCGCTGGATATTCAGCTTGCCCATATTTGGCTCGTTCCACATGCCAAACGCGGGTGCTCCCTCTGCCAAGGCCCTGGCATGCCATGCTGTGGGCTGCAGCCTCGCCTTCCACTTACGAGCTCTTCACCTTGGCCAGCTGCCTTTTCAGCAAAGCGTCTAGCAAATAAGGCCTATTTGCAGGGGCGTAAATTGCACTCGGAATTCCTGCCCCCTGGCTTGGGCCTAAGCAACCGGAGTTGGGTGGCCAATAGATTGAAATTAATGACGACAACAATAAAAATGGCTCTGTGTGCGTGTGCGCGCGCTGCTTCTCCCAGCAACCGATTCCTGCATTTCTGCTGCCTTTGGACAAAGGAAATCTGGAGCAAAGAATGCCTCGGCCTGCCTAGCAGCGCCAGGTGTGGGGAGCATGGCAAGAGGCACCAGGGTGTGGGGTGCCCTTCTTGCCCTTAGGAGCACCGGAGCATGGATACACGACAAAGCGCCATCCCCAGTACACTCACAGCTGCTGTACTGGTGGAGCTGGGGACACGCTGGGCCTTCTGCAGGGTGCGTGATGGCCCGTGACGGCTTGGCTGAGCTCCCTCGGCCAGAAGGAAGGCCAGACTCACCTCTCCCTGCTTGCCTTCCCCGCTGCACTTGGTCGCCTTGCAGGCTCTTTGGTCCTAGCGGGAATGCCGGGCTGGGCCCTCTGCAGCAGGCTTTCTCTCTGCCCGTTGCGGAGGGGAGAAGAGTGCCCCTGGCCGCCCCCTCCCTGAGTCATGCCAGGCCCTGAGGCTGCTCCCCCAATTGGGAGTCCTCTTGCCACCAGAGGACATCTCCGGGTCTGCCGAAGCAGCAGGAGAAGGCCGCGGGCTTTCCCCTTTGGGTTGGGCAGGCAAAGGGCCCCCCACCAGGGGGAAGGACTTGGGGGGCTGTGGACCACAGCAAGCTAGCAGGAAGCTCCATGGCACCCCCAAAGGACTCCGGGGTGGGGGGCAAATAACCCAGGTCTCCCTCTCCACTCGGACAGCAGCACGTGGCGTCTCCGGCCCCCCGAGGCTGCGCGCCCGGCTCTGGCTCTGGCTCTGGCTCTGGCTCTGGCTCTGCACCGGCTTCCCCAGCCCTCCACCGCCCCCACGCAGCCCCCGCCTTCCACCATCCCAGCTGTGCCCAAGCCTTCCCGCGGCTCTCCTGTCTTGGCTAAGGGGATGACGGGTGGGGGTGGCCTCGGATGCACTGGGCTATTCTGAAATGCCCCGGCGGAGAGGAGGGCTCCGCAGACCCTTGAAGTTAATCTGCTTGGGAATAAATACTCCAGGTGGCTTTCACTGCAAAGAGGCACTGCTTCCCCGACCACCCTTCGGTCTGGCCTGTTTCAGGGTTCTGCAATCCTCCCGCCCGGCTCAGCATCTTGAAAACCCCGCTTGGCTGCCACTGGAAGGGAGGAAACACAGCTCAGCCCTACTCCTCCGGTGACCTGCTCACGGGGGGGGGGGGCGGGGGGAGGTGCCACACAAGCCCCTTCCTTTGGTTTCCTTGCTGGGTTTCCAGTAAAAGCAAGAGCAGCCGCCACCGCACCAAATGCGGATCTGAGCCGCAGAGCTCGGGCTTGGGCTGCTCGGGTGCGGGCCCGGGAGGGGAGGCTACTTTGGGCCACCGCAGGCTGGGTGGGAGAAGGGCCCCTGGCCGACTCCGGCAGCCTCCGCCAGCTTCCAGAGCACTCCCGCTAGCTCCCGGTCCCGTTCTGCCGGCTCTGGATGGGAGCTGGCGGCAGCTTCTGAGGGATCCCAGGCGGACACGGTGAGGAATGGGTCAAGCGGGGCGTTCCTCGGCTTGATGACGGCCCGGCCCCTTCTGGCAAGGAAAAGTGGGGCCTGGGGCCCTCTTTCTTCAGCTCCGCCCCCGCCTTGTGCACCGCCTTCTCCAGGCCGCCAGCACTCACCTCCGCCAGGCCTGCCCAGGGAGCGCGGGACCCTCCTGTGCTGGTGATGCTTCTCTGGGCCTCGGTCTGAAGCCCACAGGCTCCGAGTACCAGGAGTGGAGAGACGCTCGTTCCCCACCCTCGGCGGTTGGACGCTGCTGTGCTTCTCTAGAAAAGGCGGGGTCAGCGTTCCTGCTGTTGGAGATGCAATGAGAGTGAGAGTGAGTGAGTGAGTGATTATGGACCATCAGGTCGTGGTTGTTTTGGTGCCTTCGGATCAGTCTTGACTCCTGGAGAAGTCTGGAGAAGTCCCTGCAGTTTTCGAAAGTGGTTTGTCCTTGCCTCCTTCCTAGGGCTGACAGGGAGACACTGGCCCAGGGTCCCCCAGCTGGCTTCCCACCTAAGTAAGGCAGGATTATAGCTCATGGTCTGCCACTTTCTAGCCTGGTGCCTTCACCGCTGCACCAGACCGGTTCTCTTTCGACTCCCAGCAATCACACAGATAGATTTTCTCTGTGAAGATCTCCCTCTGACCTGTTCTTTCCCCTTTCCCAATGATGCCCCCGCTGCATCTGTAACTGAGTCCAGCTGGTCAGCCTCTCCTTTTCCTTCCTTCCAAATGGCATTAATGCTTCATTTAAATATGTTTGCACAGTATCCTATAGTAGTTCCTTTGGGGGAGGAAGTGACCACATCTATTAGCACATTTATGAGACGAGATTTAATGTTCTCTGATGTTCATATTCTTTTGAACTATTCCCCTATCACCTGGAACTTGACACCCAGATGAAGAAAGTGGATTCTCCTTGCTCTGCTTATTGTTGAAGGACTTCTTCACCATTGGAAGGATAAACACACTTTTCAAGTCTGCAGGCAAGATAAAGTTGGGAAGAATGGCTAATGTTTCAGGTGAAGGAGAAAAGACCAAAAAGTCTGGGCAGGCTTAAGCAGCGGACTGAAATGGGAGGATGGAATCGAACAGGGAGAAATGGCAAGGTCAGGATCTGGACCTAGTCAAAAGAAAAGGCATTAATTTATTCTCCATAATGCCTGAGGGTAGAATAAAAACCAATGGGTGGGTTTTACAGAGGGAGATCCAAACTCAAAATAAGGAGCAATTTCCTGACCTCGCTTAACAACCCTAATTGGGACAGGCAACTCCATTGCTAAGTGATGTGATCATAAAGTGGAAAATCACATGACCGCACTGACTTATGACAGCAGTTCCAGTTGCACTCGTGAAGCATGATGTCACCTCCTGCCAGCTTCCCCATTGACTCTGCTTGTCGGAAGCCAGCTGGGAAGGTTGCAAATGGTGAACATGTGACTGCAGGATGCTGTGACCATCATAAATGCACACTGGTTGCCAAGCTCCCAAATCACAATCACATGACCATGGGGACACTGTGATGGCTTCAAGGACTGGTCACAACTTTTTCCAGCGCTGTGGTAACTTCGAACAGATGCTAAGTGAATGTTAAGTGAGGACTGCCTGTATTAAGCAGTGGAACAGCCTCCCGGAGTTTTTTGAGCAAAGATTGGCCTACAACACTCCAAGGTCACTTCCAACTCTATGATTCTACAAATCTAGGGTGGAGGAGACCTGGCTTGGCAGTAGTACATGAGAAAGGGATCTGAGTGTCCTTACTGAGCACAAGTTGAACATGAGCCAGTGGTGTGTTGCAGCTGTTAAAAAGACCAATATTATCTTGGATTAAGAGGATCCAGATCACAGGAAGTAATGATTCCCCTCTGCTCTCCCCCCATTTGGAGTCCTGTGTCCAATTCTGGGCACCCCGGTTTGAAAAGGACAGTGACAAACCTAAGCAAATTCAGAGGAGGAGGAGCACTACCAAGACAGTGAAGGGCCTGGAAACCAAGCCACGGCAAAATGGTTAAAGGACCTAGGTGACTTCAGTCCACCAAAGAGACAACAGTGCAGGGAAGGGGAGCTGGGGTGGGAAATGTCCTCCAGGAGACTGCTGGCATCTAGGGCGCTGTCCGGCAGGTAACCGGATGGAGACCTTCCCTGTGAAGCTGGACTCTATGGACAAGGTGGGGACGCTGCTTTTGTACCACCCTTCCTGTTGCATCCTCCCTCGTGGAGCTGCTAGGCCTCACCACTGGCTTGGCAGTGGAGCTCCCAAGACTGTGGAGGCTTCGTCTTGCCTTCAGCTCAGGAGGTCATGGCAACCGTGACAGCCACGGGCCTTTCCCAGGTCACCTGGGGCCCAACGCACTCTGCAGGCAGACCACAGATCTTCTCCAAGAACTCGGTCTTCTTGTCTTCATCCCCTTTTCGTGGTGGTTTCCCTTTGAGAAGGGGCCGTGTTCAGGCTCCTGATATCCTCAGGTGGCCCTAAGGAGGGCAACGTCCTTCCCAACTTCAATTTTTGCTCTCTAATTAACACCAAGCAAGTTGTATTACACTTGATAGGAAGTGTTGGGGGTAGGGGGGGAGAATGCTGATTATTTCTGCAGTTTTGAGCAGCACTGCACCTGTCATTTTCAGGTTTCTTTCTGAGATAGGGTGGGGTTTGATTCTTCTGTGTGGAGGACCCTGTAAGGTTGCCTACATTTTAAGAGAACTTAAAATGCGAGGCCGTATCCACTCCCCTTGTTTATTCAGCCTCTATGCAGAATGGATATTGAGGGAAGCTGGGTTGGAGGAAGATCAGCATGGTTTAAAATTAGAGGAAAAAGGTCACTAACTTGCATTATGCTGATGACACTACTTTGATGGCTGAAAATGCAGCTGATCTGCAAGTTTTGCAAAGAGCACAGTAAAAAAATGGGACTAAGATTGAAGAAGACCAAACAAATGACAACACCCTTAGAACTGACAGTGAAGATACTGAAGTGGTGATTGTGCCTGTTTTTTGGGATCGATTGTCAACAATACAAGAACCAGCAGCCGAGATAGAGGCGGAGCTGGCGTCGCGGCGGTACGGTGTGCGATCTTGAGCTCCCAAGATCGCAGCCGATATCTCCGGTGCTGGATGGTCCCGAAGGACCCAAGCCGTCCCATAGAGATGGCGATTATATAGGGCACGTCCTGTAGATCTCAGGGACACCGCAAAGTCCCTGGTTGATCCAGGAGAAGTCCCTAAAACCAGCGACGGAGCGGCAGCCATCAAGACTGCAAAAGCCGGGACAGCTCCAAAACGGAAGAAGAAAGACAAAGTGTGTCAACTGGGTGAGATGGACTTTTACTATTTAACTTTTCTTAGAGGACACCCTAAGTAATTTAAAGAGAATTTTTAAAAGTGAAGAAAAGTGGGACTAAGCGGCGAGATCGAGCCTCTTAAAAAAAAAAAAATCTTTAGTTTTTCAATTTTCCCTTTTTATTGGACTTGAATTTGGCAAAGTGTGTTTTTTAAAAAAAAAAATTCAACTGGACTGGCTTTTCTTTTAGATATTTAACAATTTTCGATTTCAAGCTTCTTCTTTGGGACTAAGATTTCTTTTATTGCCTTAAGAAACATATTTTTCTTTTTTCTCTCTCTCTCTTTGGCTTTGGGAAATAGGGAAAGCGGAATGAAGAGAAAGTTAATGAAAGACAGTAGCACTGCCATCTAGAGGCTTGGATATATTGTTTTTTTTTTTTACCGTGACTTGTGTTATCTATATTCAAGGACTTTGGGCTTTCTAAAAAGATAGTGGGATGTGCATGATAAACTGTTTATACAGGTGCCATCCGAACAACTATAAATAAGAAAGCGGAGTTGAAAGTGGATTTTGAAAATGTTTAAGATGGAAAGTTTGATTTAGTCACAAGAGCCTTGGATATTTAGTGGCAGTAGCTTACTTCTTGCTAGAAGTTTTGGGGTTTTTTTTCTACCCTCCCTTTAGCTGGATTTTTAAAGAGACTTAGTCCTTTTTTTTCTTTTCTTTTCTTTTCTTTTCTTTTCTTTCCTTTTTTATTTTTTTATTTGTATATTATTGGATTAAGGTAGACAAGTGCCTGAAGATTTTTTCCCCTTTCCCTTCTTTTCCTGTTTCCCTTTTCCCTTTTCATTGTTTTTTATTTCTATCTTTTGGAGTAGTAGCTGTGGTTTTTGCCTTTTTTCTTTCCTCCTTTTCTCTTTTCTGCAGTTTCAAGCACCAAGATGAGCAGGAAAATAATAGCCCCAACTTCATCAACATCAGTAGTTTCCTCCTCACCACCTGGGAGACAACGCTCAATCCAGACAATGATACAATATGAAAAAGAGAAGGGAAGTGACATTGCAGGCAATTATGCAAGAAATCCAGAAGATTGGAAAGAGGACAGAGAATATTGAGCATAGAATTGAAAAGACAGATGAAAGTATACAACAGATGATGACAAAATATGAGGAGAGATTCAAGAAAATCGAAGATGAAGACATACAAAGAGATAAGAAAAATGGAGATATCGATACCCGATTGAGTGAAGTCGAAAAAGGCAGGAGTGAACTACTAGGATGGGAAATTGATAAATCAGAATACTATTTGAGATTTCAAAATATAGAGGAAGAAAAAGGTGAAAATCTTCCGGAAACAATGACAGAAATATTGGCAGAAGCATTGGAGATAACTAAAGAGAAGATGATGGATGGGATGGATGAAATTTTTCGTGTTTACACAAGATATGCAATGAGAAATAAACTACCAAGAGAAGTACATATAAGATTTACTAAAAAAACTATTAAGGCACAGATACTTCAGGTGGCAAGAGAGAAAACACTAAAGTACAAAGACAAAGAAATTGTAGTCCTGAAGCAGGTGCCAAGAAGAGTAAGAGACATAAGAAGGCAATACTCATTCTTGACTAAAGAGCTACTCAAAAGAGTAAACTACAGATGGCTGATTCCAGAAAGTCTCCAGTTTACCTGGCAGGAACAAAGACAAAGAGTTGATACAGTCCAAAAAGCAGAGCTATTTTATTCAGAATTTTTCAGAGGAAAAGAAGAAGACACACAAAAGGAAGAATTGTTAATTGAGTTTCAAGAAGAATGTGTGGCAGTAATTGAAAAAGAAAAAGAAGAAAGTGTGGTAGATGGTGTTCCCAGAGAGCAATGAGAAGTAAGATCTACTAGAGTAATTAAACCCTTGTACAAAGCCTAACATGGAGGAAAGAAAATTGATTACGATCAATATAAATGGACTCAATTTAGCTACTAAAAGAAGGAAAGTATTTCATAAATTAGAGAAGTTAAAGTTTGATATAATTTGTCTGCAAGAAGTACACATCAAAAAACAACATGAATATTTGCTCCAGCAAAAAAAATTGGGTAAATTATTTACTTCTTTGACACAATGTAAAAAAAGAGGTGTGGTCTTATATATTAGAGATGCAATGCTGGCAGAACAAATTTATGCAGATGATGATGGAAGGATTCTGATGGTTGAAATAATAGATAATAATGTTAAAACTCTTTTAATTGCAATTTATGCTCCCAATGACAACCAAGAAGAATTTTACAGGAAATTACATATGAAAATAGTTGAATTGGACTATGCTAATATTTGTATGATGGGAGATTTCAGTGGAATAATTAATGATCAATTGGATTACAAAACACAGAAATCGACAAAGAGAACTAGGAAGACACTGCCAAAATCCTTCCTTCGAATGATAGAAGAAATAAATTTGAAAGATGCATGGAGAGAAAGAAATTCGGCAAATAAGCAATACACTTTTTATTCAAACAGACATGCATCTTGGTCTAGAATTGATATGGTATGGATGTCAGCGGACTTATTTGCCAACATTCGAGAAATTGAAATACAAACAAGTACTTGGGCCGACCACAACCCAATGGTAGTTATCTGGAAAGGACAACAGAAGAGATCTAGATGGACCTTAAATAATAGGATACTAAAAGAAAAAGATTTTAAACAGAAAATAGAGAAAGAACTTGCCTTCTTTTTTAATGAAAATAAAAAAGAGGATACATCATCACAGAATCTTTGGGACACAATGAAGGCCTATACAAGAGGTTTAATAATAGATTATACAAGAAAAAGAAACATAATGCAGAAAAAGACCTTTAAATTATTGGAGGATGACCATAAAAAACTGGAAGAAGAGTTACAGAAATCCCCGCAAAAAAAAGACATTAAAGCTAAAATGGATTTAATCAAACATAAAATGGGACTAATGGAAAAGGAGGAACTAGCACAAAAAATCAGAAGCGCTAAACAGAACTACTTTGAAGATGCAAATAAACCAGGCAGATGGCTAGCTTACAAACTGAGAAAGGAGAGAGAATCAAAAAGGATTAATCAATTGATAAATGAAGAAGGACAGATCTGCTTTGGTAATGAGGGCAAGAAAAAAATTATACAAGATTACTATGGAAAATTGTACTACCAAGAGAATATTCAAGAAGAAGAAGTAAGACAATATTTACAGAAAGCGAAATTACCCCAGATACCTAAAGATATTGAAATAATGTTAGAGGGGAATATAACTATGACGGAACTAACAGAAGCTTTAAAAAAGCAGAATGTTGGGAAAGCTCCAGGTCCAGACGGGCTGCCAGTGGAATTCTACAAAACCTTCCAGGAAATATTGAGCCTCCAACTATTGGAAGTTATGAATGAAGTTATGACAAAGAAGAGGATACCTAAAACATGGACTGAAGCATACATTACACTTATACCGAAGGAGGACACTGACCCGCAACAGGTCAAAAATTATAGACCTATATCTCTATTAAATTCAGATTATAAAATTTTTGCTTCAATTTTGGCAGAGAGACTGAAAAGATACCTAAATAATTTTATTCATGCCGATCAAAACGGATTTCTGCCAAAGAGACAAATCAAAGACAATATGAGAGTAATTCTGGACACTCTGGAGTATTATGAGGCACATCCTGAAAAGCAAATGGCCTTGATATTTTTAGACGCACAAAAAGCCTTTGACAATGTGAGTTGGCGATGTATGTTATTGCAATTGGCACAAATGGGCTTTAGCAAAAATTTCACTCAAGCCATTGAAACAATATACCATAAGCAGACTGCAAAGGTCATGATAAACGGAGATTTAACAGAACAGATAGACATAACAAAAGGGACGAGACAAGGCTGTCCACTATCGCCCCTGTTGTTTGTTTTAACATTAGAAGTGTTGAATAGGAATATAAGAGAAGAGAAAGAAATAAAAGGAATGAAAATCAAAAAGGAAGTGTACAAATTGCAAGCTTTTGCGGATGACCTAGTATTTATACTAGAGGATCCATTGGAAACAGCACCCAAATTAATTGAAAAGATAGAAGAATATGGAAAAGTAGCAGGTTTAAAAATAAATAAAGATAAAACAAAGATATTAACAAAGAATATGTTAGCAAGGCGAAAGAAAGAACTGGAAGAAGTCCTAGAAATACAGGTCACAAACAGGGTTAAATACCTAGGGATATATATTACACCAAGATATAGTACATTGAAGGAGGATAATTATGTTAAACTCAAACAACAGATCGCAACAGATTTGACAAAATGGGAGAACCTACAATTATCAATGATTGGGAGAATATCCACCATTAAGCCCCTTCATGGATCACTGCCTTGTCGTGGCGAAGGGGCTTGCGTAACTCAGTGAAGCCATGAGCTATACCGTGCAGGGCCACCCAAGACGGACAGGTCATGACAGAGAGTTCTGACAAAATGTGGTCCACTGGAGAAGGAAATGGCAACCCACTCCAGTATCCTTGCCAAGAAAACCCCATGGACAATGTTAAAAGGCTAAAAGATATGACGCCGGAAGATGAGCCCCTCAGGTCGGAAGGTGTCCAATATGCTACTGGGGAAGAGCGGAGGGCAATTCCAAGTAGCTCCAGAAAGAGTGAAGCGGCTGGGCCAAAGCCGAAAGGACGTTCAGCTGTGGATGTATCTGGAAGCGAAAAGAAGGTCCGATGCTGCAAAGAACAATATTGTATAGGTACCTGGAATGTAAGATCTATGAACCAAGGCAAGCTGGATGTGGTCAAGCATGAGATGACAAGACTGAACATCGACATCTTGGGAATCAGCGAACTGAAATGGACGGGAATGGGTGAATTTAATTCGGGTGACCATTATATCTACTACTGTGGGCAAGAAAACCTTAGAAGAAATGGAGTTGCAATCATAGTCAATAAGAGAGTGGGAAAGGCAGTAATGGGGTACAACCTCAAAAACGACAGAATGATCTCAGTGCGTATCCAAGGCAAACCATTCAATATCACAGTCACCCAAGTCTATGCCCCAACCACTGATGCTGAAGAAGCTGAGGTTGACCGCTTCTATGAAGACCTACAACATCTTCTAGAACTAGCACCAAAAAAAGATGTCCTTTTCATCATAGGGGATTGGAATGCTAAAGTAGGAAGTCAAGGAGTAATCGGAATAACAGGCAAGTTTGGCCTTGGAGTACAAAATGAAGCAGGGCAAAGGCTAATAGAGTTCTGTCAAGAGAACAAGCTAGTCATAGCAAACACTCTTTTCCAACAACACAAGAGACGACTCTACACATGGACATCACCAGATGGTCAATACCGAAACCAGACTGATTATATACTTTGCAGCCAGAGATGGAGAAGCTCTATACAGACAGCAAAAACAAGACCAGGAGCTGACTGTGGCTCAGATCATGAGCTTCTTACTGCAAAATTTAGGCTTAAATTGAAGAATGTAGGGAAAACCACTAGACCACTCAGGTATGACTTAGATCATATTCCTTGTGAGTACACAGTGAAGGTGATGAATAGATTTAGAGGATTAGATTTGGTAGACAGAGTGCCTGAAGAACTATGGACGGAGGTCCGTAACATTGTACAGGAGGCAGCAACTAAAACCATCCCAAAGAAAAAGAAATGCAAGAAAGCAAAATGGCTGTCTGATGAGGCTTTACAAATAGCTGTGGAAAGAAGGAATGCGAAAAGCAAGGGTGAAAGGGAAAGATATAAGCAACTGAATGCAGATTTCCAGAGAATAGCAAGGAGAGATAAGAAAGCCTTCTTAAATGAACAATGCAAAGAAATTGAGGAAAACAATAGAATGGGGAAGACTAGAGATCTCTTCAAGAAAATTGGAGATATGAAAGGAACGTTTAGTGCAAAGATGGGCATGATAAAGGACAAAAAAGGCAGGGACCTAACAGAAGCAGAAGAGATTAAGAAGAGGTGGCAAGAATACACAGAAGAACTATACAAGAAAGATCTTAATGTCCCTGATGTCCACGCTGGTGTGATCGCTGACCTTGAGCCAGACATCCTAGAGAGTGAAGTCAAGTGGGCCTTAGGAAGCATTGCTAACAACAAAGCTAGTGGAGATGACAGTATTCCAGCTGAGTTATTTAAAATACTAAAAGACGATGGTGTTAAAGTGCTGCACTCAATATGCCAGCAAGTTTGGAAAACGCAACAGTGGCCACGGGATTGGAAAAGGTCAGTTTACGTTCCAATTCCAAAGAAGGGCAATGCCAAAGAATGCTCAAACTATCGCACAATTGCACTCATTTCACATGCTAGCAAGGTTATGCTCAAAATCCTACAAGCTAGGCTTCAGCAATACATGAACCGAGAACTACCGGATGTACAAGCTGGGTTTCGAAGAGGCAGAGGAACTAGAGATCAAATCGCCAACATTCGCTGGATCATGGAGAAAGCACGAGAGTTCCAGAAAAATATCTACTTCTGCTTCATTGACTATGCAAAAGCCTTTGATTGTGTGGATCACAACAAACTGTGGCAAATTCTTAAAGAGATGGGAGTACCAGACCACCTTACCTGTCTCCTGAGAAATCTGTATGCAGGCCAAGAAGCAACAGTTAGAACCAGTCACGGAACAACCGATTGGTTCAAAATAGGGAAAGGTGTACGACAAGGCTGTATACTGTCACCCTGCTTATTTAACCTATATGCAGAGTACATCATGAGAAATGCCAGGCTGGAAGAATCACAAGCCGGAATTAAGATTGCAGGGAGAATCATCAACAACCTCAGATATGCAGACGATACCACCCTAATGGCAGAAAGTGAAGAAGAACTAAAGAGCCTCTTGATGAGGGTGAAAGAGGAGAGTGCGAAAGCTGGTTTGAAACTCAACATTAAAAAAACTAAGATCATGGCATCTGGACCCATCAATTCCTGGCAAATAGAAGGGGTAGAAATGGAAGCAGTAACAGACTTCATTTATTTGGGCTCCAAGATCACCGCAGATGGAGACTGCAGCCATGAAATTAAAAGACGCTTGCTCCTTGGGAGGAAAGCTATGGCAAGCCTAGATAGCATATTAAAAAGCAGAGACGTCACCTTGCCGACAAAGATCCGCATAGTCAAAGCTATGGTTTTTCCAGTAGTAATGTATGGCTGTGAGAGCTGGACCATAAAGAAGGCGGAGCGCCGAAGAATTGATGCCTTTGAACTGTGGTGCTGGAGAAGACTCTTGAGAGTCCCCTGGACTGCTAGGAGGTCAAACCAGTCAATCTTAAAGGAAATCAACCATGATTGCTCATTGGAAGGATCGATAATGAAGCTCAAGCTCAGATACTTTGGTCACCTAATGCGAAGAGAGGACTCTTTGGAAAAGACCCTGATGCTGGGAAAGATTGAAGGCAAAAGGAGAAGAGGACGGCAGAGGATGAGATGGTTAGATAGCATCACTGAAGCAATGAGCATGAAACTGAGCAAACTCAGGGAGGCAGTGAAGGACCGGAAGGCCTGGCGCAGTATGGTTCATGGGGTCACGGAGAGTCGGACACGACTTAACGACTAAACAACAACAACAACCACCATTAAGATGAATATATTGCCTAGGATATTATATTTATTCCAGACAATTCCTATTCGTCTAGGGAAAGAGTTCTTTGATGACTTAAATAAAATTGTATTGAAATACATTTGGTAGGGTAAAGAAGCAAGAATAAAGCTTAAACTTTACAAGACGCAAGAGTAAGAGGTGGGTTTGCCTTGCCTAACTGGGAATTATATTACCAGGCGACAAATTTGATGTGGGTAAAGGATTGGATAACTTTAAGAAATAATAGATTATTGACATTAGAGGGACATGACTTGATGTTGGGCTGGCATGCTTTCCTATGGTATAAGGGAACGAAAACACAGGGCTATTTTAGAAGGCATTATATTCGAGAGGCATTGTTTTTAAACTGGGAGAAGACAAGAAGACAATACTATTTAAAAGTTCCACGATGGATATCCACTATCGAAGCCTTCTCTTATCCAATAACATATAAAAAGGAACAAACAGATATCCTGAGATATTGAATGAAAAGGGTGAACTTAAAACTATGCAAGTGTTGGAAGAACAAGGTATAAAAATGAATTGGTTTTCATATTTGCAAATACAATCTAGATTTGATAAAGATTTTAAAGCAGAAGGTATTTATGATAAGTTGACTGTTCTAGATAAAATTTTGATAGGTACTGATGAAAAGGTGATTAAAAAACTTTATGGACATTTACTAGAATTTAAAATGGAGGAAGAACAGGTCAAAGAAACAATGATTGCATGGGGGGAAAAAATTTGGATATGGAATTGATTTAGAGAAGTGGCAAAAACTATGGTCTCAAAACTATAAAATGACAATGTCAACTGCATATAAAGAAAACTTGTATAAGATGTTTTACAGGTGGCATTTACCCCCAGCAAGGATCGCGAGAATGTGTAAGAACAAGTCTGATAAATGTAGGAAGTGTCATCAGATACCCGGCTCATATTACCATATGTGGTGGACATGCTCAGAAGCCAAAAGATATTGGATTAAAATCCACACATGGTTGGAAAAAATGACAAAACAACACATAGACTTTAAACCAGAGACATTTTTACTGGGAATTATGTCAGAAACATACAGTAAAGAATTGAAATACCTGATTGTAAATGTTTTGACAGCAGCTAGAATTGTATTTGCTAAGAATTGGAAGAATGAAAAAGTACCTATGCAGGAGGAAGTTATTAAGAAAATTATGGAATGTGCTGAGATGAGTAAATTGACATTTGAAATTAGAGAGCAAGAAGACAAACAATTTTATATGATATGGGATTTGTTTTATCAATGGTTGGATGAAAAGATACAGTAATGTAATAGATTAGGAAATTATATAATAGAAACTCAATAAATTGATATAAATTACTATATATATATATAATCAATGGACAAAAATGATACAAATCTTATAATGAAAGCTATAATTTCTCGTAATAAATGGTGTTATAGATAGACTAGTCACAAATGATTAATAATTAATAATTGATAACTGATAAATATATAAATATACGTTGGATAGATAACATGAGAATCTATATAAATGGTGAGTGAAGACTATGAAAGGATGGCACAAATGACTGGTAACTGGCTGACACACGGTTTAAGATGGAAGATGGTTTTTATGTTTTTTATGTTCTTGTTTGTTTATGTATGTTTGTGTTTGCTGCAAAAAAATAAAAAACTTTTTAAAAAAAAAAGAACCAGCAGCCAAAAAATATGCTGTGGACAAGCACTTGGTAAGATAGCCATGAAGGCCTTGGAAAAGGTTTTCCAGACTTGAGAGCCAGCTGGGTCTCGTGGTGAAGGTACCAGGCTAGAAGGCAGGAGATGGCGAATTCTGGTCCTGCCTGAGGCACAAAAGCCGGCTGGGTGACGTTGGGCAGTCGCGCTCTCTCAGCCCAGCCCACCTCACAGGGTTGTGTTGTGGGAAAAATGGGAGGAGGAGGAAGGAGGATTAGGCATGTTCACCACCTTGAGTTATTTATAAAAAAAATAATAAAGGCGGGATAAAAAATCTTAATCATACTCAGATACCTTACCATGTCTATACCTACAAAGGTCAGAATCATGCAAGCCGTGGGATTCCCTGTGACGCTCTATGGAAGGAAGTTGGACTTTGAAGAAGCAAGGTATTATTGCTGCTTTTGAACTTTGGGGTTGGAGAAGGTGAGAATACCACGGACAACTAAGAAAACAAACCGATGGATCATCGAACAAATCAACCCAGAGTTCTCACTCGAGGCACAAATGACCAGGCTCCAATTTTCCTACTTTGGACACATTATGTGGTGACCCGGCTCTCTGAAGAAGGCTCTAATGCTGGAAAAGGTGGAAGGAAAGAGAAGAGGAGGACCACCAGCAGCCAGGGGGACGGACCCAGGAGGAGTGGTGATGGGGGCACTGTTGGAAGATCCGAAGGACCAGGTTGGGGACGGTGTATTTGGTCACTGAGAGCTGATGATGGCACGTGATCAAGCAATCAGCTCCCCAGACCTGTTGCTGCCATTTAGACAGCAAGGAGGTCACGTTCACTGTGGGGGAACAAGGGCTCATGTTTCGCTGGGCCGGGAAAGTCCGTCACGGCAACCGGCTTGGTCCCTGGAGACTGAGGGAGGGCAAGCCCTTTGGGTGCCCAGGAGGAGCCGAGGCTGTAGGAACCGGGCTGCGCTTGACTGGCTGCTCCCCACCCACCACAGCACAACTTCTGCTTTCTGCCCCACCAAGAGAGCGCCAGCTACACTCCGCCAGCCGGCTGCCGTTCCTTTTTCTCTGCCGTTCCAAGGCTGCTCCTGGGCACAGCCGCGCTCCCCAATGTCTGAGGGTGTGACCTACGCTGACCTGCAGTTTGCAAGAAGCCCCCCGGAGAAAAGCCAGTGGGAAGGTAGGGGCCAGCCTGACTGGCCTTTCTGGGGCTCCCCTCCACCTGTGCCCACCTGACCCGGTTTGTCTTCCAGAGCCCAACGAAGGGGAGCTCACCTATGAGAACGTCCAGGGACCCTGGGCACAGGAGGAGGCGGTGGCAGGTGGCCCCCTGACGAGTGTCCAAGACCTGCCTCTCTGGCCAATTTCATGTCACCTCTGGAGCCCAGGTGAGTAGCTGTGCCCCCTGGCCCCAGGCTGGCCTGAAGGCTCTCCTCCCTTTGCCCTAACAGCAGGAACGAGGATGGCCCTGGCACACTTCCAGCCTGCTCTTCTGAGCAGAGCAGAGCAGAGCCAACATCACACTGCTCTGCTCGGCTGGAGAAAAAGTAGCTGCATGTTTAACAACAGCAGAATAAAGATGGAAAGTAGAACACCAGGCAATGCCTCTATTCCACACTATGAGAGAAGCAATTTTGTGGACAAGGAGGATGTATCAACAAGAAGGACTTTGGGTTTTTCTTTCAGTGACAAACCGCCAAATGCTGGGAGCCCTGACGGTCTTCCTCTTCCTTCTGGCCGCCAACATAGGACTTGGCATCCAATGTGAGTAACGGCTGCTTTGAGCTCAAACCTGGACCCCAGCAGTCTCCCGGGAGCAAGGGGGCAGACCCCCTGATTCTTGGGAGGGAGAGGAAGTATCTTCTGGAGGTGTCGTGTCTCCCCGCTGCGTTCGAGGGCAGGTGAGGTCCCCGTGCAGAGCTTCCCTAGGACACCACTACCCACGCCGTGGCTCGTGAAAGGCTGCAGGGCAGTGAGGGCAGCCTCCGCGTATGCAGCAGTCCTGCTCTGGTGCCACCCCAGCTGCTGGTCCCCTGCACAGAGACCGGGACGCTACGAGGAGGGGCACGGCTGCTGGGTGGAGGGCTGCCCGGCCCACCTCGCAGCCCAGAATCCTTCGTCCTCACCCACGTCCCCGGCTGTTTCCTCTTTCCAGACTTGCAGGCCTCCCAGCAGCTGCAACAAGCGTCCCGAGACCACGTGGCCGAGCGCCACGTCCTGGGAGAAGAGCTCCACGCCCTGCGAGTCAGCCTGGAGGAGAGCCAGCACCGGCTGCGCCGGGCCCAGGAGGAGCTCAACTCCACCGCGGTGGCCCTTTGGGAGAGCCGGGCGGCAGAGAACCAGACCCGGCGGCAGCTGCAGCGCCAGGGACTCTTGCTGACCCGGGCCAACCACAGCCTGGCTCTGCTGCAGACGGAGAGGGAGAGCGCGGAGGCCAGCCTGAGCCAGGCCACCTCTTGCCAGCAGATCGGTACGTTCCTGGCCCTGGCTCCTCTGTGGGAGCTTTCAAGCCCCTGTTGGCCGTGTCTGTGTGTGTGTCTGTGTGTGTGTCTGTGTGTGTGCGCTCGCGCTCCTTTCCTGTTTCAGTGGAAGGGCCTGCACTGCTGGGGGCAACTGCTGGAAAGCTTCCCTGGACAGGAGGGTGAAGGACGGGCAGCGAGGGCTGGGATAGCGATCTGGGTGGGTGAGTCCAGGAAACTGCGGCGAGGGCACGCGGGGGCACCCGTTGCTTCTCCATATTTGCCAGCTTGTGGGGATGAGCTGCCCCCCCAGCCTCCGACCCGGGCCTGTCCCCGAGCCCCCTTTCCCTTCCCTCCTCCCTCAGAAGGTATCACTTCCTCATGCTGAACAAGGGTGAACTTGAGCGTAACCAGCTTCCTCTTGAAGCCATCCTCAAAAGCGGCCTTCTCCTCACGAGTCCACCCAGAGATACCAGCCGCTGCGCGCTCTGAGTCACTGCACCCCCCCTTGGCCAATTCATAGAGTGGCACCTCAGGACGATGGACCCACCCCCGTGGCAGCTGCAGCTTCCCCCTCCCCCGCAATTTGGGACATGCAATTCCTGACCCTGCTGTGCAGGTGGATTCACTGAGCAGAATCCAGGTGGCAAATGCTGTGGTTTGCAGGGCTGATAGAGGACAGGATCCTCCTGGCCTTGCAAGGCTGCCTAAGTTTTGAAAAATGGCATGTGAAAAGGGTCTGGGTATCCCATGAAACACGCACGAGCCAGCAGGGTGATGCAGCAGTTGAAAAGGCGAATGCTATCTTGGGGTGCATTAACAGGAGCCCAGATCATGGGAAGTGATTGTTCCCCCCTACGCTTCCTTGGTCAGACCCCGTTTGAGTCCTGTGTCCAGTTCTGAGCACTGGGTTCAAAAAGAACATTGTCCGGCAGGAAGACTGTTGAATAAGCTCGGCGCTGGGCTAAGAGCAGGGAGACCCAGGGCCTTGCCCACCCTTTATCATGGGGGGACTTGGGCCAATCAGACTCTCTCAGCCCTACCTACCTCACAGGGGTGTTGCTTGGCGGGAAATAGGAGGGAATGTTATAAAGTTCCTGAATGATATGGATCAGCTACACCTAATTAAGGAGGAGCTCAGAGGAGGGCTACCAAGATCCTTCCGGTGGCTCTCCGTGTGGAGCCACTGGCACACCGGCCCCTTCCTTTTCTTTTTGCGTCCCGCGCCCCTCGTGGTTCCTCCCGGCCGGTGGCGCGACGGGGGGCGGCCCGCCCCTCCATCCGTCGCCGGCAGGAGACGCCCGGCGTGGAGCGGACCGCCCGCCGCCCGGGGAGGAGCTGCCCAAAGCGCCCCCGCAAGGCCCGGGGGCGGGGGCGGGTCCTGGGGTGGTGCTGACCCTTCCCAGGCCCCCTCCCCTTTCGCCCGCCCAGCGACCCAGAGCGCCCCGCTTCGCTTCGCTTCGCTTCGCTTCGCTTCGCTTCGCTCGGACGGGCGGGCGGGCGGCCCCGCAGCCTGCCCCGTCCCGCAGGTCCCCCGTGAGCCTTCTCTCTAGGGTGCTGCGCCCCCGGATGGACGCTCTTCCGCTGGAGGTGCCTGCAGGCGTCGAGCCAAAAGAAGACGTGGGAAGAGAGCTCGGACGCCTGCAAGCGGATGACCTCGCAGCTGCTCGTCCTGAAGCCCTGGTCGGCGAGAGCGCTGTGGGAGGCCGTCGGCGACGCGTACGGCGAGGTGAGGGAAGCGGGGTGCAAAGCGCCTCTCGCGGGAGCGCTCTCGGTGCCGCCCCGCCCATCCCCTCTTTCCTTCCTCCTGGAGCAGCGGCGGGGCCCGCGAGGTGTCTCCCCCGGGGCTGAAGAACCCCCGGAACGGAGCCTGCCCTCGCTTTCGCGGGAGAGGCGTGAAGGCAGCCGGGCTCCAGCTGGCTCCGTGCCGGCTCTGCCAACCCTCCTCTGGAGGCTGGGGGCTCAAGCCACACGCTCTAAAGGGAAAGACACTTGGGAGGGGATGTCCCTCTCGTTAAATCCCGCTCCACTGGTACAGCCCACCCGCCACCCACCCCCAGTCTCAATGGGGGCGGCACTGACCTGTGCTTGAAATGCGTCAGAGAGAACTTTGCCTTTCGAAACGCTCCAGAATCGCTGGGACATGTTCTGGGTCGGACTTCGGTGTGAGGGTCGGAACTGCAAGTGGGTGGACGACTCCCCCTACCGAGGGTGAGTGAGTGAGTGACAGCTTTGGGGAGCTGGGTGGAGTGGGGAGAGGAGGCCTGTCCTGGGGAAGGGGGCAGGAGCTCTGCGTCACCCAGGGGTGCTTCCGGGCTCTCCCTCGGGGTCTCCTGCCAGGCAGCACCCAGAGCTGCTTGTCTCCCCTGCTGAAAGCGGCTGGAGGTGAAGGATGAGAGGAGGGATGAGACCCAGATGGGGTGGGGGGCAACTTCTTCTCCTTGGCTGTGTGAAGATTTTGACTTTGGGGTTTCTTCATAACTATCTTTTAAACGTTCCAGAAGTGAAATCTCGTGGACCAGTTATCAGTATTATCCATTTGTATCCATGCGCAATGGACATCTGCAGAGGGTATGGTCTTCGACAAGGGCTAAGTACATCTGCGAGAAGGCAGCCAGTCCTGAGCCCCCCCCCGAACTGAGAGATGGGTATGCAACTCTCTTTATGGAATCATGTTAGGAAGGCACAAAACGTCCCACGCAGCACTGGGGGAGGGGGGAAGTGTTCCTGGACCAAAGCCTGCAGGAGACATCCCTGCGCCCTCCCCGCCCCAGCATGATGAGTGTTCTGCCAGAGGGTTCCCATGAGGAAAAGGTGGGCTGGTGGCATGCAGTGGGAGAAAGGTGGGGTGGAGGGGTGGGGGGCGGGGTGGGCACAGGAAGGCACAGGAAGAGGGGTGGGCAGGCTGGCCCACAGCCATGAGGAGGGTCAGGGAGTGGAGGAGGGGAGAGGTGTGCTAGCCTCACCTTACTCACCTCTTAAGACTCCTTTGGATTTGTCTCGGCCCAAACGCAGGTCGGCTGAATCCCTACATCTGGGTCTCATTTTGGCTGGATCGTGACCTGCCTGGCCTGGCCTAGGACGGAATGGCCAAACTTCTGAGCCTCTTATCTTTGCTCAGAGGGCAAGATGCGTGATTGTTTCGTGCACACTCCTAGCCCACGTATTCCTCTAATGCACTGAAGCTGCACGAAGAGTTCAGGTCATCAGGGGTCCAGGAATTCTGATTCTAAGCTAGCAAAGATTCCTAGGTGACCAAATACACCGTTTGCTGATCTTGGTTAGTTTTAGCCTCAGCTGGTTTTCATGTGTTGTGTGAATCCAGCCTCTTTGGTTAGTTTATGGCTCAGTGTACGTTGTGAACTCATAAGATGGGTTAATTCAGTAACCAGGATAAGCAAGTTATGGAACGTAAAGATTGGAAAGGACTGGGGATATAATCCACCCCGCAGCCTCCCTGACAGATGGCCGTCTGCCCTCTGGCCAAACGCCTTCAACGAAGGAGTGTTCTCTATCTCCTGAGGTCCACAGGGGAACATGTTTACCCTAAGATGTCCAACCAAAATCTACTTCCTCAAAAATTAAACCCATCCTTTCTGCTCCTCACTTCTTAAAAGACTCTGAACCAGTCTGCCCCTTCAGGCCTCCCCACACTTCTCTTCTCCAGACTCAGCATATCAGATGCTCCCATTTTCTCTTTTGTCCCCCCAGATCTCTGTCCATCTGGTTGTCTCCTCCTCCACAATTGGTCAATGTCCTTCCTAAAATGGGCTGCAGCATTCTAGGTGCGGTTCGGCCAATGCAGAACAGAGGAGCAGTGACGTCTTTTGGACTTGGCATTACGCTTCTGTTAACGCAGCCTGGAACTGCCCTGGCTATCCTTGCTGCTGTATCACACCACCGGCTCATCTTCCGCTTGTGATCCACCAAGACCCCCAGATCCTTTTCATATACTGTTTCAGTATATGCTTTTCGGTACTGTTGCCCAGTGTGGCCTCCCTCATCCTACATTTATGGCTTTGATTTTATCCTATTGAAAAGAAGGATTTCACTTTTGCCCCAATTCAATTTCATCTTGTTAGTTTCTTCTTATTTTTCTAACTTGTCAAGACCTTCCCAAATCTTGATGCTGTCCTCTGAGATATTTCCTATCTCTTCCTAACCTTGTGATATCTGCAAATTTGACAATAATATTTTCTAGCCCCTCTTCCATTTGTGAATATATTAAACTATACGGTGCCCTTCCAGGTGACCTGAGCCACTGACTTACGCTTGCTGGGTATGATTGCCCCACGAATTAGTATCCATCAAGCGGTAGCATGCTGAAGCCCACACTTTGCACTAGACTCTCGTGTGAGGCTTTGTCAAACACTTACTGAGGTCATATTATGGTACATTGCAGTATGTCTGTCCCATCCCCTTGATCCATTATTTTGTCACTCTACCAAAAAAAAGGAGATCAGGTTGGTTTGGCATCATTTACTTTTGATAACCCCATACTGTAGTCTTCAGATATCAAAAGGGTGGCCATACAGAGGAGGGACCAGGCAGTTTTCTGCCGCCTTGCAGGGCAGGACAAGAACCAGTGAGTTGAAAATACATGGAAGTAGAATCAAGTCAGAAATGATGAGGAATTTCCTGAAGATAGGAGCTGTCAGCCAGGGGAATGGGTTTCCTCGTGAAGTGGAGGTCTTCAAAGAGTCCTTTGCCCAAAATGCTCTAGAGACCTTGCACCCAGCAGGGGTTGGACTAGGGGTCCTCTGAGCTCCCTTCCAACTCTCTTTTTATTGTTATATTACAGTCCTGGGACTTGTCCCAACAGGTTATGCATTCTAAATTGTATTTGCCTTCCTGTACCAAGAGCTGACATTTGTCAAGTCCTTAGAAGTGCAACCCACCTCCGTCAGCAATCCTTCAACCCGTTACCTCAGACCACGGTCCCAGAAACCTAATCTCTCTCACTGACACCGTTTCTGCTTTCTTCCTTCAAGTTTAGGGATGGACATTCAAGAGACTGTGCATTTGTTTAGACCATAAACAACAGGATGTGGGAGAATAAGCTGAAACTAAATTCGGACAATACGGAGTTGCTGCTGACTCTGGCGACCGGCTCCAGAGCGACGATGAAGTCCCTGTTCTGAAGGGGGTGGCTGCCTTCGTTAAGGAACAAGTTCACAGCCGAGGACTCTTCCTTTATCCAGAACCGATCCTGGATAGCTGGCAGGGGCTGTCAACAATGTCAAAACGGCGGGCATGACCAGGCGGTCAAAGTCCCACCCCTTTTTATGCGCTTGGATGGATGCAACATGCACTTCAATTACCTGCTCATGCCCACCATTTTGACATTGTTGATGGCCCGTGTAACAGCTGTGGCAAGGGGAACTTCTTCTCAGCTTTACCTGGAGGAGAAAAATGCCTTGTTCCAGAGGTATATGCACTGGTGACCTCCAAGTCGGATTACTACAAAAGGCTCTGCATGGAACGGCCCTTGAAGATGGTCTGGAAATTACCTCTGGCACAGGCACAGGGCCGTAGGTGCTGAGTGGCACCTCTAGGAGGTGTCAGGTCTCCTCTGGGTTGAAGCGGCTTAGTCACAAGTTGCTGCCTGAGCACAATTCAAGGTGCGCATCTTCACTTCAGCACCTGATGCGACTTTTGCCCAGTGATTCGAATTTTAAGGATTTTGTGTTTGGTTCTAATGCACTTTTAGAACTGTCAGTGATTTTTAGAACTGCATGTGTTATATATATTGGAATGGGTGGCATATAAATGTAAGAATAAATGAAATACTTTTTGAGCTCCTACAGCTTCTTGAGGGCAATACCTACCCATCTCCGGCGATGATGATGACGTGGGGCCCACAGAGCCGGAGATGCCCCTGGCTGGCAAGGAGGGGCTTCTGCCCCATGGCCCGTGGCAGCAGAAGCCCCCCTGCAGCCCCCGGAGCTGGGGCCTGGCAGGAAGGGAGCCCCCGCAGCCCCCGGGCAGAACCGGGGGAGCCTGGGAGCCCCCTCCACCACGCAGCTGTGATCCGTGGGCCTCGGCTTTCGCCTGGAGCTGCTCCCTCTGGCCGGCAGGCAGAGCGGCCGGGCTTGGGACGGGGGGAAGGCGGTTGGTGGGCGGACGCAGCTGGCCCGGGAGCCAGACGACCAGGACCTTTTCCACGCATCCTGCCGGCCGCGGGAGACGGCAGCACTGCGGACCCAGTGATGGGAGTGGGTTAAAAAGCCTTCTGCTTGCTGAGCCCTCCCGAGGGGCCCAGAGGCTTCTGAGCAGCCCCTCTTCTGGGGCGGAGCTGAAGCAGCCGAAACCTCCCCTTTGAGTCTGCCGCGGAGTGCTCTGATCTCGCTGGGTCCTTGTTTGGGGTCCTGATGCCACAGTTGTGCCCATTAAATCTTTTGTGCAGTATTTGTCCCGTTTGTCAGGACAATGACACCAACACAGTGTTGTGGAATTTTTGCCAAAGACAGGAGCACAACGCTGAGGAGAACCAGGTTTACTGCAATGATCACTGGGTGCCTGTTTTCGAGAAAGAGGACCCCAACCAAGAGAAAGGCATAGGATTTATACACTTTTGAGGTTGAGAGGCGGGAAATTGGAGGGGTCTGATTGAGGATAGGTTTGGATAGGTGTTAAATGGGGGATAAATGGCTTCCTATTGTGAGATAAGAAGGCAGACCCTTAAGCGGACAGGTGATGGCCCGCCCAGTGTTTCAGTGAGCCTGGTCCCTCTTGGGTCATGCAATAGCTAGGAGCTAATCCAGTTCTGCCTGAGCAAAGACTGGCAGGAGAAGCAAGGGGGGGAGTAAAGAGTTTGCTGCAGGAAAGGCAAGGGGAAGGGGGGGGCGAGTTTCCAGCTTTATTTTTTTATTTTTTCATCACAATGGGAACCAGACCCTGGATGTCTCGTTTGCCCCCCAATTTTCACCAGTAGCACCATCACAGGCCCCAGCACCTTCCCCCACAAGATCAGAGGCGCCTTCACACGCTCTTCCTCTAAGGCGAAATAGGCCATCATCCACAGCAGTGCCTTCCAGGCTCCAAGTAGGACGAACAGGCTTCATAGCGCCTCTTTCCTGCCTCTGATTCGCTGGCACCTCCTCCTGCTGGCCGGCCGGGCATTATGAGAACTGGGGTCCAGCGCATCCGGAGCGGGGTTCCGAGGGCTTGTCTGCCAAATGGGCCATCCGGCTGACGGCTGGGGCCTCTTCACCACGAGAGCCTCCTGGGCTGGAAGAAGCGAAAGCAGGAAGACGGGCAGTGGCAGAGGCAGAAGGCCTCTTGTATGAGCTCCTCGAAGGTCAGCAGCGCCCACTGCCTGCTCCCAGGACGGGGGCAGGGACAGAGCTGGACCTAACCGTGGGTCTGCCAGACGTCCCTGTCCAGGGCCATCCGCGGGTCCAGCATCAAGAGCCCCAGGCCCGGGCCTCCCGGGGAGGAGGCGCCAGGGAGCACACGGTCCACAACCTGGGAGCGGGAGGGCGTGTGTGCCCTGTGTCGATACCCTCATTGAGCCAGTGCTCCAAAATCTCCTTCCCCATCAGCCCCTGCTAGGTCAGGTCCCCAGACAGACACGCAGCGGCACGCCCTCCTGAGGCACCGGCCCTCCAAACAGCGCCCGCCGCCCCGCTCTCTCTGTCATCTCCTCTCCTGCTCAGAATCCAGAGCTGCGTCTAGCGAGCGCCGTCCAGCAAGCGGGGCACGTGTGCTGACCAGTGAGGCTCCCGCCAGGACACGGGCTCCCCGCATCAGCTCTGAAATGCTGGCGTGAACCAGAAACATTTGCTGCACTGTAAATGGGTAGCAAAGTTAGTGCAAGCTTAATTTATCTTTTCGTTTTATCCCGCCTTTATTATTTTTACAAATAACTCAAGGTGGCGAACATACCTAATACTCCCTCCTCCTCCTCCTCCTCTTTTCCCCACCACAACAACCCTGTGAGGTGGGTTGGGCCGAGAGAGAGGGACTGCCCAAAGTCACCCAGCCGGCCTTCATGCCTAAAGCGGAACAAGAACTCAGCGTCTCCTGCCTTCTAGCCTGATGTCTTCACTACTAGACCAAACTGGCTCTTATTTTGAAGTCAGGCAGGGCGCAGGGGCCCATTTCAGAGAAGGGGAAGCTGAGTCACACGCGTGCAAATCCTCCAGGCCGTAGTGCTCTTAAAGCACAAGAGGTTGGTGAGATTCCTCAGGAGATGCCGTGGAGAAACAGATGCAGGAAACAAAAGGAGGCTGCACCCTTCCCCGCCCCCCCCCACCGTCTTTTAGACATGACCAGGGTCAACCCAGTTCCTCTCCTTGCCCAACCCCACCAGACCCAGACTGACCCTCCCTGCCCCGGGCAATGCCCCCCGCCATCCCGTCTAACCAGGGAAGAGCAGCCTCCTCGCCCGCTCACAGGGGTGCCACACAGCAGCCAGGTGAGAAGCCCCGGCGTTCCAGCCTCCACCCGGGACACGCCCCCCTTTGTCCCCACGTTCCACCTCCTCACCTATTTCTATTTTTATTTCTATTTAGTAAATTTCTCACCTGCCCATCTCCCCCCGATGGGGAACTCTGGGCGACCCCCAACAAACATTAAAAACATAAATACTGTATATATAAACACATAAAACATCCATTAAAAGCATTACTAAAAAAGGGGAAGGAGAGTCCTAGAAGATGAAGGATCTGGGGCTGAAGACAGCAGGCCTCTATGGGGCTAGCCATCCCCACGCTTGATGTCTTCCCTCCCCACCCCAGGCCAAGTGACGGACCAGGTCTTCAAGGCCCTCCGGAGGGCCGGGAGTGAGGGGGCCCATCGCACCTCCGGGGGAAGAATGTTCCAAAGAGCGGGGGCTACCGCAGAGAAGGCCCGTCTTCTGGACCCCGCTAGATGGAGTCCTTACCCTGAGGGGGTCCGAAGCACGCCCTCTCTGTGTGATCGGGTGGGACGGGTTGAAGTCATGGGGGAGAGGCGGTCCCTCGGGTAGCCTGGCCCCATGCCATGTAGGGCTTTAAAGGTGATAACCAACACCTTGAATTGGACCCGGAAGCAAACTCACCTGCGGCCCTCCAGAGAGGGCCATTTGCCCACCAACAGAAATAACCCTGGGTACAGGGACTAGGGCCTGCCCAGCTCCCCAAAACTGGCCAGTAAATCAGGATTCCCCACCCTGCAGCCCTCAGCTTCTATAAACATTTTCGCTTTCCCATTGTTCGGGCCCCCTTTCTCGTAAAGCAGGCATGCAGTAAATGTGCTTTCTCCTCCTCAATTGCACCCCACACTTCTGAATGTTACAGACAGTAGATGCATCTGCACTTTTGTTTCCCCTCCGGGGAACCCCGGGTTGTGCTTGGTTGGCTGCTCCCACACGCCCCTCAACTTCTGCTTTCCATGCCCCCTCCTGATCAAACATCTGCGTTGGCCTCTTACCAGGCTCCAGCTGCAGTTCCTTTCTCTCTGCCACCCCAAGAGGACAGCAGGCCACACACACAGACCTGCCCTGATGGCTGAGACCGTGAGCTATGCTGACCTGCAAGGAGGGTTTGCAAGAAGCCCTCCAGAGAGAAGCCACTGGGAAGGTAGGGGGCCAGCCTGACCGCCCCCCCAGGGCTCGCCCCGCCCCGCCTGCGCCCACCTGATCCCAGCTTGTCTTCCAGAGCCCAGCGAGGGGGAGCTCACCTACGAGAACATCCAGTCCTCCCGGGCACAGGACGAGATTCCCAGAGCCTCCAAGGGTGCCACAGGTGAGTGCTTGGTTCTTCCTTCCTCAAGAAGCCACGGAAGGAGCCCCGTGGCCTCCTGGAGATGTCTCTCTGTGTGTGTGGAACTGAAAGGTCCCGTGGGGTGTTCTCAGTTCTCAAAACAGCTTAATCTGTTTACTTTGACTCATTATGGGCCATCATACGGTTTTCGACGGCTAGTGACCAAATAGATGGATTTTCTCCACGACGATCTGTCCCCAACCTGGTCTTTCAACAATACAGTCCTCGCCACTCACGGAGTCCCTCTGCCGGCTGCGGTCGTCCTCTTCCTCTCTTTCCTTCCACGTTTCCCCGCATTAGAGCCTTCTCCAGAGGGCTGGATCTAATCTGTTTACTAAATCACCAGTTTTCTGAATTTTCACATCTGTTGGACCAGACACCTGACAACACGATAAGCGACAAAAAGCTAACCATGGTTCACCAACTGAGCTTAACGTGTGGGTGCCGCACCTAGGTCTGACCTGGTTAAGCACGTTGTCTGAACCAAGCCATTGAGGGCAAAGACGCTGAGGCTAGCAGGGGTGCCGGCAGGCTAGGACCCGTGTTCGGAGAACGTGTCAGGGAGCGGAGCGTTGCCTGCCATTAATCTGGGCATCAATGCTTAATGTAGAATTTACAGAGGGGTACCAGAGAACAAGAATGTGAAGGGAGATGCCAGGGCGGTAATACTCCTTGAAAAAGGTTTATTAAGAAATCGCCCCTGAACATACTTACAGCATCAGAAGGATCCGACCCCAGACAGCCGGGAGAGCCCAAGCGGCGGGGAAAGATTCTGGAATTCGACTCACGAGGAAGCCGGGAAACGGGGGCAAATCTTGTGGCCCTCTTCCCCCCACCCCCCTGCGGCCCTCTGGAATCCTCACCCCGGTTCCGGGATAACCACAAGGGGAAATTAACGTTCATTTACACCCGTCGGAGAGGAAGAGGTTACAAGAGAGCAAGCAGGCACACTGTGGGCAGTGCGCGCCGGCCGGGCGCTTCGGAGGCAAAAGAAAGCCTTCAGGGTGAAACTAATTGGGGTTTTGCGCCGCCAGCCGGCGGAGGGTGCCGAGCGACTTAATCAACCGAGGGTGCTAAGTGAAGAAGGCGGCAGCCCTCCGTGGGGCCCGGGTGTTCTTTCAAACCACCGTAAAGGAAGCTTAAGCATTCGAAGGCATTGCCCAAGCCAGAAGGGGCCAAGCGAACCCAGGAAGGGACCGGAGCGCCCTTTTGCTGAAGCCCTGCGAGAGAAGCCTCCCTCTCTTCAGGGAGGGGAGCCAAAGGAGCCCAGACAAGGCTGAAGGTGCAAACGGGAAGGCCGACCGAGGGGAACGACCCTTGTTTTCCCAGGACGTTCTGACCGGTGTGTTTCTCCTGCAGGGCAGAGCCGTCAAACCAGGCGCACCGCCTTGGGAGTGCTGGGCATCGGCCTCCTCCTTCTCACCATCGCTGTCAGCCTTGGGGTTCAATGTGAGTCACAGACTCCCCAGACGAACCCAGCCTTAGCCCAGCCGCTCCCTGCAGCTTCCTTGGGGAAAAGGGGTGCCGTGCCGTCTGAAGGTGGCACGGATTGCTCTCTCCCATGCCTTGGACTGGCGGCTCCTGAGCTCAGAGCTGGCTGGCCACCTGCTCAGCAATTGTTCCCTTACTGTCCTGTCCCCCCCCACCCCAGAAGAGCCCCAGAAGGATTCTGGCTCCCCGGCTGCTTCCTCTTTCCAGGCCTGCAGGCCTCCCGGCGGCTCCAACAAGCGTCCCGAGACCACGTGGCCGAGCGCCACGTCCTGGGAGAAGAGCTCCACGCCCTGCGAGTCAGCCTGGAGGAGAGCCAGCACCGGCTGCGCCGGGCCCAGGAGGAGCTCAACTCCACCGCGGTGGCCCTTTGGGAGAGCCGGGCGGCGGAGAACCGGACCCGGCGGCAGCTGCAGCACCAGGGGCTCTTGCTGACCCGGGCCAACCACAGCCTGGCTCTGCTGCAGACGGAGAGGGAGAGCGCGGAGGCCAGCCTGAGCCAGGCCACCTCTTGCCAGCAGATCGGTACGTTCCTGGCCCTGGCTCTCAGGAGGCTGCCAGGGCTGGGGGAGCCTCCACAGCCCCTTTCTTGCTGCTGGGGGAGCCCTTCAGGTTTGCGTGAATAGGAAACAACAGGAAGGTTGCTGAGGGTGCCCCACAAGCTACAACTTGGCTCTTCTGTAGCCACTTTGGGGAAAACCTAGCACCAGCTGGGGGCAAGGGGACAGAGCAATCGCCCTCCACAAGGTGGTAGGCAAATATTTCATGGGGGAAGGAAGTCCTCATCAGGGCCGGCAGTTTGGCAAAGTAGGTGAAGCTGCATCGTAGTCAAGGGTGGGGTCAGGTTTTTCTTTTTTTACTTTGAAGGATCTTCAAAATCATATTTAGGCTTCTGTGACGGTTGTGGTGTGTTTCTTGCCTGCAAATGGGGAACATGACCACAATCCCAGGATTGGAAGGACCTTGGAGACCTCCAGTCCAACATCTTGCCCAAAGCAGGGATCCTCTGATTGTCCCAACAGATCGCTGCTCAGTCTTCATTTGAAGACCTCCAGTGATGGAACCTTCCATAACGCCACTGCTTAACAGGCCTCACCGTCAGGAAATTCCCCCTTACTTTGAGTTCGGATCTCCCTCTGTAAGGCTTTCACCCACTAGTTCGGTATTTCTCAACCTTGGCCACTTTAAGATGTGTGGACTTCAACTCCCAGAATTCCCCAGCCAGCATGGGAGGTGAAGTCCACTCATTGAAAAGCGGCCAAGGTTGAGAAATACCGAACTAGTTCTCGTCCTGTCTTCAGGCACTGTGGAGAATAAGTCCACACCCCCTTCCCTGGGGCTCTGCCGTGGCTCCTTTAGCCTTCTCTGCTTTAGGCTGAACATGCGCTGTTCTTTAAATAGTTCTTATAAGAGTTAGCCTCCAAGCCCTTCATTGTCTCCGTTCTGTTATTTTCTACTGTATCTATAATATTCAGGTCTTTTCTAAACTCAAATCCCAGTTCTGGCCTCTCTTACCTGGGAACAAGTCCCACTGCACACACAAGCTAGGTTTAGGCGCAGTTCACTGAACCAGGTTAAGCTCCCCCTGGGATACCCTGAACCTTCCATTAACCCTGCTGGCTGGAGCTGGGCACCGTGCTAGGCTAAAGCGTGATTGTGTGAAAATTGCCAGTTCCAAAGGAAACAGGATGGAGCCCTGAATTCCTGGGAGAATGACCAACATCTGGAAGCCCAAGCCGTGAGTCTTCGTTGGCTATATCTATTACACAGCTTGTTTAACCAGCTCCATTGAAGTTGGGGCAGAAAGACAAGGCCACCGATGAAGTTGGTTACTTGTGGTTTGGCATCTTGTGAGAATCAGCCTCTTCAGTCTGAAGCATTGTGCAAATTCTGAAAATGGGTTAATTCTGGAACTGGGTGTGGCATCTTGTGTGACCACAGCCTTTCAAAGCAACCCTCTCTTGCAACACTGGACGTCCCATTCCACCTCCTTCAGAGGACCTAGTGTCTGTCAGAGAGATTTGGTGTTAGGAAAAGCAGCCCAGGCCCCTCCCTTTACTCTGGAGGAACCTCCTCCTCTCGCCAAAGGAGAGTCACGGGCCGAGGCTGGATCTCTGTCCATCTGTCCTTGTCCCTTCTGCCCTCGCTCTCCTTCTTGGCTCTTTGCTGTTTCCCTTCTTTTGCTCCTGTGATCTGGGCATCCGTCAGCTACTCAGCTTTGCATCCTCGTTTTATGCAAAGAAAATGTAGGGGGCCGCAGGGGGCCGGGCAGGGAGGCCTCTGAAGAGCCAGGGCTTCTGTCCCCAGCCAGCCGGCCTCAGGTGGTCCTTTGGGCTGCAGGTCTCTCTCGTCACCAGCAGAGGAGGTCGCGCCAGCCTTGCAGGGAAGGGAGAGATGACGCCCTCCCTAAAAATGGCAAGCGGTTTGTCCACCCTGATACATTAATTCCCCTTGAAGACCAAAGTCCTCCTGCTGCTGCTTTGCTTTTCTCCCCTGCAATGGCCTCCAGGCTCATGGGTCCAAGGAGGGCATCCGTCCAAGGGGTAACCTGCAGCAGGAGAGTCTTGGCGGTCCTGGAGGGGGTCCTGCGCCAAGCAGGGGCTTAGCGCCCACGGCTAAGGTTCCCGCACCCCTTGCAGGCCTTGCCCGTGAGGACAGAGAGGGCTGTGGGGAGGGCTATCCCTGTCGCCCAAAGCACACAGTGAAGGGAAGGAGGATAAGCAGAGAATAAGGTGGGTCATTCCTGAAAGCAGCTCCAAGAGCTGAAATCCCCCTCCAAGAACGGCAGGCGCGGTGCTTCTCCTCCAGACCTGACAGGAAGGAGGCAGAACGCGCAGCTTCCTTGGAAAGCTGCCGTGAAGCCGTGTCTCAGGAGCTGCTTGTGCGTTCGTGCCAGAAGCCAAGAGTCGCCTTCTAGGGAAGCCCACATTCCTCGGCCCTTCTGCCCAGAAGGTGGGATGCAGAAAGAACGGGAGCCGGTCTGGAAATTCTCCACGAAGACCAGGGACTTGGCGGATTCAGGGACTGCCGGCTATAGCAGCTTCTCTGTTGCCCCGGCTGCGAGCAAAGGCTTCTGGGAGACGCGCTAGGGCAGTGTGGCGTTTCTCTGACCTCCTGCCTCCTTCTCCAGGCTGCTGTCCCCAGGGATGGAAGCTCTTTAGATGGAAGTGTCTGCGGGTGTCCCTTACAGAGGCCAGGTGGGAGGACAGCAAGGCGGCCTGCCAGTACGCTTCGTCTCAGCTGCTTGTTCTGCACAAGCCCTGGGAGGCTTCTGATGTGTGGGATGCTGGGGTGAGTAACAAGTGCCTCGCATGCAGGATGAAGGCTGTGGGGCAGCCTGTGGGTCCCAAAGCAGAGGGGGGGACAAGGGGATTTGACCAAATCACACACCATTCCTTGCTTCTGTTTTAATTTGCTGTGGAGGGCGATCATGAAGACACAAGATGCATTGATTGATTGATTGATTGATTGATTGATTGATTGATTATGTGCCATCAAATCAGTGCTGACTCTTAGTGACCACATAGGTAGACCTTCTCTAGGACTATGAGTAATAATCTTCCGTGGCATGTCACACAAATATTTGTTTGTTTGATATAATTTAGAGACTGCCTGATTCCAGATGACTCTGGGCAGCCTATATTTTAAAAAGTAGGAGCAATTAAAAGAAGAGACCAATCATAAGCCCCCGGAAGACAGACGCGGAATTGCAATATAGCACCCCATACTGTGCCTCAAGGCCGGGGGAATAGCCAAGTCTTCCGTGACTTTCTGAGTGTCATCAGGGTGGGAGCCGTATGGATCTCCGGAGGGGCTGGGGCTGTTCCAGAGGGCAGGCACTGTGGCAGAAAAGGTGCACTTCCGAGGTCCCAATAGATGGCACTGCTTAATGGAAGGGACCCAAAGTGCTCCCACTCTGCCCAATCTCACCAGCTGGGCAGAAATCACGGGAGATAGGTGGTCCCTAAAATACCCAGAGCTTATGCCATGAGGGCCTTATAGGCGATAACCAGCACCGTGAATTGCATCCAGAAGTCAGTTGGTAACCAGTGCAGCTCGCAAAGCAGTGGGATCACATGGGTACACTATGGCACGCCCATTATTGCCTGCGTCGCTGCATTCTGAGCTTCTGAGTGGTCTTTGCACAACCAGCGCATTAGATGAATCTGCTTTGGTCTTTCTCAGTTGCGAGCCTCCAGTCACCACTGTCATTGCCTGAAAAAGAGCTTTTGGTTGGCTTGGGCCCTTGTATCTCATTCCTCCATCCCACCGTCCCCTGGTTTCCTTCTGTTCTCTGGGAGACCTCTTGGTACTGTGGTCTCTACGCAAGTGTTTTCTGTGTCCAATTCAAGAATTCTCTGCCTTCCCTGATAAGTTGGGAGGTAGATAGTTTTGCCACCTGCACTTGGAGGAAAAACAGCATCACACATCCCCCTTGGCCTCCCCCACTGAATATCCCTGCCAAACTTTTGTTCCTTTGCTCTCTGGGCACTGGCTTCCTTATATCTCCCCTAGAGCAGCCTCAGCTAGGTCAGGAGCAAGCAGTCTTCCTATTACAAACAACTGGCAATCAGCCGCAGTCTAGAAACAGTCAGCGGCAGGAGCATCGGTCAGTCAGTCGCCTCTTCCTTTGCCTCTTCCCCTGCCCACCAATCTCCCCCACCACCCACCCCCTTTGCTGGGTCAGTCAGCTCCTAGCTTAGTTTAAAGGTCAGTAAGGATGGAAGTGGGAGGTCCTGATGATTCACTTCAGGGTCATGATCCAGGAAGACAAGCAGGGATTGTTGGGGCTGAGATTCCCAGCCCCTTCCTAGTAATGCCGGGCAAAATTCCTGTTTTTCTCCTGTGCAAGAAAGAGAGATTTGCAAGCCATTTGCGAGTGACACGGGGAGCTTCTTCTCTGGGATGGAAGTGGGGATGTGACTGCTGGGCATGAGAAAGTCCTGCTCATCCCTTTCCATTCTTAGGAGCGTAATTAAACGTGTATTTAGATCAAATATCCAGTATGAAATCAGTGTTAATGTAATCTCACTTTTTGTCATGGCTTCCAGGAGTGCTTCTCTCTGGGCATCTTTCAACCATCCAAGGGGTCGTAGCGGTGCATGCCAGCCCCACCCTGACCCCACCAAAAAGCCCCTTCCCCAGGCAGCTCCTGCACACGTGGTGTGTGATTTCCAGCGCTTCCTGTTCAGCTTCACGGGTCAAGGGCACAAGAGCTCAGCTCAGAGGGCCCCCCCGAGAAAACGGCACCGTGTTTCCATCTCTGCTGCCATGGGGGCCCCTTCCCTGGGAGGGCAGGACTTCCTTCCTAGGATTTCCAGTCACCTTGTGCTAAAGAAACACAGCATAGGTATCTTCACCCAGCGTCTGTCTTTTTTGTTTCAGAGCCCTGAACAATCAAATCATTACTGGATTGGCCTAAAAAAATCACAGAATGGCTTCCTGTGGGTTGATCAAACACATAGCCTTGAGAATTACTCAGTCAGGTGAGTCGTGATCTCCTAAAGACCACTGTGAGAATCTGTGGTCACTTTTCATGGCACGCGGTCTTTGCTCCTGAACCAAGCTGCCTATTCTCGCAATTCCAGATTCCCATAGGTTTGGTACCCAACACCATTTTCCAGGGATATCCCGCTGCCGGACCCCATTAGAGTTAGTTAGAGGTTCTCCCCTCTTCTCTGCGTCCGTTGCCCCCTACTTCCCACTCCTGTTCTGTTCTTTGCGTAACGTGGCTTGCCCAGAGGGGAGAGGGAAGGGCTTGGGCGCTTGGCCCCGTGCAGCAAGCAGGGACAGAGTAACACCGCAGCTCTGGCGGAGCTGAGGAAGCTGAGGAGACCGTGCCGGACTGATCAGGGCACGGCCAGCCCAGGCTTTCTCTTCCTCCGGGGCCCCTGATGGGAAGACCACGAGGGGGACGTTGGGCTGGGAGACGCCCTGCAGTTCTGTGGGAAAGGAAAACAAAACCCACTTTTGGTCCTTCTGAAGTTTGGCCACTGAATGTTATCAGAGCTGAGTAAACAAATAACACCAAGTCTGGTGCTTGTTTCATTTACTCTATAGAGAAAATCATCCAGATGCAATGGAGCAGGGTGAAAAAGTCATTGCCCCCCCCCCCAGTTCAATCTGTTCAATTAAAGGGAGGGCAAGGCAAGGCCACTTGTAGGATTTATTAACAACCAGCTGATTTGATCCAACCTGCCCTAAAGAAATCTCAGAAATTGGCTCCTATAACCACACTAATCTTTAGAGGCAAATCGTGACTTCACACACACATACACACACACACACAAGCTTGACTTGTATGAAAAAATACGATACCTATTACTCTGGAAAAGATTACAAATCCATTTCTGAAACTTTGGGGCACCTCCAATCTATATTCAGAGGCACAGTCTTGAAATGGAGAGGATTGTGGACAATAATAATTTCCTCCAAGAATAGCCATCCTGTCCCCCAAGAGAGCAGCATAACATCATCCAGGAACTTACAGGGAACCTCAAGAGGATCCGCAAGCCTCTCTTGCCTTAGCTAAAGACAACGTTAGTGACTCTGCCAAGAGGGCAGCGTTGGGATTCATGGAAAAATATTAAGGTGGAAGCCATGGTGAACTAGGAGGAACATGGATGTTCCTTTCAAGTTTCCCCAAAAGCTCAAGGTCACCTGGAAGACCCTCCAGACCTCTGGAAGAATCATCTTGGGCAGAGGAGTCCACAGTGAAACTTTAGGGGCTGCATAGATGGCCGCAACTTGGGAGTCCGCAGGAGTCGTGCTTCCTGCTTGAGCAGCAGTTGGCGGTCATGGCCACAGGGGCCATTGTCCAGTTCCAGAGAATGCACTAGTCATAGTCCTGCCTGGAGCTGAGGGACCTTGCTGCAGTGACTCATGCCCTCATCACCGCTCAGGTAGGCTACTGCAGCACTCTGCACGGAGGGCTGCCTTGAAAGGCCATTTGCCGGCTGCAGCTGCTTCAGGATGCGGCAGGCCAGGCAGGAACGGGCACGTGGGACCAGGGGCATGTTTCACCTGTGCGTTGGCTCCCAATAAGCTTCTGGGTGCTCTTCAAAGAGCTGGCTTTGACTTAGAAAGTCCTCTATGGCTTGGCGCCTGGATACCACAGCCTCACGTACCGTAACCAGAATCAGTCTGGCAGACAAGTTGTGCCAGGAGATACTGTTGGCAGTACCCCACTTCAAGAAGGGGAGGGCACCGAAGCAACAGGAGTGTTACTCTGCAGTGTCCGCACCTGTTCTTTGGGATAGACTCTGTTGCCCGTTCACAGAGTCGTAGGATCCTGGGGTTGGAAGGACCTTGGGGGTTAGTCCAATCCCCCATCCGGAGAGAGGGATCCTCAGGCCGCCACAGGTGAACGGCTGTCCAATTTTTTCTTGAGAAGGATCCCCCATGACTTCAGAAGGCAGGCTGGGCCATGGCTTCATAGCTCTCCCAGTCAGGAAATTCCCCTTTGTGGATAACGCCGACATCATTGAGGAAAATGTCAACACTGAGCTCTTTCAAAGAGCTTTTATAGACTGAAATGTCACCATCTAGGTTGGATGTGTTGACCTGACTGAAGTTGGCGTGTGCTTTTAATTGATTTATTGTTATTTGTTTATTTGTATTACTTATAGCTACCATGGATGCTTTAATGTTATGTATGCTTGTTGTTAACTGACAGGAGCCTTGGCTGTATATTTATGTATAGAATAAATGAAATAAATAGGATTATTTGTGGCACTGCTTTCGGCAGTAAGAACCTCATCACACCTGCCCAGCCTGGGCCTGGTGGAGTCATAGCTTGGAGATGCTTTGCCGTCTCAGGACCCCGCACAATGTCACGCGGAAGGAAGCAGGAATGCCGCTTTAGGTCTGAGAGGGTCAGGGAAGCTCAAGTGGGTCAAGCCTTCAGTGTTTTGGAATGGCCAAATAAAGTCCAGTGCTGAAGACCACAGAAATGCTGTGGCAGGACCTGAGCTATGCAGTTCATGCCCGAAAACTTACAAACGTTCCTGAGCTGAAGCAGCGGGCAGGGAGGAACGGGCCAAGCTTTCCTCCCAGCAATGCGAGAAGCTGGTCACCAGTTTCAGGAGGCCTCTGGCTGCAGTTCTGGCACTTCAAGGTGGAGCAACCTCTCGCTGAATCAGAGGGCAGGAAATGACTTTTCACACCGGTTCATCACAAGTGGGATGGCCTTGTTTATGAAATAAATAAAAGAAATGCTAAAGGTTGGTGTCATTCTTCAGATTCTCTTTATATAGCATATCAGTAGAATCCACTAGGTTCAGTGGCCAAGTATGCCAAAATCCAGAAAGCGCGCAAGGGAGGGAATCCTCTCTTAAGGCTCGTCCTTGTTCCGGGCAGGACCCAAGACGGCCGTGGCACCTCCAGGCTGTCGAGAGTTTCGGGGCTGCCGTGCGTGGTGCAGCAGCAGCCTTGCCTCTGGCTGGACTCCCCCGCCACCCGCGAACGCCTGGGCGGCTGACCCTCTCTGCGGCCGGCTACCGCCTGGGCCAAGCGGGTGAGGCGGGTGGGGTGGCTCTGCCCCCAGAGCGTCCGCACAGCAGCAGCCGGGAGCAATTCTGTCTTCTCGCCTTCTTTGTCCCCGCTGTTTTCAGGGCCGAAGGAGGCAGACATAGGAAAGACTGCGTGGACCTGCACGAGGGGACTTTGAACTGGTGTCCCTGTTATCTAAGGAAGAGATACATCTGCGAGAAGCCTGCCAGCCCTTGGCCGGTGGACGGAGGGCCGTGAAATGCCCACGTGAGCCTCTCGTTCGGTTTTGCTTTGCTGCCTTTGCTAGACCTGCCCTTTCCCCCATTCCTGTCCACTCGCCAGACTGGGGGCGGCTGTCTAGAGCTGTTAAGCGTAAGTCACGGACGTCCTTATTTTCCAGCACGTTGGTACGATGCTGTTGTGAGTCACGTCTCCTCCCCTAATCGCCCAAATGCGGAGGGAGGTGGGTGGCTCAGCCGGAGTAGCCGGTGTCCGGAGGTGGAACTGCTGGCCGGCGGTCTGCCCTGGAACTCCTCTGCCAGGCAGAGCCCAGAAGGCCAGTTATGGACCGCTGCAGGAGGAGTGTCCAGAGGAGGCCAAAGGCCTGATTTATAACAGCAAGACTCCAGGTTTAGGTCTCAACCAAAGAACCAGCTGGAAGGCTGGTCCGCACAGCCAACTCGCTGGTGGCCCCTTCCCTGGGACCTCTGAGGACGAAGAGGGCCCGTCAGCACCTCTAGAAGGGCGAAAGGAGGTGCACGGATGCCGCTCTGGTGGGAACCAATGCTACAGCTGGGAGCAAGGGCGGGCCCCATTTCAGCATGTTCCTGCTGTGCTCCCAAGAGCAATCTTCGCGCAGCATGTGAACCTCAGAGGAGCCCTGCTGAACCTGGTTTGACACAGTCCAGCATTTTGTTTCTTGCCGTGGCCATCTGTGGGTGCTGAATGCTGGACTAAGACGGGCCTAGGCCTGATCCAGCATGGCTCCTCTTACATTTTTCGCTGTGCAGAGGCTGAATGTCCCTTGGCTGGTATGTCCTCCCCGAATTCCCACTGGTTAGATGGGCAACCATACAAATTGGGGAAATAAATAAGTTAGTAGCCATCACCACATCACAATTTTTGTCTGTGAGCAAGTGCTTCCCTTTGTCTGCCCCAAATCTCCTCCCAGACAGCTCCACTGGTGGGCCCTGATCCTGGGGTTTTGCGAGAGGGAACAAACTTCTCTCAGCCCATATTTGCCAGGGCAGGCCATGCCCCCCCCATGCCTTTTTTTCCAGACAAAAGAGCCCCAAGCATCCTGGCCTTTTCTGGGAGGGAAGGTGTGGATCAGTTTGATGGCCCTCTCCTGTACTTTTTCCAGATGTGTTGATGCCCTTTTCAAGTGTGGTGACCAGAACTGTACCTATTGCTCCAGATGTGGATGTCCCAAAGAACTCTATAAGGCCATTGCAATGTTGCCGGGTTATTTTCAATCCGTCTCCTAATGACTGCTAGCAGGGAATTTCTGTGTATGTGCATAGCTGGGGACCCAGTGAGGACCGCTTTGCGCTTAAGGTGAATTGCATTCACTAATTGGTTAATGATTCCTCCAGTTGAAAGAGATCCTTCTGGAGTTCCTCGCAACTGCTTTTCATTTTCACCACACTGAATTGGTAGCGTTACCCACCAACTTTGCTGTCTTGTCTTCTCCGGGCTACATGAACCTAATGACTCTGACCATTTCTAATAATTTTTCCTTCCAGGATTGCGTTTGCTTTTTCCCCTCTTTGCAGCTGCATCACTGTTGGCTCATGTTCAGCGTGCATGCCGCCAAGTCTCCCAGATCCTTTCTGCGCATACTGTGGCACGTGATGTTCCCCCACCCTGCACTCAGGCCCCAAGGCTTTAACTCCTGTCCAGATGAGGCCTCCCAGATCCAAGGAAGGAGCGGTGCAAGTGTGAACCGCACAGAGCGGTGGCATCTGCGGTCTTCGCCAAGCAATTGCATGTGCCACGCATGCGGTCAGGAGATTCCCCCTTGCACCAGCAGCCTTGAAATCCCATCTCAGCAAGAAGAGAAGGAAAAAGGATCCAAAGCTGGAGGCTTTGCCACTGCTTCGAAGGCAACCAAGGGTCCACGTCCCCTCTCTGGGTAGCGCAGCCACTGGCACGCAGAGAAAGCCCGGCCACCCCAGATCGCGTTTCCCCCAGACCATCTCGCAACCCGTCTCTGGGCAGAGGGAGGACGGAGGGGGCTTCTTGTCCATCGGGCCCAGCAGCTTTAGTGCAGCTTTTCCCTGTCGGCCCTCCCCTGCCCCCCCGCCCCCGACGGCTTGGACTGCCACCCTGCACAGCTGTTGTCCGAACTGACTGAGATGTCCAAAACAGGTGAACAAGCAACCTCTTTGCCCCTGCTCTCTGCCCCCCGGGTTTTCAGTTTCAGGCGGCTTCGTCCTCATTGTTCTGGGCAGTTCATGGAGACAGTGTTGTCCATGCGACGACTGAAGTCGGGTGCCTCTAGCTCACCCTCCCACAACTTGGTGCCTTTCAGATATGCTGAGGCGATCAGTACCAGAATTCCCAGTAGTTACAAACTGGAATAACTTAACCCCTGGCCAGCCCCCTCTTCCAGGGGTTCCCCAAGGAAAGAGAATGTCGGGATCTACGCAAGCAACTATCAAAAGGCTATTAGAAAGTTATTAGAAAATGTATAATGTTGACAAGTATGTGCTAATTAGCTAGTAAGTGCAAATGTTACTTCAGGCAGGAATCGTTATTCGTCTAGATGCTTGCTTGTTCCTGCCATAAAGGGGAAGAGGGGAGATGGAGAATAAACAACAAAGGCCAGGTGTGGTGTTAAGGCTGAACAGCCGTGAGACCAAAGAAGAGGCGCGAAGGAATCAAGCGGGAAAATAGAGTAGAGGGGGGTTAAAAGGAGACCCTGGCCGGGGAGGGTCAGTCTCAGCAATCTATGGAATGCTGTATGCTGCTTCTCAATAAAGAAACCTTTACTGGAAACAAACCGGCTCCAGGAGATTTACTGGAATTGGGGACTGAGCGTGCAGACTCTGACAGAGAATTATGCACAGCCACCAGCCATCAGGCTGAACTCCTGGCACCTCCTAGTTTGCCCATCCGGGGAGTATTTTGGTCTCAGCCAAGGACTTCTCTGACAGCCCCGAAAAAAACCGAGAGAAGGGTTCTGTAGACCTTCTGGCCCAAAACCCAGCAATAAAGGAGCTGAGAACCCTGGTGCCAATCTCGAAATACAGTGGAGACCTGGGAAAATGTCCAGCCTTGCATATGAGGAAGGCTTTAAAGAGAAAAATCTTATTAAATCAACAAAGCCAAATCCCTAGATATGCAAATTAATTTATTGGAAAAGGGATATACAGGAAGAACATGGGAAGCTACAAACACTCATAGAATTCCCAAAAAATCAATACAAGCAGACTAGCTAAATGAGTTACGAATTATTATATGCTTGAATAAGACTTTGGATTTTAGCATAAATTCACAACATATTGTGGTTGAGGATACTTGGAGAGGCATCTGGACTTCCTGCCTGAATGTTGGTAGGCAGAGCCTTACTTGCTCCTTCACCAAGTCTTTTTCTTTCTCTTTCTTCTTTGTTTTTTATGGAGGAGAATAATTGAAAGCCACCCTCTTTGGCAAGACTGACAGTTGCTGATGTCTTGTCAGCAATTAAAAAATGATCTAGCAGCTAAACCCACCTTCCTGATGACCCTTGTGGAACGGAGAAGGCGTAGTCTATTTTTCAACAGTCGCGCTACTGGATAATCGGGATTATGTCAGAGAGACTTTCTTCAGAAGCAAAAAATGAATTCCATTTATTGGGGTCTCTCAGCATGGGAATCAACATACCAGATGCTTTAGCTATCCTAAATTAGGGAGTTGGCACACTGGCTTTTGGTTATATTGGCTGGGAATGCTGCCCGCTGTTGTCTCAACACATTTGGAAGGTGCCAGTTTGGGGAAAAGACTGATGTAGGTCATAACAGGAAACACTTTCTCCCTAAAACACCCCAACTCCACATTTAAGCCAGTGTACCCTTTTTGTACCCTAGCATTTTCTGCAGTTTAAGGAATTCCAAATTGGATGTAATGACCTATGGTTCTGAAGAAACAGACTTGGGTTTGGGTCAGTGGCTCATGACATGTTAATGCAACCCACTGGTTGCAGGAAAATTGATGTAAGCTTGTGTGTTAGGCTAAATTGAATTGCAGGATGTAGGAAATAGGACCTACTGTAGAGACTGAGGGACCTAGAGACTTTCTGGCGCCCAGGTTACACTTCAACCAGCTCCTAAGTTAGTCAGGAGGTGGGAGGGAGAGAGACTGGAGAGTGCTAGGTCAGGAGCCTATAAAACCCCACAGTTTGGGTGCATAAAGACCAAAGAAGGAGAAGAGGAAGAAGAAAGAACAAAGGAAAGATGTTGGGAACCAGTCGAGTGGGAAGCCTGCTCTCCAAAAGACTGCTGATGGGCAAGCAAGCAGTGATGGGAGAAAGACCAAGCATTCTCTTCCTGCAGCAGTTGGCCCAGCTGCGGTTTCACGCCCTGCAGGTAGCAAGAGACAGGGAGCTTGGGCCATGTAAAGGACTGAAGAGATCGGCTGGCCGAGGTGCCTAGAGAGAGGCTGGTAAGTTTCACCAGCAGAGAAGTTGCCCTGTGAATCGGCTGGGGGAGCTTTGGAGAAGCAGAGAGCTGAGAAGCAGATGCGAGGGCTAGTCCAGAAGTAGGGAGGGAGAGCAGGATCCTACACAAGGCTCTCTACAAAGACAGTCAGAGGGGGCACATTTGCCAAGGGGTGAGGGTGTGGTGGGGAGAAAGCTGGGTCGTTTAAGAATAGCTTGCGTTTTTGAAATGCACTAGATCTTTAAGGAGGCTGCTCAGCTTGTTCTTGGTGAGACAGGATTGTTAACTGGGAGCTCTCCTGCCTGCAGGATATTGATTCACCCATTGAGTTCAATTGCTGAGAGTCATTTGAAGTTACCATTGTGCCTGTGTGTCTCTGCTTCCTAATGATATAAGTAAAGCTGTTCAAAATTCACAAATGGAGCTGGGATTTTTATTTTTATTTTTTCTTATTAGCTAATACAGAAGGCAGGGAAATAGTAATTTAGAGCCACTTTGCTGGTGGAAGATTTGGCAACAAGAGTTGATTAAAATAGGAACTGGAGATGATCCTGCTGGGAAAATCCGGGGGGGGGGGCATCAATACTCAAACACAAGAGCAGCTTCTGGGTTAAGCAGAAGCTGTATTATGTAGGGCTGGGAGATAAGGAGAAAATATGCATGTGTTTCCTGTACGCTCAGTCTGGATGGAGGTTGAGCACACCATGACAGCCCGCTATCCTATCCTATCTTGAAACCATTGCCCTAGGGTGCCATCACAGCATCGCTCCATCTTGCCCAGGATTGTCCTGGTTGCTCAGATGATCTTGGTTTTCCAAGCTCCCAAGAAACCCTCATGCCTCAGAGAGATGGAACTTTGAACTGGCCAGACTGATGTCCACAAAACAAGAGGACCCTTTCCAGACAAAGGGTGGGTAAAAGAGACCTTCTCTAAAACACGCACCGTCCCGAGCCTTCCTGCGGGGCGGGCTAAGGGGGACCAGGCAGCTGTCTTCAAAGGTCCGAAAGGCCATTGGGCGGAAAGTGCAAGCTGAGGGCAAGACCGAGGCCTGTGGGTGGAAACCCGAGGGAGCAGGACCTCCCTCGCCAGGAGAGCCGCGGGCCTGAGATTCACGGCGCTGCCATCCTGGACGTATTTCAGTGGGAGTGGGATTCCTCCTGTCGGGTGCCGGGATGGCAAAGCCTGCCCTGAGCGGCAGAGCCTCAGCTTCCTCCGCCCTTCTTCCCAGGACTTCTGTAACCACTTTAACACCAGGAGGCTCGAGATGCTGAACCGAAAGAAAAGAACTGAGTAGAAGGCGGTGGGCAAAAGGGGGCGAGAAAGGCTGTGCCTACAGTTGCCTGGCAGGGTGTTCTTGTGTTCCCTTGCACTTCTCTCCCTATCACGTTACTCCTTTTGGAGGAAAGCCACGTTATGCCAAGGGAAGAAAAAGGAAAGGAAAGGAAAGGAAAGGAAAGGAAAGGAAAGGAAAGGAAAGGAAAGGAAAGGAAAGGAAAGGAAAGGAAAGGAAAGGAAAGGAAAGGAAAGGAAAGGAAAGGAAAGAAAAGCAGGGGATGACAGAAAACAAAAATATCTAAATGTGACTTACATAAGCACCGTGCATGGTCCTGCTCCATACCTTCCTATCCTTGCAAACCAGTCTGGCTTCCACAAACATGCACTGCCTCGTTCTTTAAACTTCTCACATCGCCCGCCTCTTTTTCAGGTTCTCATCAGTTCCAGCTTAGGTTTTCTCAAGTCTTTTCCCTTTTGCCATAGAGTCACGGAATTGTGGAGCTGGAAGGGATCACAAGGGTCATCTCATCCAACTCTGCATTGTCAGGAAAACCAGTTAAACCATCACTGAGAGCTGCTGCCTGGCCTCTCCTTAAAGCCTCCGGAAACGGAGAACCCACCGCTGCCATAGAGAGACTCTTCTACCGGTGCACGGACCTTATACCAGTTACTTCTGATTCCATTTTCTCTGGCAACAGAAAATAGTTCCAGATCACCTTCCCCATATTGGCTTTTTATGTTCCTGAACACGTCTCCTGTCAGTCTTCTTTTCTCCAGACTGAGCGTCCCAGGTTCCTTCAGCTTGTCCTCTCCGGGCATGACCGCAGGTTCTTGTCACATCTTTGCCACCTTCCTCTGAACCTGTCAAAGTCCCTCTGAAAATGTGATGCCCAGAATCACACAGAGTCCTCCAGATGTGGTCTCGCCAGAGCAGCAAGAGAAGACTAGGACTTCATGTGTCTCTTACATGTTTCTTAATGCAGCTCAAAACCGTGCTAGCCCTTCTAACAGCTGCTTCACATTCCGTTTGTTGTCAGTGACCACTCCCAAGTGCTTCTCGGGTGTAATCTTTTCAAGCCATGACTGCCCCCCCCCAAACCTTTGTACATGTGCCCTATTTTCTCCTTAATTTTTTTCCCTGTCAAAGGACATCTTGTTCCTTGCAGCCAGCCTGCTAACAAGCCCAGATTAGATTGCAGGCTTAATCTGTCTTCCTGGGGTTGGCCAGAACTCCCTCTTTTGGATCATCTGCAAATTTGAAATGCAGCCCATAAATTCCATTATCCAGGTCCTTAATAAAAATGTTGAACAACAGAGATTCCTGCAGGACCCCTCTGGTTCATTCATCTTTCCGTCACAGATTTGTTTTGCAGTTTAAATTCTTGTTCACTGTCCCTTTCTGACCAAACCATCTCAAATTGTCTTTGTTCTGGGTCACCCGCTTTCTTATGTGTTAGCGGGTTCCTTTCTTTAGCACCCATTTATTCTTGACCTTGTCTCTTCTTGTTTCACCACACATTCACCCGTCCCTGTTGCCTTCAGCTGAGTTTATGTTACATGCACACTCTCTATACAGCCACCTGCGCCAGACAGACGTCCTCCTTTTTCTTGTATGCTATTGAACAAGTCGTGACCTCTCAGACGCCTCGGCTCCCTGCACGGGTGGGAGTCAAAGCAACGCCTTGGTGGAGGGCGCATCACTGGGACCCTGCCCTCCAGTCACGACTCTCCTCCCCCTCTGCCAAGCACACAACGGGCTCGGCGTTGGTCCAGGTGGCTTCGTCTGCTGCTGAGTCTGCTGCAGGTGAAGGCAGAGAGGAAGGAGCAGATGGGAGCTGGCAGCACCAATGAGCAGCAGACCCCCCGAACAGGCCGCTTTCTTCCGGGTGGGCTAGAGAGAGGAAACGAGGAGTCGTTTTGGGAGCGTTACCAAAGATGTCATCCCAGGCGTGGCATGACACAGGCTCCTCGGGGACCCAGTGGTGGACACCCGCCCTTCTGCAAATGCTCCGTGGGTCCGTGCCGCTTCTGTTGAAGGGACCCCCCAGTCAGGGTGGCTCATCTTTCCAAAGAGCTCACCCATCAGCCACGTGCTCTGCAAAGGTTCCCTCCTTGCCTGCGGCTGGAGGCGTTGGCATTAAGGCAGGCTGAACGTCTTTTGGCCCCTGGAAGCCTTCCCTCACACAGCTGCTACGGCATTCGCAGCAGCGGGGAACTTCACGCTGAAAGCTATACATGTTTGATTTTGCATCCCAAACGGAGGCAAGAAAAACACTCCCCTTGTTCTGTTATTTGAAAGGATAAAGCGAAGACCAGTGGATGTATTCCGACTTTTCCCTAGAGTACAGTAAGTTTTCTGTGGCTTTTAATTTCCATTAGTGCATTCTGAAATATCACTAGAAATTAATCTGTACGTCTATTAAACTGTTCAGAGCATATATATACTTATCCTATTCCACAGATTTTTTGAAGAAAAATATTTCACAATATAATTCCCTTTTATTCTTTGTTCTTCTTTACATGTACGCGGCCCCTAATCTACAAGTCACGTATCACACAGAATAAGACCAATTTTCAGAAGATATTTTTTTCTTCTTCTTTGTAGCTGACTTTTCCAAGTTGCTGTCCCCTTCCATTTTGGTTTTCTGGAACCATTTCCCACCCCAGAAATGCACAGAATCCAAGCAGATGCAACAACCCTTTATGGGGTTTGGGGACAGTGCCACAATCCGAGAGAGAGAACTGCCCCCCCGCCCCGCCCCACCCCAATTTGCCAGTCCAAGATGGGATTCCCTGTTTCTCATCTTCTGACTTCTCAGCAAAGACCACTCTAGGCTAGAACAGTGGGACTGACATCAGGTTTTATTTTTTCAACACATTAAATAAGCTGAATATATTAACAAGTATTTTCCGTTATTAAAAATGCGGCGGCGTTTTCTCCTCCATTAGTGCACTGAGGAGAGAAGGGCCCGGAAGAGCAGCACACCCACACTGAACCGTTATTGCACAGGGCAGGAGGGGAGCAGACGGGGTAGGAATACAGGCTGGCTACCTCCCCACCCATCCGTCCAACATACCCCACAGCACCGTACCAAGGGCATGCCCGTCCCTCCCAGGTGGCAGAAGGAGCGCGTGCCTTCGCTTCCCAGCCTCACAATCGTGACACAAGCCAGTCACTTCCATCCCGGCCCTGCTTCGGAGCCCCATGCCCTGCGTACACCCCACCGCTCTGCCCCTCTGCCCCCTCCCATGCTGGAGGGGTACCACCCACCTGCGCAGAGGTTAGACCTAAGTGCTGGGCCAAACCGGCCCAGGAGGCAAGCCCCAAGGAGCTGGGGCTGAGTCTGCTTCGAGCCTGCCACGGGGCCAGCCTGGGGAGAGCAGAAAGCCACCCGTTATTGCACCGAAACCAGGCGGGGGATGAGGGCTGCCTCCCGCTTTCCCACAGCGGCAGCCAAACAGGGTTGGCACCCGGGTGCAGCCTCGTCCTGCCGGCCCCGGCAGCGGAGCGCCAACCGCCTCGGCCCGCGCCAGCTCCCCGAGGTCCGAAGGGCAGCTGAGAGTCCCAGGCGGATCCAAGGCGCTCCTCGGCCGCAGGCCAGACTCAGGACTGCGCTTCCGGCAACTTGAGGCTGGGCTCTGGCAAGCCTGGCGCCAGGGCCTTGCAGTGCTGCGGGTGCCTCTCTGGGCACTGCAGGCTCCTGGCCTCGCAGTTCAGGTTCTGGTAGCGGGGGGTGCTGGCGGCCGGCCGGTGGCAGACAGAGGAGAAGCTGAACCTGAACGGGCCCAGGCAGCAGGCAGGGCAGGCCAGCACTTCGTCCTGCTCCATCACGCAGCTGCTGCTGGAAGTGCTCAGGGGCAGGGCCGCCCCCGGGCGCGCCGTCTGCACCCCATCCACTGTGGGGGGCACGCTCAACTCGGAGAAGCCCCCGGCCCAGCCATGCGGCTTGCTGTTATTGTTCAGGAGCAGCCCATTGGGGGACCAGGGCTGGGCTGCCGACACGGCCGTGTTGATGAAGCTGCCGTTGCTCAGGGCGGGCACTGGGATAGTGGAGGCTGGGCCCGGGCTGTCCGGACTGCAGTCCATCAGCTCACCGGCAGGGGAACCGGGGGGTTCTGGGCTGGCACGGTCCAGGGTCTGGAGGGGGCTGCGGGGTGGCTGCCCTCGGCAAGGCAGCTCTGGGGAGGCCGGCAGCGAGTGGCACCTCCGCAGGATGGCGATGGGTTCAGCAAAGCTGCACTGCATCTCCACGGCCGGCTCTGGCGTAATCGGGGTGCCAGGCGGAAGAGGCGAGGGGGGCGGAAGGTTGAAGGTCAGGGAGATCAAGGACTTGCTGGGCGTGTCGAAGAGCTTGATCCTGCCCCCCTTGAGGTCCTGGCGCTGGGAGAAGGGATTGACTCGTTGTGGAGTGTCCTGGGCACGAGGCAAGGCGGGTGACCGAGGGGGAAACACGTCCGACTGGCTGCGGGAGAGGTGCTGCTCCGGGGTCAAGAGCTGTTGGCCGGGCAGGGCGTTGGGGAAGGGGAGCTGCTTGGCCGCTTGACCTGGATGTAAAAGCAAAGAGGCACGTGTCGGAGGAAGCCCGGAGTTGCACCCTGGGGCACCCTGCGTGCTGTGGAAGCTGAATCTAGTCCGGGGAACAGCTACCAGCTTGGCTGTGCTGCGTTCCAAAGGGCTGGGGGCACCAGCACACATGGAAAATTGTGCACATTCCTGCCCTCCCGTGCTCAGGGGCAGGCGGCCAGGAGAAAAGCCTGCATCTGCCCCCAACCCAGGACCAGCGTGGGGCGCAGGGAGATCCGGTGCCCATCAGCTTTCTGTAAAGGGGGTCACCACCATCGCCCCCTTCCGGCATCCAAGGCAATCCATGCAATCTCAACTCAAAAAAAAAAACCAAAACAAAACCACCAGCCACGCAACCGATGCTTTTAAAGGGTGGCAACAATCCCCAGATCGTGCCCCATCCCCACCCCTGCACTGGAACCTCTGCCTTGGGTTGGGCTACCGTTGTTCAGCGTGGCCGCCGGGTTCGCAGGGACGCTGGTCCCATCGTTCAGCAGGGGTGGGCCGGGGTCTCCCGCGGTCAGCATCGCCTCCAGGCGCTGGGCGATCTCCAGGAAGGAGGGCCGGGCCGTGGGCTCCATCTGGAGGGCAGGAGAAGGAAAGCGCACGTGGCGGCTCGTCTCTTTTGCATCCCGCAGGGAGCTGCAGGCCGCTTTATGCACGACGGCCCAGTGCGCGTCTGGGACCGGCCCGCCAGCTGGTCTCAGTCGCGCCGGACTTTCTTATTTGGTGTGGCCTTAGTATTCTGCCTTTGGTCGTGGAGCAGAGCAGGCCTCCCCCCACCTAGTATCCTCAGGAAACCCCCTCCAGGCAGGCCGTGTGACGCCGAAGAATTCCCTGCAAACTTCGCACCGCCCAAGGGGGCAATGCCCACAGCTCCGCCGCCTGCGCCCTTGCGAGAACCAGTCATTCCCGCTCCCACAGCGGAACCAGCAGGTTTGCAGGGGGGCCTCCCTGGGACGCATCCTCCAGGGCTCCTCTCCTATCCCGGCTCCAGCAGCACCCCACCTTCCTGGAGGGCAGCTCTGAGGGCGGGGAGGGAGCACCAGCACCCACCTTGCAGCAGTGGAAGGCCAGATGGAGAAAAGCTGCCGGACAGTCGGCTCCCACCAGGTCGCAGAACGCAGCCACGTCGAGCCCGAAGTCCTGCGGAGGGACAGGGTGAAGGGACGGAGGGGGCTGGGAAAGATGCCCCCCCCGTTCCGACTTTCCCTTGAGGCGCGCCACGGAGTCGCTCTGCTTGGGAAGCCTTTCCTGCTCCAGCCGCCCTTCCCGCCCCCCGTGGCTCCTGGCGCCAGGCTTGCGGGCGTCTCGCCTTCTGAGTAAGCCCAGGAGCAGGCAGGCACGGCCATCCCAGTCCCAGCACCGATGGAGCGAGAGCCTGTCTCCGGGGAGGTGCAGGAGAAGGTCCTTTGCCCCAGGCAGGGGCCTGAGAGCTGGCCAGACCCTCCCAAGGGCCCCTCAGGGTTTGCTTCCTGCGGCTCCCTCTGCTTTTGTGATTCCTTTGCTTTCACAGATCAATGCTGGATTTTAAATGCATTTAAAAGAAATACATTCAACCCTCAGATTAACAGACTAGCCGGGGGAACAACGTCCATCAAGGCAGAATTTCCATTAAATCCCAAAGGGGTTCTACAGAGTTTGTGCATATGACACGTGTGTAAAATGGCAGGTGGACATGTTGCGCGGACAGCGGCACCCGAAGTCCACTAAGCTGTGGTCCGTTCAACCGAGGGCATCCTGGAGCTCTAAACTGTCTTGAGAGTATTTTGAATATAGCGGATAGTTTTCCAAATAAATAAAAAGAGGGTCTGGCTTCTCTGCTCCAGCTCTAGCCACCCTCTTCCCATGCTGGAGCCTCAGGATCGTGGCCTGGCAGGCTGATTCCTACCACACATCAGGCTAGATAAACTGGGGTTGGGAAGTCTGTGGGAGAAACCAGGCAATTGTGGCTTGTTAGCCCAGGGTTGGGCTTTAACAGATTGTGGGAACCCAGCCCTGCTGGGGGAAGCGCCAGCTCTCCTGTTCCTTCTTCGGCTAAGAAAAGCGGGGGGGGGGGCACCAACGGTGGATGCCACGGGGCCAGGCAGAAACTCTGCCCTGGGGAAGCCATGTGCCCCTGTCCAGATCAGGGGCTGGTGGAAGGCGGCCACCTGCCCCAGCTCAGCCCAGGGTGGGCCACAGCAGCCTCGGGGGGTGGGCAGCAGCAAGAGAGCTCCGTTCCAGCCGTCATTTGCTGAGCCAGTGGCAGCCCCGAGACTGTGCAGCAGCAGCCCGAGGCACCTGAGCATGGACGGAGTCTGCACCAGGCGCGGGGGGGGGCTCCACTCACATCCCTGCTCCAGGCCTACGGCAGCCCTTCCCAACTTCTGTGGGGAGCACAGCGCAGGATGCCCAGCCAGGGGGGCCACCAACGACAAGGCTGGCTGGCTGCCGCCCTTCCAGCTGAACGGGGTAGGTCAGGCTGCGGAAGGGAGGTTCATGCTGCAATAGGCTGGCAGCACCAGGCACTTGCTTGAGCCGCCAAAGTGAAGGAAGCTCGCCCAGCAAGGACCAGCCCTGCCCTGGCCTGCCTCCCGCCCCAGAACCCGGCCCTGAAGGCAGAGGCTCCTCCGCCGGGTGTGCCAGGAGGCAGCAGCCATAACGGGTGCCTGGGGCCCAGAGGCCTCCAGGATACAACCTGGCATGCAAGCAAGCAGCTGATGCAGGAAAAGGCCTCCGAGAAGCAGCCGGGCAGGGGAGGGACCAGCTCCTCCAGAGGGAAGAAGGCCTCGTCCATTTGAGGGCAGCCAGCGGTTCTTAGGGGCTTTTAAAGGGGACCATTTTAGGATCACGGCCAGGTTTTAGCAATTGTTCCATGTCATTTAGCACTCTGAGAGGCAAAGAATAAATCGACTGCAAGAGATGTAACCACCATGCAGGCAAGTGACACATTTAAGCCTCCTGCAGCCTCCAGAATCCCCAGTCAAGCTAAATGCCGGGACCTACGACCCCACCTCATGGATGGGGGGGGGTTTGCCCACCGCCCTGTGGCCAAGCAATCTGGCCCTGACACACGCACGGGGTTCACACGGTGTGTAAACCTGCTGGTTCGATTAACCCACACAATCCACTGATCCATAAGCTAACCAGACATGCTGGGTTCATGTGACATCTAAGTCACAAGGGCACATTGTGTAAATGCCACTGGGAGCTCTGTAACCGGCCTGGTTTAGCTCTGGTGCAAAGCTGGCCGGCCTGTAAAACTGACGATGCTCCCTGGTCCTTGGGGACTGCTGACACCAACCGTCAGTGGAGCCAAACGGAGCTGGGCTGAGCGCGGGCGCAAGGCTCCTCACGGCTGCATTAGTTCACCCTCCCACCCCTTCAACTCTGATCGCTTGCCAAGGAATCACAGACCTTTCACAAACTGACTGAGCCCCTTGGAGAGCTAGGGAGGGGCTCTCACAGCTGGGGGGAAAAGCACCCCCCCTCCTTGCACTCCAGCCCTCTGCTGAGCTCCTCCTCCCAGGAGGAAGGAGGACTCTGCTGCAGGACGGGCTCCTCCTCTGCCCACCTGCCTCATCAGCCAGCCTGGCCATGGGAGCTTCATCTGCCCGTTTTGTACCACTCACTTTTCAGCTTTCCCGTGCAACTGGCTGGGAGCAGACCCAGCCCCAAGGGGCCCCTGGTCCTCCCCTGAGGTCTTGCCTCTTGCCAGGGTTGGCAGAGCCGGGGCTGCAGACGGGCGCGAGTGGGGGGAGCTTACCTCAGTGCGAGGCAGGTAGTCGGGGTCGGCCGGCACACGGGCAATCGTCTCGCACAAGATGATGCCATAGGCAAAGACGTCCGCCTGGAGGAGAGAGCGGTGAGGAGGTCTCGGAGGGCTGGGGGGGCAGAGGGGAGCCCTGGAGCTGGGGTGCCAGGCAGAACTGGGCCACGCACCCTCGTCCTCCTCCCGCTGACACCGAGCATTGGGCTTGCCCTCGGCCCCTCTCCCCAGGCCTTACCTTCTCGTTGTACAGCTCCCCACGCAGAACCTCGGGGGCCATCCAGTAGGGAGAGCCCACCACAGCCAGGGGCTCTTTCTCGCTGCCCTCGCTGGAAGGAGGAGAGGCTGGGGTGAATGCGAGCAGGGCTGGTGGGGGCGGGGGGCAGAAGGAGCAGCAGCCTCACTCACCTGTAGGTGGGAATCTTCTCCGCCAGGCCAAAGTCGCCCACGACTGCCGTGTAGCCGTTATCCTCACACCTGACCAGGCAGTTCTTGTGGGGTGAGAGAGGGAAGACTGAGGCCGCTCAAGGTAAAAGGCAGTTCGCAGGACGGAGCGTCTCTGCCCAGCTCCCCCCAAGGGAATAGGGAGCGGTCTTGGGGGTGGGTCACAGCAAAGGCTCCCCTAGCCCTGCAGGGGGGCCCCTTCCCCACGGCCCCAGGCAGGGCCAAGAAACTCTGCTACGCATTCTCTGACCCCTGGAAAGGCAGATCCGAGCTGGCAGCCAACGCAGTGGGGTTCCCTGCGTTAGGGCGCTGCGGAAGCCCTCACCCAAGTCCGCTCCAGAGACTCTGAGCAGGCAGTTTTAATCCAAAGCAGCCTGCGCTGGTTTTTAAGTGAGCCCTGCAGCCAGCTGTGTGAACTCCTCATCCTGGGCCATCTTGCAGCTGATCCTCTGCACAGATGCGCCTCCTCCCAGCTGCAGTAAAGCTCTTTCCTACTTTGCTGACTCCTTCAAGGAGGGGCTGTTAGTGCAGGGGGGATGCCTGGCAGGGCCTCAGAGCTGGAGCCAAAGTCAAGCAGCCCTGAAAGGGCCCAGATGCCAGGGCCAACCAGCCATCCCCACCCCAGGCTGATCGCTCCCTGGCAACCAGCGATGCCTCCGAACGAGAAAAAAACCCACAGGGAGGGAACCCTCTTTGGCCTCCAGCCCCCCACCCCCGCTGCAAGGAAACCAAATGCGTGCAAGAGGCGTGGGGAGGGGTCTGCTGCCAGCCTGGCGTGGATTCCTCTCACACACAGCCCCGGCAGACACCTTGATTGAGCTGTGGCCATCTTGGCAGCGCTCTCGCTTGTCTCTTCCTCGGGACCCCGTGGTGGGAGCTGCTCTTTCTTTCTGCAGCCCGTCCTTCCAGGGAGGCCCTTCAAAGCCCGCCTTGTCCCCGGTCAGCACCACTCCTGCTGTTAAGCTGCCTCACCACTCGCCCTGGATCAAGTTGGGAATTCCCCAGCTGGCATCCTCTGCCCACTTTGAGGCACGGGCAGAGGGGAACGCAGCAGAGCCTCTCCCCCTACCTTGGAAGTCAGGTCACGGTGGAAGATGCCCTTGCTGTGGAGGTAGCACAGCCCACGGGCAATGTCCAGGGCCAGCTTGATGCGGACGGGCCAGGGGAGGGGGGCGGGGCTGTCGAGCAGCTGCTCCAGGTTTCCCCCATTAATGTACTGTGGGAGAGACAGACAAACAGGTTGCGGGGCCCTCTGCCCTCCAGAAGAGCCGGGCCCTCAGCCCTCCCTCAATGCCCCCAGCCCCACAACAGGCACGTGACTCCCACCTCTGTCAGCGCGTGCAGCTGGCCCTGGTGAACGCAGACCCCCATGAACCTGGGCAGAGAGAGAGAAGCAGATCAGGAGTGAGACCACTCCTCACAGTCCCTCAGGCCTCCTGGGAGCTTCCCTCGGTCACCACCAACCCTGGAGAAAAAGGAGCAGGACCAAGTCCCTGCTCTGCCATGGACCCCGGGCGCGATGCTGACCCCTCCCCAGCCTGCCAGAGGAAAGAGGGTGCTCCGTGCACAAGGAACCAAAGCACTGTGGGCGGCGATTCCAAAGAGGATGGCTTCCCCTCCCCATTCTGGGTGGGACCAGGGGACCCCCAGCAGGAAGGGGCCGGGACGATGTGGTTGACCCTTCCAGCCCTTCTTCCACCAGACCCTTTGAATATTTATGCCTAGCCCTTCCCAAAAGGGACCGAGATTCACGCCCGCCAGCCTAGCATCTCCCCTTGCTGCAGGATCGTTCTGTAAGAGTCCTGCTCCCACCGCCATGTTCCCAGATAGGCTCAACCTTCCCTCACAGCTGCCTCCTCTCTTCCCGGGCAGGGGACCACCAGAGCCTGCCATGCCCCCTCTTACCGGAGGATGTTGGGGTGGGAGAGCCGGTTCATCAGCTGCACCTCGCGCAGCATGTTCCCACGGTTGCTGGTCAGCTTATTCATCTTCAGCACCAGGACCTGCCCCGACTGACGATGCCTCACCTGTAGGGACAGCCGGCCATTAACTCCAGCAGGGGTACCCCGGGTGTCACGCCAGTCCCACAGCTGGAGCAGAGGGGAAGCCCTGAGCCCTGCCTGGCTGGCATCCCATGGAACCGGCCCCAACACCCTGTGGCCATCGTGGCTCCTAAGTCAGTCCCAAAAGGCCCTGGGCAGCGTTGCTCTTCCAGCTGCCAGACACGCTGAACCTAACACCTCAAATGCCCCCCCAATCTGACCATAGGCTGGGAATCATAGGAACAGAAGCCCAACGCACCGAGGGAGTAGCGAGTGCCGGCTTCTGAATCAGCCAGAGCTACCAAAACAGCCAGACAGACACAGAGACCCAAAGCTTTGGAACTACTTGAGAGCATGGTGTCAATTCCCCCCCGCCCCATTCATCCACAGCCACCCGCCAAGTGCCTCTAAACTAAAGTTTCTCAACCGTGGCAGCTTGAAGATGTGTGGACTTCAACTCCCAGAAGTTCTGGGAGTTGAAGTCCACACATCTTCAGGCTGCCACGGTTGAGAAACACTGCTCTAAACAGTCCAGCCAAATAGCTTTCAGAGACACCTAAACAAGCAGCCGTGCCCCCCTGCCACTGTCCTGCTGGAGCCCCTCCCTGGAATTGCCAATGGGTGAGATTCAGGGACGTAGAGGACCTCCCTAGGAGGGGCCAAAGAGTCCAAGGTTAGGGATGTACAGAGTAAAAGGGGGTCAGCAGGAAGGAGGGGAACCCAGGAAACGCAGCGTGGGACTCGCCGTTAAGCACGAATGCCCTCCACTCCCCCATCTCGATGGCTTCTCCCTGGCCTTCCTCGTTCCAAAGGCTTCCCATATTCTAACATAATTGCAGATTTGAACTGGAAATTGCTGAGCAGGTGTATTTTTTATTGATTTATTACTCTTGCACCAACCACCGTCTGATGCCGTACAGAGATGAAGAACGCCGCATTCCCTGCCTGCAGGCTTGCAAACGGAAGGTCAGGGCAGAGCGCGGACAGGCTATAGGGCCGGCCAAGCTACCTCAGAAAGCTGGCCATGCAACCTCTGTGGACTTCTGTGGGGACATCAGGAGGCTCACAAAGATTAAAAGATGCTGCAGAAGATCCCTCCGCCCTATAACTCCTGCGCCGGCCCTCCACGCTACCCACCTCTCTTCCTTCAGGGACCCTGGAGTGGCCTCCTGTTGGATATGCGGTCAGGCGTATCTGTACAGCTTCTAGCACCCTGCCCGTGCCAATCCCCAAACAAGGGGCTACTGGGGCAGGAAAAGGAGGGGCAGGCCAAGTGAATGCTCAGAAGTCCATTCCCCCAACGCTGCCACCAACCTGGCAAAGGGGCACTTGCCCAGGGTGGCACCATCTCTCTCTTTCAGGGCCGGGGGCCTCTGCTGCCCCGAGGCTATCAGGCGGAGGCGACCCCAAAGCCAACTCCAGCAACCCCCCCTTGGCGCCTCTGAGCTGCTGCATCAACAGCGCCGCAGTGACCAGGCACAAGATCATGCAGGCACTCCCCAGGTTCGTTGTGCAGAGGGGAAAAGCCCCGGCAGGCTGCTGACAGGTTTGGGGGCTAAAAGCAGCCCGTTTAGTTACTTATTTATAAACCATGTTTACGTGGCCGGCCGCCTCACAGAACATGACTCAGGGCGGCGTACAATAAAACCATAACAGTATTAAAACAGACACAGCCTCCTGGAGCCCGGACTTTGGGGTTCATTTTCCCCGCTGCTGAGGTCAGGCCTTTCCTCAACATGGACCAGCCAGGACAGGCCTGGGGGAGCAACTGGGAAAGCCCCCAGGCCAGAACACGGGCCTCTCCACTGCTGCGATGACCTCCCGGGGGCTGGTGGGGGCCTGGCGGCCTCCCCTCCAGCACAGCCAGGAGACGACCCCCACTGCAGGCCGAGTCTGCTGCAGCCGCCGCAGCAGCCCCCACCGTCCCAGGGAGAAGCCTGCAGCCCCTCACCCCCCGGGTGGGTGGGCAGGCCGGCTGGCTGGCCAGCCCGCTGAACAGCTGCCCGGGTAGGCCCAGCAGCCCCCCCCGCGTGAGCCTCCCTCTCAAATTCCTGGGCTCTGCAGCGGGAGGATTCCTGCCCTTTTTAGTCCATGGTCTTCCTCCCTCCGCAGCGCCTGCTCCCCCCACCCCGTCCCTCCCGGGCTGCAGACTACCCCCGCCTCCCACTCTGGGGACAGGCCAGGGAGGAGCCCAAGCGGAGAGGTCCCCTCATGGCAGGCAGGTGCGGGGGGCGCACCCTCTCCTTGTTCGAGCCCTCCGGCTGCCTCTCTCCCCAAAAGAGGGGGGCACTCTGCCCTCCAGGACTGGCCTCCATGCCAAAGAGGGGGGCAGGCCCCCAGATGGGCTGTTCAAGAAACCCACCCATGCGCGAGAAGCACCTGGGCCACCCTCAGGATGCCCCCTAAGCTACCTGCCACAGGCCCCCAAGGAGGGGCCGTGGGGTTCAAGGCTGAGCATCCAAGCTGCGCTGGCAGGTGCGGCCCTGGGGTCAGACGGGGTCACACCACCCGGCTCAGGTTGCCCAGTTGGGGTCAGCATCCTCTGGCTGCCCTGGAGCTGCCCCTGCGGGGTGGCGCTCCATAGGAGAGGGACAGGCAGGGCCTCTGAAGGAGGGAAGCCAAGCGCCTCCTGCCCCCTGCGAGGCCTGGCCCACCAGAAGCAGCGCTCCCACCAGACTCACGGCTCACCCCTTCCACGAAGCTCTTCCATCCTGAGATCTTGCTTGAGGCTGCCCGGTCAAAGTTCCCCGCAGGGCTGGGAACCCCTGCCGCATGGGGAGCCCCTCATCACCGCCCCCACTTTCTGGGCCTCCAGTGCTGAGAGGGCCCGCTTCCAGCAGGCCTTCCCTTTGGAGCCCGTGCTGGCCGGCCCAGAGTCCGCTGCATGCCAGGGACTGCCGCCGTAGTGGGCAGCGTGGCCAGCAGACGCCTCCCTCCGTGATGCTTTTCCAACCCAGAGCCTACCTCCAAGCGGAGAAGAGACCCGGCACTCGGCCTTCCCTCCTGCATCTTTCCTGGAGTGCATTTAATGTTTGGAGCCACCCCACCCCGGCCCACAGCAACCTCTCCTACCCATTTTACAGGCAGGAAAACCACGGCTAGGTTTGCACAGCACCACGGCCCTGAAACAGAGCTGGCAAATGACAACTGCTGCGATCCCATCCAACGAACCAAAAAAACCCCACACCCACATCACAATTTAAGGTGGTTTGCACAACCACCAAACTACTCTCAATCCAAGACTGCGTGAGCCCGGCCAGGGGCCTGTCTCGGATCGAACGAGGAGGGCTCAGCCATTCCAGCGAGCAACTGGGCAAGAGCTTGTCCACCTTGTCTCTCGTGCTGGCTGTCCGCTCAAGCCAATGACCGGCTAGCCGAGGCAGGATTTTTCTGCATCCCACCCCCCAGGCCAGGCAAATGCTGCCAAATTCCGGAAGCCACGTGGCTGCAACCGAAGCTTCCCCAGGGCCGGAGAGGAACACAGGGGTTCAGCTTTCCTGGGAGCTGTGCACAGAGAGGCCTTCGGACAGGACCCCCGTGGCTGTACCTGAAGGCCGCCCCCCCCTTTAGGAGGCCGCAGGCAAGCAGACCAACCCCTGGGCTGGGATGTGGGTCAAGGCAGGGCTCCCGCAGTGAGGCCGGGAGGAGACTTGAGGCAGCTTTATCCCAGGAGACAGCAGTGACCCCCATGTGGCCCGTGCAGCCCAGTGCGGACGGCTCTTGGTGCCCAGGGACGGTCCTCTCAGCAAAACTCAGCCACAGTGGAGCGGACATGTTGCGGCTCCCAACCAAGAAACCCCGAGTGGGTCACCGTAGGAAGGAGCCGGTCGAGAATGCTCCCAGGCCGGGCTATTTGGAGGCCCGGTGCAGCAGCCAAACCGGGTTACGTCTTCTGCAGACTTCTGAGCCCAAGTGAGGACAGCCAGATCACGTGGACTGTTCAGTGTCAACATGGGGCTTCAGCCTTGTCCTGCGCAAGCCAAGCGTCAGGCCTCTAACTGCACGATGAAGGAAGGAAACGAGGACACGCCAATGGTTCACCAAGGCTCTAGCCAAGGAGGGCAGAGAGCAGGTGGGAAGATGCAGCCCCACTTCTGCAACAGCGACCGCCCTGCCACCGATACTGGCAGCTACCCCTTGATCCCACCAAGGCTGGCAGGACCTGCGACACAGCCGCCCAGCAGCCAGGCAGGCTGGAGGGGAGCAAAACGCCCCTGAACTCTCTGAGGCACCAGGTGCCAGCGAGGCCCCTCCGAGCAGGACGTGAAGAGAAGCCGTTGGGAGAGCTTCCTCCCCGAAGAAGTTGGGAAGTGCAGCTGAACTCGGCCATCAGCAATTCTGGCCCCACAGGAGGACGGTCCCCTTCCTGCCGGTTGAGATTTCTAAGATGGCTGGAAGAGCTCTGTCTTTGCCTGTTTGTTTGCTGCGGCAGAAGCCGGCGTAAAATGACACATGGTTTGCATTCCTACAGGGCAAAAGCGAGAACGCCCTGGGGAACGCCAGCCTTGCTACCCCGTGATCCACCACAAAGCATCGCTGCCCCGAAGTGACCAACGGCTGCTGCCAGGAGAAGGCAGCCCGGGGAAGGCTGGAGCCCCGGCGCAGCGATGGCACTGCCTGCAGGACCCCCACCAACAGGCCCCAGAGAGCACTGGGGCAGACCCAGTCCCAGGAAGATGATGGGGATCAGCCCCTCTGGACCCACCGCTGCTCTGATAGCAGGCGACTCTGGGCTGCTGAACTCTTAGTCCTCCCAAACTGCCCTGTCCCGACCCTCTGAATCTGCCCGCCTGGCTTTTACCCAGGCACGTTCACACCACACACTCCACTCTACGTGGGTGAAACACGGCCTTGCGTGTTGAAAGAATCCAGCCCATTCGGCCCGTTCAGGACGTGCTCTGAAAGTGACTCGCAGAGAATCCAGCCGAGGGGGTCACAGGCAGGCAGGCTGGGAGTGGCCCAGCCCCAAGATTCAGCAGTGGTAGCCTCAGGGCCCTCCCAGGTCTGCTCCCAGGTCTGGGGGCTCCAGGTGAGCCCCCTTCTGCCCAGGCTGCAGCCCCATCAAGGAGATGGGCTTCCGACTCAGCTGAGAGAAGCCCAGCCCGCTTGCCAGCTTGGCTCACTGCCCTCTGCCTGCCCAAAGCCAGAAGAGCCCCCATGCCCAGGAGGCACTCAGCCCCAAATGCAAAGCACCATACCAGTCACTGCCCAGCATCCCAGAGGCAAACCCCCAGGCCAGGCAGCAGCAAAGGTCCAGTCTGGAGCCCCTGTGCCAGCAGGGACCTGGCTGCCTGGTCCCCCTCCCCAAGGAGACCCCTGGGGCGGGGGGCTGGTTGCTCTAGCACAGCCTGACCACTCCACCGAAAGGACTGGAGAAGGGAGTGCCCATCTGGCCACTGCAAGCCCTGGAGGAAAGGCAGGACGGAAGCCAAGCGATCTCTGTAAACACGCTTGGGAGGGGGTCTGAAGGCACCCAAGGAGGACAGGGGGCCAGGCTCCATCCCCCTTCCCCACTGCCTTCAGTCCACAGGCAATCCCAGGCCTCCAGCCAGCCATACAAGGGAGGACAGCCCCCCAGGCACCACCGGGCTCCCCAGGCTGAGAGCAGCCCCTCTGGGCCACCCGGCCCTGTCCGCGTGCCATGCCCACCCTGGCACCCGGCCTTGGATCCAAGCACATTCTTAGGGCTGAGCGCCATAAGGCTGCTTGCCCACCTCCAAGGGCAGCCAGTTGGAGTGCAGCCATGCCCCCCCAAGCCCTCTGCTCCCCAAGGGTGCCCAGCCCTTCCCTCCCAGGCCCCCTGCCCACATGGCCCGCCCAGCAAGCTTCCATTCCAGCCAGTCCATGAGTCAGTCCAAGGCACCAAGCCAGGCCTCTCCCTGCTGGCGGCCTTTCCTCGGCCTGTGCGCACACGCACACGCACACACAACACACACACACACACACACACACAGAGCTCAGCCTCCGGCCTGGGCCTGCACAGGCTGAATGCAGAGCCCGCGTCCCAAGCTGAGGCCCTGCTGGCAGCCCCCCCTTGCTGTCAGGCTTCCCCCGGAGGGTTTGGCAGATCATTTCCAGACGCATCAGCACCTGCCCTGATACCCCCAACACTGACCCACGGGGGGCTCCCCAAGACATTGCAGGCCGAGACGTCCCTGTCCAGAGGCTGCAGCCCCCCCAGTTCGGGTGCATGGCCCTTCCCCGGAGCAAGCTGTGGCCTGACAGATAACGCTTCCCTTTGGAACAAAGGCTCCTCCCGCCCCCGCCCCCCAGGGAAGGCCCTTTTCCCAGCCGGCGCTGGTGGGGGTTCAGCCGCCATGGCCTGCAGCCGCAGCCGGAGCGGAAGCGCCACGCGCAGCCAGCGCGGGGGCTGCAGCGCCTGCAGGTGCATCTCCAAAGGGCCCCAGGGGGTTGCACGCTCTTGGCACTCCAGGCCTTCTGGCCAACCTGGGAGCCGCAGCAAAGTTCCCAGGGCTGCGTTCGCACAGCACGCCCAACTTGGTTCCTGAGCATCAGCCCGTTTTCTGATTAAACTAGAAACTAGCCAAACAAACTGGGTTCTCACAGCACACTCAGCAAGGGGCACTAACGCCAGCAAAAACACTAACCAAGACTGCCACCACCAAGCTCAGCATCCTGTGCCAATGCAGCCACCAGCCTTTAACGGACCCGGCTAAGAGTGTGCGCGCGAACTCAGGCCAGCGCTGGGCTGCCGGATTCCAAGGCCTTTCAGCCCACCCCACCTGAATTCAGCAGCGGCCACTTGGTCAACCGCCGGAAGGCCCCTGGCAGCCCCCTGGCGCAGCAGGAGGCGGCTGCAGGGTGTCTCCTAGCAACGGTGGCTGGCCAGGCAAAAGAGCCAGCTCAGGGAGGGGCCGAGGAGGGTCCTTGCAAAGGGGGAGATCCAGGGAGGATCCGGCAGAGCAGCCAAACTGACCTCCCTGTCTGGGTTCCTGCCCAGCAGTAGGGGAGGGGCTGCCCCAATGATGCGGCCAGGGGCCATCTGGCTGGCCCAGAGAGGAAGGCGGGGTCCCCTCGATGCCTCCCCAGGAAAGAGCCACCGCACCAGGCCGGAGGAGGACTTGGAAAGGTTTGTTCCAGAGGGGGAAGGAAGATGGACACCCCCATCCCTGCATTGCTCACTGCTGGCCAGGCTAACAGAAGCCCCCCCCAAGCACCCAGGAGCGCCACCACGTCCTTGTCTGTTCAGCGTAGAGGCCGCCCGACTCTAAGCCTTTGGGCGGCTCACAGTGCTAAAGCAACCGAAGCCAGAGAAACGGAAAGGACCACACATTTCCGAAGAAAGCGCTCAACTTCCACGTAAAACAACCCGAGAGAGGCTCACCCCCCCACTGCACAACGCCGGGGAAAGGCTTTTCCAGGAGTCAGATACGGATCTCTGGGGAGGCGTTCAGAGAAGGCCGCTTCCCGGGTCCCGGCAGGTGACACCGCTGGACCGAGAGGAGTGGGAGCGTGCCCAAGGGGGGCACCCATGACTGGAGAGAGGCAGCCCCTTGAGACCACCCAGACCTCTCGGATTTCGTCTTCCCTGCTGCCAACAGGACAGGCTTCTCTCCAGGGGGCCCGGAGAACCAACGAGCATCAAACCCCCAAGGATCCTGGGGAAGTGCCTCTTTGGAGAAGAACTCCGCCCCCCACCCCCTCGACCCCAGTCCTCCAAGCGGACTGGCCTTCCTTCTGCCAAAGCCTCCGGGCCCCTCGCCAGCCTCCTTGGAAAGAGGCTGGAGCCCTGGGCCTGGGGAGCCAACCCCTTCCCTTCCGCTCAGGTCCCCTCCCCGCCCTGACCAGACGCCCCATGCCTCGGTCTGCACTCCTGCCTTTGCTGAGTTGGGGGACGCAGCCCCCAGCAGAGATGGGCCAGCCCCCCTGAGAGATGGCAGGCTCGCCAGCCGAGGCCTCTCGGTGCTCCGGCCCGGAAGAGCAGCCACCTGGGGACTCAGACCTTTCCCGGGCCAACCGGCTGAGCCCCAGCCTGTACTGGGCCCACGGCCCCCTCCAGAGCAGAGTGCGCCTGGCCCCACAGCCTCCCCTTCACCCAGCTCAGTTGACCTAAGGGAACGCCCCCCACTCCTGGCACCAGGTAGCCTGCTGTTTTGACGATCCTCCTGCGCCTCTCGCAGCTGGCAACGGCTTCCAGCGCTTCCCCAGCCACTGGGGTCCTCAGTGCAGCCAAGCTCAGCGGTGCCAAGCAGGGCAACCGCCCAAGCCAGGGGCTTCAGCACACTCCACCCAGGAACACGGCAAGCCTGGTCCAGGGAGCCCCCTCAAACCAAGGTATCTTTGGCCGACCAGCCACAGCGGGCAGTCTGCCCACCAGTCGGCCAGCCAAGGGCTTTGCCTCTGGCAACACTGTTAAGCAGCTGTCTTGGGACGCAGATCCCCCTTGTTAACTCTGCACCCGGACAGAGGACCAGGCCACTGGCAAGGGCCAGAGGGGCACAGGGTTACACCAACAGTAAGCGTAAGCTGACACTAAGGCCATCTGTTCCAGGCTGAGCAACCAAACAGGCAAACAACAGTCCCCTTCCCTTTGGCGGGGGGCACAGAAGTTCTGGGCAAGCATGGGGGAGAGGGTTCCCTGGCATGCAGCCCCCGCTGAGGGCTCCTTGGCTCAGCAGCCTCACTCCGGAGCAGGCAGAGCAGGAGAAGGTGGTCGGTCACTTCGTGGCCTACACCAAAGATGGGGGGGGCGCGAATGAATTTGCCTCCGAGCCCCCTCCAGCGCCAGCCTTCTAGGGTCCAGCAGAGCTGCCCCTCCCTGGAAGGGCAGGAGGGCCGAGTGGCACCACAGCCAAAGCGCCTGCAGAAGCGCGCCCAGCCAAGGCCTCCCAAGGCACAGCGGCTGGCACAGTCCTCAGTCCTGTCCATCCACGAATAATAATAATAACAACAACAACGACGACGACGACACTGCTAATTACTAGAGCTCAGCCGCTTCCTCGCCAAGGCGGGGAGTCTCCAGCAGCCGCGGTTCCGGCCGGCGGCGTCTTGACCGGCAGCCCAAAGCTGGGGCTTCGGCCGAGGCGGCGGCGCTCCCTTCGCGGGCGGCGGCGGCGGCGGCGGCAGCCGGGGCGCCAGGGACTCCCGCCCGCAGCACGGCTGCCCGGCCCACCGGAGGGACCCGGCCCGGCCTCTGGGCCCACCGCGGCCCTTCGCCCTCCGCGGCCCGCCCCCGGCTCCCGCGTCCCCCGGAGGCTGCGGGCGGTGAACAGAGCCGAGCCCCGCTCGCCCGCGGCGTGAGAGCTGCGACGGGGGGCGCTCCCCCGCCGGGAGGGGCGGCCGTCCGTCCGTCGGTCGGTCCGGCGCCGGGCCGCTGGCTGCGGGGCGCGGCGCGGCGGGGCGGGGCGCTCACCTTGAAGACCTCGGAGAAGAAGCCGGCGCCGATCTTCTCGCAGTAGAAGTCGTCCAGGCGCGCCAGCGTGGAGACGGCGCTGCGCAGCGCCCGGTAGGAGGAAGGCCGCAGGCGCCCGCCCGCCTGCCAGCCCCCCGGGCCCGGCGCCTCCCCCTCGGCCTCGTCCAGCCGGAGGGAGAGCCCGGGCCGCCGGGGCAGCTTCTCCCACTCCATGCCCGGAGCGCCGCCGGCGCCCCAAGGCCATCCACGGGCGGCCGCCCGGCGGGGGCTCGCCGGGCCGGGCCGGGCGGCAGGGCCGGCCGGAGCGCCGGACGGGGCGGGACGGGACGGGACGCGCGGACGGGCGGGCGGGCGAGCTGCGCGGCGCCCCGGACGCCGCGGGCTTCGGCCTCCGGAGAGCTCGGCTTCTCTGCGGCCCGCCAGCGGCCGCCCGTCGGAGGCGGAGCCGCGGCGGGCGGGCGGGCGGGCGGGCGGAGCGAGCCTTAACTCCTCGGCTGCCGCGGCGGGAGCGGAGCGGAGCGCGGCGGCGACGGGCCGCGCTGGCCCCCGGGTGCGGCTGGGAGGCGCGGCCGGCCCGGCCCGGCCCGGCCCGCGCCAGAGCGGCTGCTCCCCTCCGGCGGCGCCCCTCGGTCGGCCGCGGTGGAGCGCCGGCCGAGGCCCAGCAGGGCTGCGGGCGGCGGCGCGCGAGCCGGCCTCCGGGCCCTTCTCGGCCCGTGGGGCCCCGGCGGCCGGGCTCGCCCGGGCGCTGCACGGGAAACTCGGTCCCGCCGCGGCGCGAGTCCGGAGGGAGCGGCTGTGGCCGCGGGGCTCTGCGCGGCCGGCCCTTGGGCAGCGGAGCGGGAGGCGCGGGAACGGCCCCCTGAGTCCGTGCCGAGCCCCCTCCGAAGGGTCTCGGCGCTCCGCGGCCCTCCGTAGCTGCTCCGCCGCTGCCCCTGCCCGGGTGCTGGGCGCGGGGCATCCCGCACAGCTGTCCGTCCGCCGGCTGACCCGCCGAGGTGGGCGGGCGGGCGCGGTGGTCCCCCGCCTGGGGCTGGGGCTGGGGCTCTCCCCTCGTCTGTACGTCTTTGTCGTTTTATTTTTCAGTAGTTCTATATTTGGCCGCTTGGTCAGACCCCCGAGGCAGTTTGCAGCCTAGACCGAAATTAAGATTTAGAAACAACAGGAACAAAGCTAAACCGCCGCCCTCAAGTACTTCTGGACCGCGAATGCCCGCTCAGTAACACTGTCCTAACTGGATTGAGGAAGCTCAGAAGGGGGTGCTGGGTGAACCTCAGGGACAGGGTCTTGCCCCTCTCCGGGCCCCACCCAGAAGGGCGGGCTCCGAGCGCAGGCTCTGCTCTCCTCATGCAGGGTCAGGACCCTCAGCACTTCCCCCACACGCGTGCACAGGGCAGGGAGATGCTGCCTAGGAAGAAGGTCCTGGAAACCCTGCTTGTAAGCCATGGGGGATTAAGAAGCCTGCTGGCAACTGACGCAGCCCCCGGAGCGCGATACGCCCACGGCAGCTCTTGCCAGTGTCCTGTGCCAGCAGGGCTTCTGAAGGGAGCCCCGCGTAGACTGCATTACAGTAACTCGGTAAGGGCCGGAGCCACTGCTGCTAGAGGGCCCCGCCCCAGGCAAGGCCGCAGCCGGCACCCCACTCTTATTGCCCCCCGGCCACGATTTCCACTCGCTGCCCCAGCATGTCCTCTAGGAGGACCCCCAGGTGTAGTTCAGCTCCTTTAGGGTGAGATCTCCATCGTGGGGCAGGATGCTTCTTGACAAATGGGGGTTTCATCTTGGAGGGAGTTCGTTGTTTGTTTGCATCCAGACCCTTCTGGCCCACAGAATCACGATAGGCCTCCCAGAGCATCACCTTACTGATGAGATCTTTCGCCAACGTAGCCGATTGCCTTCACCTGCAGCTTCATAAAGATACCAAAGGATAGTGGGGAAAGGGCCCAGCCCTGTCGCCCCTTGTGGGAGCACCAACGGCCAAACAGCTCCTCCCCCATGCTACTGAGTGGAATGGAGCCACCATAAATTGGGACCTCCAGGTCCCAATCCCTGCATGTGGTCCTGGTTGGTGGGCTGAGAAACTCCCAGGAAAGCTCTCTGGTATGGATGGGGATCATCCACCAGAGGGACCAGTGCTGTTCCCATCCCCCTCTGGAATCCAGCCATGTGCCCATCTCTTAGCTGTCTGAAGGAACCAGGAGAGAGATGGATCTCAGCCACAGGTAGTGATGTTCACACCACAGACCTATGTACTATCCACTTCATTGGTTTCCACAGGCTCAGACAAATCCTACAGGTTGTGCCTAACACCCAACGCCAAGCGATAGGAGGAACTCTTCATTCAGAGCAAGGTTAACCCCCTTTCTGGGTCTGAGACAGCAGAGGACTCCACGGCCACCACAACAAGCATTAGCTGGACTCACATAGCGTTTACCTCAGAGCCCGTGAGATGTGATCTGTGCTGGGGGATGTTACCATCAGTCCTTGTCATGGACAGATTACTTCTGCACAACTAGGTGGTTAACTGGAGCCACCAGCCTCCACGGGGAGGAAAGTGATTCAGTTGCCCAGGCATCTGATGGATCTAGACATTTTCAGGTGGTGCCCAGGGAGTTTCCCAGCAATCTGGAGGCTTTGATGAACACGCTCAACCTCTGGAACGCAGTTAGGCAGGGCACTAGATCGGAGTGCTCTGAGTGGCCAATCCAGGCAGTTCACTGGCTTTCTCAGGAGCTCCAGAACATGAAAGCAGGTGATGAAACACCTGAAGCGGCACTGGCAGAAGACGGACGGACAAGCAAGCATGTACCCACTCAGCCTCTCTCTCTGACACTAAAGATAGTGAAATAGACCTATTTCTGTGCCCTTACTGCAATTGATGGGTGTCAACCAATGTCCATCCTTGGAAGGGATGGGCAGAAGAACCTGTGAGCACGAATTATGGCACTCTGGCTGATCAGGTCACCGAGAAAATAGCTCTGAGCTGGAGCCCATGGAGACAATCCAGTGAGGTGACAGATGTCATCAGTGTAAGATTTGCCCCGTTCGACAGAGAAACTCCCGTGACACGTGTGGTTCACAAAAGAGGTTTACTCATGCGTAGCGGTTACAAGCAAAGCCAGGACTGGCTTGGTACATTTGCATTACTCATTTATATTTCTCCCCTTCCCGCGCTTTTCGCCCCGCGATCGCGTTACCGCTGTGGATTATCAGCCCCCCAATAATCCCCCTTAATTGTCCATGATGGCAGGTTCGGCCAGGGTCCATTGTCCTTGATTGGCAGTCCCCTCTGGCGTGGGTTGGTTCCCCCCCCGCTACATGCAAACCCCGAGGTTTCTGAGTTGCGTGGCGATCTTGTTTCGCTGCCTGCGGCCCCGCTCATTGTTGGCTCGCGCCGTTTATCAGTGTAGAGTTAAAACCTCCGCTGCGGTTTTCCTGTTTGGCTGGGTGCAGGTGGCCCATTAATAAGCGGCGCTCTCAGTTCCTCCTTCCCTCAGCTAGCCACCGCCAGCGGAGTTCGTGCGGTGTGGCTGCAAGCTTCCCTGAAGTGCCGTGCCGGCCGAACCTGACATACCGCCCCCCGAAAACAAATCCCACCCCAACTTTATTTCGGTTTCCTGGGGTATTTGTTGTAAAAGTCCCGCACTAGGTCCGGCGCTTTTATGTGGGCTTTGCTTACCCATTCGCTGTGGGACTTGGAGAAATGCTTCCACTGCACCAGGAGCTGGACCTGCCCCTTGTGCCTCCTGGTGTCCAGTATCTGGTTGATCTCAAAGTGTTGCTCCCCACCGACCATGATGGGTGGTGGCACCACCTCTGCCTTGTGCCAGGCGTTCCCTGGCTGGTGCAGCTTTAGCAGGCTGCAGTGGAACACCGGGTGGATCTTCCCGAGGCTTTTTGGGAGCGTCAGCCTGACGGTTACTGGATTGATGACCTCTGCGATGGGGAACGGACCCACGAATCTCGGGCTGAGTTTCTTCGATGTCTGGTGCGTCTTTAGGTTTTTGGTTGACAAATACACCTGGTCCCCCACTTTCCACTGCCCCTCGGGGAGTCTCTTGCGGTCCGCGTATCTTTTGTAGTCGGCTTTGGCTCTTTGCAGCGCCGCGTGTGCCGCCTGCCGGGTGGCGTCTATTTGGGTGAACCAGGCGTCCAGGGAGTCGATTTGGGATGCCGGTTGAGGCAATTCCGGCATGGGGACGAAGTCTCTCCCGGTGGCTACTTTGAACGGGGAAAAGCCGGTGCTTTTGTGGACGGCGTTATTGTAGGCTACTTCCGCGAACGGCAGCAGCTCCGCCCAATCGTCCTGTTGGTGTCCCACGTAGCAGCGCAGGTACTGCTCGAGCCCCCCGTTCAGGCGTTCTGTGGCTCCATCCGTCTGTGGGTGCGCCGCGGAGGAAAGGGCTTGCTGCGTCCCCACCCGCTTCAGGAACTCCCTCCAGAACCGCGCGATGAAGTTGCCGCCCTGATCGCTGACGACCCGTCGGGGTGCGCCGTGCAGCCAGTAAACATGCTGCATGAACAGCCTCGCCAACCTCTCCGCCATGGGGACTTGCCGGCATGCTACAAAGTGCACTTGTTTGGAGAATAAGTCCGTGACCACCCAAATGGCGGTCTTCCCCTTACTCTCCAGGAGCTCCACTATGAAATCCATGGCAATCTCTTGCCAGGGCCGTCGGGGTCCGCTACCGACTGGAGTAGCCCCCTAGGCTTGCCTTTAGCCCCTTTCGCCGTCGCGCACACCGGGCAACCCCCCAAGTTGTCAGGTTTGGTCAGCACGAGGCTTCAGGGAAGCACGGGGTTGCAGGGAAGCTCGCAACCAGACCACGCGGAATCCACCGGCGGTAGCTAGCGGGGAAAAGAGGAACCGAAAGCGCCGCTAATTAACGAGCCACCTGCGGCCAGCTAAACAGGAAAACCGCAGCGGAAGCTTTTAACTAGGAACTGATAACGGCGCGAGCAAGCAAGGAACGGGGCCGCAGGGCAGCGAAACAAGATCGCAACGCAGCACAGAACCCGCGGGTCTGCACGTAGCAGGGAGGGACCAACCCAGCCGGAGGGGGACTGGCAATCAAGGACAATGGACTCTGACCGACCCTGCCATCATGAACGATCAGGGGGGACATTGGGGGGCCTAATAGCCCACAGCTGCAACGCGATCACGAGGCGGGAAAAAGCGCGGGAAGGGGGGAATATAACAAGTGATGCAATTGTACCAAGCCAGTCCTGGCTTTGCTTGTGACTACTACGTTACGCATGAGTAAACCTTCTTTGTGAACCACACGTGTCACGAGAGTTTCTCTGTCGAACGGGGCAAATCTCACACAAGTATGGTTCTACGTCCTTCCGGAGTGTTGGCCACCAGAACTGCCGCCGAATTAAGTGGAGCGTCTTCACGAAGCCGTAATGCCCCGCGTTCCGGCTGTGTTGGGCTCTTTCCATGACCCCCCGTCGGCACTCTTCGGGCACATACAGTTTCCCCTCGTGCCACCACAAACCCCCCTGGCTGGTTAGCACGTCTCGGTTTTGCTCGAGCCAAGTGTCCCACTCCGCCGCTTCCGCAAACCCTTGCTTTACCTCAGGCGCCGTGTCCCACCGCTCCCCCTTGGTCTGGCTCCGGGTTACCGCCTTTGCAGCCAGCCTGCTGGCGGGGATGATGGAGTCCACGATTTCTTCTCGCGGGCTGGCGTGTTGGGGCATGCGAGACAACCCGTCTGACAGGAAGTTACGCTTCCTGGGGATGTGTTTTAGGGTGAAACTGAATCTCCCGAAGTATTGGGACCAATGCGCCTGTTTGGGGGATAGCTTGCCCGGGGTCTTCAGGGCCTCGAGGTTCTTGTGGTCCGTCCACACCTCGAATGGTTCGGCTGCCCCCTCCAATAGATGCCTCCACGTGGCTAGTGCCCACTTGACTGCGTACGCCTCTTTCTCCCACACCATCCACCTTCTCTCCGTCTCCGTGAATTTGCGGGAGGCGTAGGCGCACGGGTGGATGGCCCCCTCCGGGCTGGGTTGGAGCAGGATCGCCCCTGTTGCCACATCTGATGCGTCTACTTGGATGATAACCGCCGATCTGGGTCGGGATGGCGCAGGATCGGCTCCGCCATGAACCGCTGTTTTAACTCCTCAAATGCCCCCTGGCATTCCACAGTCCACGCGAGTGCCATGCTGGGTTTGGGGGGCTTCCCGCTGCCCTTGGTTTTTAGTAAGTCCGTTAGGGGAAGAGCGATTTGGGCGAAGTTCGGGATGAACTGCCTGTAGAAGTTCGCAAATCCCAAGAAGCTTTGAAGTTGCCTCCGGGTTCGTGGCGCTTCCCAGCCCAGGACATCTTTCACTTTCGCTGGGTCCATCTCAATCCCCCGACTGGATATACGGTAGCCGAGGTAATACAGCTGCTCCCGATGAAACTCGCATTTTGAGAGCTTCGCGTACAGCTGCGCCTTCAGCAGTCTCTGGAGCACCGTGCGCACTAGGCTCACGTGCTCCGTCAGGGTTTCGGTGTAGATGAGGATGTCGTCCAGGTAGACCAGGACGCCCCGGTAGAGTAGGTCGTGCAGCACTTCGTTTATTAGCTGCATAAACACCCCCGGGGCCCCTTTTAATCCGAACGGCATCACGGAAAACTGGTAGCTTCCGAGCGGCGTATTGAACACCATCTTCCACTCATCTTCTGCGCGGATCCTAACCCTAAAGAATGCTTCGCACAAGTCCAGCTTTGTGAACACCTTCCCCTTGGATAGGTGCGACAGTAGGTCCTTCATCAGGGGGAGGGGGTAGTTGTACTCAGTGCTGACTGCGTTCGGCCCCCGGTACTCCACGCACATCTGGAGCGACCCATCCTTCTTCTTCCGGAATAGTACCAGGGCCGCTAACGGTGACTTCGCGGGTTGGATGAATCCCCGCGCCAGGTTTTTGTCTATGAACTCCCGAAGGGCGCCCATCTCCTTCATTGACAGGGAGTACATTTTCGGCTTGGGCAGCTTTGCCACTGGCTCTAGCTCAATGGTGCAGTCACTGGGTTGGTATGGTGGAAGCTGGTTGGACTCCTTCTCCCCGAACGCCGCCGTCAGGTCCCGGTATTGCCTCGGGATGCCGCTGCTTGACGTGGTCCCCCCGGACTCTGGCCCTTGTTCCGCCGTCATCCCGCTGGCCGCTGCTGCCTGCGTATGTCTCGGGATCGCCGCGAGCCTCCGGGTCTCCAGCACTGCCGTCGCTGCGGTCGCCGCCCGGGTCCCGACCTCAGTCTGCTCCTGCCTCGTCCCCCCGTGCCTCGGATCCTCCACTTGCCCGTATGTGGCCGTGGCCGTGCCCGTCGCCACTGGCTGGTCTCGCCTGCTCTTGCGCTCCGCCGGCTCCTCGGCCCCGAATCGCACCGCCTCCGCCGCCCAGTCGACATGTGGGTTCCGTCGCCGCAGCCACGCCAAGCCGAGCACCACCGTGTAGTCGGCGATCGGGACCACCACGAACCTTAGTTCTTCCCGGTGACTCCCAATCGTCATCTGGACCGGCTCTGTGTAATACTGAGCCGGCCCCCCCCACCAGCGAGCCGTCTAGCTGGCTGAATGCGATGGGTTCCCGGAGGCGCCGCAGCTGCAGACCGAGCCCCGAGACCACAGTGGGTGCATCAAGCAGTGGGTACAGCCTGAATCCAGCAGCGCCCGCAGCTGTGCCTTCCCTCCGGACCTCACCCCCCGGATGCATAACCTCACCTGGAAAGGAGGGCAGTCCTCATCCCCGATTGGGTCCGCGCGCCTCGGTTCCCCGGCTCGCACTGGGACGCCGTTTAGTGCAAGCGCGCCTCGTTTCCCGCTGGCTCCGAATCCTCCCCGGAGGATGCCGTCTCAGGGGTCGGCCACCCCATTCGGCCTCTTTTGGTCACCGCCACCACTGCACTCTTCCGTGGTCGGTCGCCTGCCCTCTTTCCAGTAGGACGCGGGGGCTTGACCTCGGGCCGGGGTGGGGCTCCTCCCCGCTCCGTCAGACACTGCGCCGCCCGGTGGCCTCTGCCCCCGGACCGGAAGCACAGGTTCAGGGTTTTGGTTGCCTCTTGCCCGCCGGTGGGCTGCCACCGACTGCTCCACCTCTCCTCTGAGGGTCTCTCCCTCAGCCAGTCTCTCATCTGGTCCCGTCGCCTCGCGCTCTGTTGAATCTGCTGCCACACCGACTCCACCGTCCCGGCCAACCAGATCCAATCTTTCACTGTGGACAGGTCATCCCAGCCCAGCGCCCGCTCCAGGATCTCCGGATTGACCCCCCTCTTAAAATACTTCACCCTCAGGAACTCCGGCCAGTCTGTGAGCTTCTCTACCAGCCTCCAGAACTCCAAGGCGTACTCAGACACCGACTTGTCCCGCTGCCTAAACTGCAGGATGTCGTCCTCGGCTCGCTTGGCGCTCAGTGTGTCCTTGAACCTGTCCCAGAGCGCCTGCATGAAGTCCGGGAAACTCCTCAGTTCCGCCGTGTTGGCATCGTACAGTCCGATCACCCAGCTAGCCGCTTGGCCGTCTAACAGCTCAGCCACGTAGGATACGCTATCTTCATCCCTGGCGAATAGGTGACCACCCCTCTGCATGAAACCCCTGACGTGCGTCAGGAAGCTGTTCAGGATCCCCCGAGAACTTCCCGGTGATGCCTCGAAGTCTCAGGGCGTCAGCCGCCCGTCGGTCCACTGACCGGGGCTCCGGGGGTGGTACCAGCTGGGGTACCGGGCTGCCACCCCTGTTGCTCGCGCCATCGCTCGCTGCTGATGGTCCCGCTCCCAGCAGCAAGGTCTGGAGCATCGCCTGCATGGAGTCTAGGTGCTGCTCGATCCTCTCCTCCAGCCGGGCGAACTTTTCGTCCCACTCGCGATTCCGGGCCCCCGAGCCCCGGGTCATCATGACCCCCGAGCTGTCTGGCCCCTGGTTCACGCACATTGACCACCGCTCCAGTGGAGGGTCCCCGGCCCTGGCCGCCATCCCGTCGCTCCCGGGGGGCTCCGCCAGCCCCTCCTCGAGTCCGGGTTCCTCGTGCTCCAGCTGACCCACGGATTCCTCGTCGCTGGTCATGCCTGTGTTAGAAAAGGGAAACGCTCCTCAGTGGCGCCAGGTAGCGTTAGCGGTGAGTCCTGGCTTTATGTAAGATTTGCCCCGTTCGACAGAGAAACTCCCGTGACACGTGTGGTTCACAAAAGAGGTTTACTCATGCGTACCGTAGCGGTTACAAGCAAAGCCAGGACTAGCTTGGTACATTTGCATTACTCGTTTATATTTCTCCCCTTCCCGCGCTTTTCGCCCCACGATCGCATTACCGCTGTGGATTATCGGCCCCCCCAATAATCCCCCTTAATTGTCCATGATGGCAGGTTCGGCCAGGGTCCATTGTCCTTGATTGGCAGTCCCCTCCGGCGTGGGTTGGTTCCCCCCCGCTACGTGCAAACCCTGAGGTTTCTGAGTTGCGTGGCGATCTTGTTTCGCTGCCTGCGGCCCCGCTCATTGTTGGCTCGCGCCGTTTATCAGTGTAGAGTTAAAACTTCCACTGCGGTTTTCCTGTTTGGCTGGGTGCAGGTGGCCCATTAATTAGCGGCGCTCTCAGTTCCTCTTTCCCTCAGCTAGCCACCGCCAGCGGAGTTCGTGCGGTGCGGCTGCAAGCTTCCCCGAAGCGCCGTGCCGGCCGAACCTGACAATCAGTAGTAGTGTTCCTTCACAGGCAGCATACGTGCACCTTGGGGATCCACCTGGACTGATGGGCGGCTCCAGCTAGTGCACCATTTGCAACTTTATCCAGAGCGGCAGGCACTGAGGAAGGTTGCTTATGTCCTTGTCATCCCATTACTAGATTATTAGAATTCACCCACGTGGGGCTGCTCTCGAAGACCACCCAGAATCTTTGGCTGATGCAAATACAATGGCTACATGCTTATGAAGCAGCCTTGGACTGCTGCCCCTCAGGCGGCGCACTGATTGCTAGTGCAATTCTCGGTGGACTTCAAGGTGCTGGTGGTTGCCCGTGAAGCCCTGGATGTCTGTGAGCCCAAGTGGGGCTGGGCGGGGGGAGAAAAAACAGCGATTTGGAATTGGGGCAGGATAGCAGGGTCGTGTCTGCCTTGCTCTGAGCCAGCTCAAGGATGGGTGGAGAGAAGAGGTCAAGGGGCCGGGTTCGCGTAACATGCTACAGCTGACCCTCGGGGGAGCAAAGCACAGCTCGCTCTTAAGCCAACCGCCCTCTGCCTGAACATGACGGCCTGGCTCACGCAGCTCCCTAATGAGACTACGGTAGCTGACTTTTCACAACGCCGAGCCTCCCTTTCTGCCTGGGCCAGGGTGCTGCGTGAGCCCAGCTGGGCTCCACCTGAGGCCCAGTTGGAGGAGGTCTGCCCCTCCCCCAGCCGCAGGGATGAGGGCAAGCAGGAGACGCCCCAGCTCCCCAGGAGGGCCGGGAGGAGGGTGCTGTGCGCCTGCCTCAAAGGAGAAAGGGCTCTTCCACCATCGGCTGGTCTCTGCTCCCTCCCTCCTCTCTAAGATGGAAAGAAAAAAGGGTGCGGGATGGGAGGGGGAGGGACCGAAAGCAGGCGGCCCCTTGGAAACGGAGCGGGGGTGCTCGGCCGGTGGCCGTCCGCCCAGCCCTTCAGGACAAGTCTGAGCTGCCGCCCCAAGGAGCAGCTGCTGCGAGTCTTCCTGGACTGGCACCCGGTGGGTTCTCTGACGGGCCCGGAGGAGCATGGCAGGGAGAAGCCATGGTCGCGTCCCCGACTGCCGCTCGGGCGGCTGTTGTGGGGGGGTTGCGGTCACGTCCCATGCCTGAGGAGGAGCCCAGCCATTGGCAGAAGTGCCCCATAAGAAGAGGGGAGCCCCGAAGGGAGGGCCGAATATGCGGAGAGACCCGGCCGAGGGTTGCTGACCTCGCAGTGCCTGAGGAGCCAACGGGAGAGCTGCTCTGAAAGAGAGTGCAGACTGAGCCCTGCAAGGAAGGCTAAAAGAGGAAAAAGTGGGGAGGGTTGGGCTGTGTCAATTGCCAAGGGAAAATAAAGTGGAAACAGGTGACCAAGGAGGCGAAGCTTCCCGATTCTGCCTTGGAAATAGAGAGATACTTTGGGAGCCCTCCCCACCCCACCCCCGCAGCTGCCATGAATGAGTTTCTCTCAGAATAAAGTCATGCCAAGCTAACATGGTGCCTTAGTCGACCAGGGAATGCAGCGGACATAGCGTGCCTTGATTTTAGCAAAGTGTTTGATAGCAATGCCTTAGAGCATAATATCAAGATTCTGCAGGATCTTGACCTGCCGGAGCAACAGCCACAAACCAGCAAGATGAATTTTGGCAACGGTGACAAAAGCAAAGTCCTGCTTTGGGGCAGGAAAAACCTTGAGCACAGGGTGGACTGTACCGAGCAGCGGTTTATGTGAAAAGGATCGGGGGGTCTTGGTGGATCACAAGCTGGACAACAGCCAAGACTGTAAATCAAAGGAAATGCAGTCCTAGACCACCCCACCAGAATTACGCTGCCCGGTGTATTCTCCTATGGTGTGCAGATTAAAACATAAGGTTGCAATATAAGGTACGTAAGGCTGAAAGTAAAACGGTTGGGATAAAAGCAGGGTATCTTATAATCATTCCCTTCTGCCAGGGATGGTCTGCCCAGCTCAGCCACTTGGCTCTGTCAAGGCCAAGGCCGCCATTGAGATGGGCCTGGAAATCGCCGGTCAGCCAACGGAGAACTTCATGGCTGGGTTTGTAATCAGCCCAGCCTCACTGGAATAACCCAAACAGGACAGGTAACTCCCCCGCCCCAACTTCATGATTTGGAGGCACTGAGCAGATCAGAAATGTCACCAGGTTGGCTGGGTGAGCATCTGATATTAAATACAGCATTTAAAAAAAGAAAGAAAGAAAAATGGGGAAGAAAAAATCTATGTTTGGAGTGATGTGGAATCAACATTTCTTTTCCTTTGAAAAGGACCCCAGAAAGAAAAGCCTCCGTGTTCAGAGGCAGCCTACCAGATTGCGGAAGAGGCAGAAAGGGAATGAGCCTGCTTGTCGGACAGAAGGCATCTTCATCACGGGCAGAGTGTCGGTTTGTCCTCCTGGAAGGTGTAGGGTTCAGATATGAGACAAAACTCTTGGGAGTGACAGACTCTGGGGACCTGACTGCCCCCCCCCCACTGAGAGCCACATGGCCTCCACCACAAATAGCTTCTAGGCACCACACGATTGAAATGGGGCAGGTGGAGCCCACCCGTAGCTGCAGGCCTGGTTTGGATACACTATTCCAGATGTGGTCCCACTAATGGAACAATGGTTAATACTTTGAAACTCTGGCCTCTCGTGATTTGGACTCCTTGCTCCCATTAATGCAGCCTGAGACTGCACTGACCGTTTTAGCCACTGTGTCACACTGCTGGCTCCTGTTTGCTCAGTGGTCCACCACTACCTCTAGATCGTTCTCACATACAGTGCCACCAAGCCTTGTCTCTACAATCCTATACCTTCACCTTTCCTGCCCAGATGCAGAATTTTCCATGTCATGCTGAACATTACACAGCTGATCTGATCCACTTGTCAAGCCGATCAACATCGCTTTGAATTGTGATGTTGGCCTCTAATGTATAAGCCAATTGCCACAGCTGGTGCCACTTGCAAATCTGGATAAATCTTCCCTCCCATCCTGAACAGCTCTGGGCTGAGGACAGACCCCGGGGAACCACGTTGTTGAGTCACGCAGGCCAATGCAAAGCTGTTTATGAGTGCCATCTAGACACATTTATCCATCTGGTTCACAAGGGCAGCACTGGAGACTTTCTCAAATGCTGCCCCACATCTACCACATTCCTGTGAACCCCCAAACTTGCCTTCCGTCCTTAAGAGAGGAGCGGGGCCTGACGCAACTCGTTCTCTGCAGCCCCACACATCCTCCTTTCACCATGATCACAGCCCAGCTGCTCGACAACCCCCTCCAGTTCCTTGTCAAATCTCTTCCCCCCACCCCTCCCCATTCTAGGTTCGAAGGAGGACCTGACACTCATCTAAGGGCGAACTCAGTCCTGACCGCCTTTTTGGCTTCAGGTTTCTGGGGTCAGCTGCAAGTAGCACAACTCTTTCCTTTGATTTCCCTCTAGGTAGGAGTTTTTGAGGTCCCTGACTTTACAGTCAGTTAAACAACTTGTCTTGCCGTGTTTTGAATTTCATGAGGTTTACTTAGAAAAAATAGCTGGATCAGAGATGCCCCCGTGATCAAACGTCAGGATAAAATGAAATCAAGCAGATCAGTAAGCTGATCAGCGTGCTTGTAAGTTGAGCTACAAGATGAAGAGCCCATCCCTCCGCTAATCAATAATTCAGAGGCAGCTTGGTGAAAACCTCAACTCGGATGCGATGGCTTGGTAAAAAGGCAGGTTCTGTGCCTGTCATCCCCAGGAAAGGCACTAAAAATAAACCGCCCATATCTTAGTGCTCCTCTGGTGCAGCTCCTCGGTCCCACACAGGACTTAATGGGATCGACAAACACCCCCAAATTCGCCCACTGGTCGAGTTAGATAACCTCGAGGGTTATCTGGTTACACACAGGGTTGAGCTAACCCTCCAGTGAGTCCTCCCGGGAGAACCCAAAGCCTAATCGGCAGACGGGCCTTCCCAGCCAGTCCTCCAAGAAAGAAGGAGGGAAAGAAAGAGGGGTCGAAAAAGCAGCCCTCCGCCCCAAGGACCCTCGGCTGTAGAGCAAGGCCGTTCCGCGGCCCTCAGCCTTGCTCTTTTCAGCAGCCCCCGGCTGGACAGAGCACACCGCTCCCCGGGCCTGCCTTCGGCCCACCAGTAGGCACGAATGTCCAGCAACGATCCCCCCGAGCCGCAAGGAAGGCTGAGCCAACCCTTTGGGCAGCGGGTGGGACTGGGCCTGCTGAAGGTGCTGCGAGACCCTTTGGCTGCTTTGCGGCGGCAGGCCAAGGCTGGCTGGGGGGGGGCCACCCAAGCCAGGGACAGGCGCTCAAAGGGGGCGACTGCTGCCCCCTGCTGGGCCCCAGGCACGTGGCACAAAATCAGACGCCGGATTCCCGTTAGTGACCTGCAGCTCCTGGGTGTACTTTGGGCCCGGCCGGCCCGTGCCCCGCAGAGCGCCCCTCCAGCAATGCTTCGGGCAGGAAAGCCCCTCGAAGCAAGGTCCTCTCTGGATTCTGAGCTGTCACCCCTTGAGCGGCTGGGAGGAGGCACAGCAGCCACACGTGCAGTGGGAAAAGAATGCAAGAATGTAAGGAGACTCACAGGCAAGCGAGCAGCAACTGGGCATTGGCAAGAGGAAGGTGGGAGCAGACTTTGCAGGCTGGAAAGTTTGCCCTGAAAGTGGAGAGAATGGAGCCCGGGGTGGGCTGGGGGCTGCAACTGCTGCGAGGGCAGACGGGACCCTGAGAGGTGCCCCCAAACCCAAGGAGCGCCACGTGAGTCATGCCGGGGACTTGAGCCTGGCTGCCATCGAGGAAAAGAGAAGAGGATGCCCAGGCCGGGCAACAAAGTGGGGGAGTTGGATGGAGTGGAGGAAGAGTGAGCGGCAGAAGGAAGAAAGGGACAGCCAGGCAGCCGCAAGAACCCTGGGAGCAGCCAGTGGATGTCGCAGTTCTACAGCCAAACCTTCCGGAGGGCTTACTCTCCACCGTGGCAGTTATCTCCCAGGCAGGCCATGAACGGGCCACGGGCGCAAGGTGTCTCTGACTTAAGATGGGCACCCCCAGAAAAGCTCCAGAGCAACGGGGAGGGGGCTGGGTTTGACAAAGGGCAGGGGGGGCCAGGGAGAGAGGCTGCTGGGGAGGGACGGCACCCCTTTCTGGGGTGGTCTGAGTGGGGTTGGCTGATTCAAAGGCATCTTGTCCAGCCAGGGAGCCTGGCAGAGCTGGGGGTGCGGGGCTCCTCTGGCCTGGCCTGGCCTGGCAGGGGGCCTCATGACAGGCGGGATTTCGCATGGGACCAGTGGCAGAAGTGCCCTTGGCAGAGGCCAGTCAGCTCAAGCAGGGGGTTGCGGCCATTAGCGGGAGCTGCTGGTTCTTGGCAAGACCCGGGAAAGGAGGTTTTCAGGCGTTCAAGGGGAGAGGAAGAGCGAGCTCCTTTGAGTGGCCATTGCCGAGTTGTTTTCCATGCCGGTTAGCATGAAGACGGAGAGGAGGCAGTCCGGAATGGGTGGTGCACGGCAGGGCACGCTGGCGAGGATGAGGCGGCTGTGCTGGGTTGAGGGAGCGATGGCAGCTCCAAGGCGAAGGGGCTGCCAACGTGGCAGCAAGCCTCACTCCCCGCTTCAGCTGCAACAGCGAGGCTGCCTCCTCAGGCACGACGGAGAGTTTGTGGGTGAGGGCGGCAAGGTCATGCCCTCTGAGGTTTGCCCTCCTGGGTTTCAGTCCTCCAGCAGCCTTAATGACAAGGCCGGGCGGGTGCGCACGCGTCTGCGTATGTGTGTCTGTGGACCCCTACCTGTGACTGTGGCCCCTCTGCTGGTATAGTGGCAGAGTGCAAAGTGAGTCTCTCTGGGATTACTGAGACTTATTGAGAAAAGGCTAAGGTGGCCCCGCTGGGATTCCCGCAGCAGCACCTTCGCTTTCAAGCGTGTGTGTGTGGGGGGGGGTCATCAAAGCAGGAAACATCTAGCTCTTCCTCCTCATCAGGGACGGGGTGGGGGGTGCAGCCTCTTGCCTCTCCCTCCCAGGAACGTGTCAGTCTTTCAGGCAAGGCCAGAAACGGGCTCCTCAAGAAGCCCTGGGACCTGGCTTCGCTGATCTTGGCTCCAGGGTTCGCGCTTTTCCTCCCTCTTGCCCTTGGAGAGGCAAGGCAGGTCACTTAGTTTCTTTCTGACGCCGTCTTCCCTTCCTGGGGGTGGCTCCTGTGTTGCTGACCGTCCGCCTCCCTTCTCCAAGGTCATCTCTGTGGTGCTCTGCCGAACATGAGCCAACTTGCACCTGGGCGATGTTTCCACAGCGGTTGCTACCTTCCTTAGCCGTGTGCAAATACACTCTTGCAGCTCGATCCCGATTGTTTTCTCCACTTCAACCCAGACAATCCTGCAAAAAGCCACTTCACCAGAGGGCAGACCTGAGCCAAATGGAGTTATTTTATCAGCGAAGTGTTGCACAAACCGCCCACAGCGGCCCTTAGGAAGACATGGGACAGACCACCCTAACTAGCCTGCCTGTGAGGTCCATGGGGAGGAAGCCTCATTTGGATCTGGGAGGTATCTGGTCATGGCAAAGGACTAGGCATGACCACCCTTGGTTCCAGATCACGTTCCAACTGCTCTGAGGTAAAAATAGGTCAAATGCGTGACCACCTGTGTGGGTCAGGCTAGAAGCTACCTGGAGAAGCCATCATCCCCATTATGGCCACGAACTCCTGGGCCTTCCTTGAACTCTCGCCCAGAGCATGGAGACACAGGTCTCCGGCAGCAACACCGGGGAGGCTCCCCAAACCTGCCTAGCGGTCAGGTCAGGAGCTCAGCAGAGGATCCTGCCATGCAGCCAGGTGGGTGGCTCAAGAGTAGGACCCCCAGCCTGTCTCGACCACAGACATGCCCAGCCTGTCACCTCAGCGACAGGACCTCTGGCCACCGTCACGGATTCTGGGAGAATCATCACCAGCCTGCTTTCCTTAAGGTGGGGGCGGTGGCTGATGGAGGACCTAAAACAGGGCAGCCCCCCCTTGCCCAACCAGGATTTCACAATACATGCCAAGACTGTTCATCCACCCATCCATCCCAAGCCAGAGACGAACGTGATCTTGCGGGAGACGGATCTGCTGTCCGCCAAAAGCAGCCTAGCCCAAGGCCTTCAGCTGTGCCACCAAGCCAGCCCCCAACCGCTCATCTCCATTCCGGGACACCCTGCCCAGGGCTTCCCCCAGGGGTCCCCCTGCTTGTCACTGCCAAAATGTTTTCCCCTCTACTTTGGGCTCCTCGGTAGCCTGACAGACATTACCCAAGAGCCGGCCAGCCTGGGGCAGAAGCCAACACCCGTGGGCAGGGCACTTTCGCTGCCCCAATTCTCTCAATCACTGCCCATGCATTGCCCTCCTTGCATGGCGGTTTCCCTCTCCAATTGCTTGTACAGTATCCCCCTCTGTGACCTTCCCCCAAATCCTCCTCCGCAAGCCCCCCCACCGCTGAGGCTTCTCAGAGGGGGCTTCTCCCCTCCTGGAGCCACAGCCAGCCTTGCTTCGCCTCCCAGACCAGAATTCCCAGCACAGAGCCCACGAAGCCCCCTCCACAGGCTTTGAGGCTTTGGGCTGGCTAGAAGCACCCTGCATCCCCAGGACTCACTGGTGGGAGCATGATGGTCCCAGGCCAGCCCCCTCAAGGCCCCCATGCTCGGCCCCACATTCCATCACCCCAGGTGGTCTCAGCCCAACAGCCGGAACTTTGCCCCCCACCCCTTTTCACTGCCACGTGGCCTATGGGATGGCAGCGCCCATTCAAATCCATGCCATGGGGGGGCTGTGGAGCGGGTTCCTGTCCCAATGCCCCCCTCCCCAGCTGCCCCTCTGGAGCAGATGAGAAAGGGCTCCTTTCCTGCTTAAGTCTCTGCATCAAATGATCCAGAACTCGGGAAAGTGACTTGAGCATGTGCTGCTTGGGAAAGCAAGCTGGCCCAAAACCGACCCAAAGGGCAAGGGCCTGGCAAAGGCTGCGCTTTGATTCTGACCTCCCAACTTGCCTGGCCACGCGCTCTCTGCCAGTTCCTGTGGGACGTGAGCCCATGTCTCCAGCCCCCTGATGTGACTGGGGAGCTGTGAGCAAACTGATCACTCAGTTCAGACATGGCGGGGGGGGGGCATTTGCCCTGAGCCAGGGTGCTGGGTGGGTCTCAGGGACACCAGCAGGTCTGGACCTGGTTTGTGGTTGGAGGGGAACCCCGGGGCTGTCACCTGCAGAAACACCCCCACGGCGAGTGACTTGCTGCCAAGGAGCCAGCAGAAGACAACCTCACCTGCCTATGGATACGGGGCCTGCCCCCTTCTTTGGTCAATATTTCCCTGGCTGAGGGTGTGTGTCAAGCCCTGAATGCTTTCCTTGGGCAGGGCGACTTCTCCAAACAACCCACCCTTTCGGTGCAGCACTGCAGCCTCTGCCGCTCCTCCTGCACCTCTCCTGCTTCCCTGCAGCCTGATAGGAAGCAGAGTGGCCGGGCCGAGGGTCTGTGGAAACGCCGTTCCATCTAGAGCCCCCCCAGCTCCAAAGTTTCAGGATTATGAGAAATCCCTGGGGCCCCCCTCTCCCTCCTTCCTGCGGAGGACCCTCACAGGGTGCTGTGCTGGGCCTGGGCGGAGCTGGGCGATGGGGCCAAGGCAAGCGACGGGCATCAGTGGTGAGGCCAAGAGGGGCCCCCGGCAAGCACTCCCTGGGGGGGGCCAAGTGCACATTCAGCTAACCTACAAACTCAAGAAGGGTCAAAGAGCCAATATTAGGCGCTCTGGTGAAAAGAACACTTCCAACTAAAACCTACAGCTTCTCTTTTCAAATAAATGCACGTCTTACCCCTATCCTGATGCGCCTTGTTCCCTTCCTACCTGCTGGATCAGAGACTCCGGAAAAGGCTTCGGGACTGGGCCAACAGGTCCACGTGTGGCCATCGGAGAGCCTGGTTCAAGCCACGGGCTGGAGACAAGATGAGCTGCCGAGGCCTTCGGCTGTCACCGTGGCCTGGAAGAGGGGAAGGGGCCAAAGGAGCAGGAACGTTGGGGAGATTCCTCTGAATCTGAACAGCCCTGAGAAGGAAGGGCGAAGGGCTGAGCCTGCAGACTGGCCCACTTGCACCAGATAACGTATGCAATGATCTCTAGGCAGTCAAGTCAAGAATTCTTTCTATGATGACCTCGTCACGTGAGGGGGGTCAGTTTGGCGTCCCTGCAGTGTTACAGGTGCCACTGGAAAAACCCATGCTCTGGACCGCCAAAGAGAGATGTGAGCACTTCAGAGCAAAACCAAAGAGGAATGGGTGGCAGAAGGAACTAATGGGGAAAGAAGATGAAGATAGGGGAGGGGGATTCTAAAAGGGGAAGGGTCTGAAAGTGCTGCAGACAATGACCAAAAAACCCAACCCTTTTCCTGGACTTTGGTGACTTCTCCTTACTTCCCCCACAACTGCTCTGGGACGCTGCGGCTTCTTGGCGTGGGCCATGCCATTCTCCAGCCTAAACCCCTGCCCTCCTTCTGCCTGCTGCCCCCTTGGGCACCTTCTCTCAGCCTGGCCTCCATTCTGGGGAGACTTTGTCTCGGGCAGCCCCCTTGGCTAAGGAGGAGACCCTCCCCACCGGGGGGGCTGATTTCCAGGAGCACTCAGGCTGCTGAAGCGAGGCGGCCCAGCCCCCCCCTTCCTCCTGGCGCCTTTCAGCTTCACACAGAAGGAAGAGCCGCCTGGCATGTTCCCTGGCTGTGCCCCCCAGAAGTCCCAGACAGCCATGCCAACCCTGGTGCCGCTCTTCCCGCTCCTTTACCCCTCCTCTTCGTGCTGCTGCTGCTCGCTCAGCCTAAGGCCGGATCTGAGCCAAGGGACAGAGAAAGAGGGGGGCTCCCCTCCCGGGCTCTGCCACGGCAGACCCTCCGGCTTTTCCCCACAGGACTGTCTTCTCCCTGGGCCTTGGCCTGGGCCTTTCCGCCACCATGCCCAGCTCTCTTGGGGTGAGGGCACCCTGGCAGGGTGCTCTCCTTGCCCCCTGGCCTTTCCTGATAAGAGAGGGCTTCATTCTGAGGTGCTTGGGCTTCCAGCAAAAGGCAGCTTGACGGGAGAGAAGGGGTCAGTTTTCCCCCAGCACTGAACGCAGCCAGGACCTCCCCCTCTCTCCCCCGCTTTATGTGTCCTGGTCGACTTTTTCCCCCTGCCTGGCAAGGCTGGCAGAGTGTTCTGCCCAGCGATGGTTTCCCTGGGCAGCAGCTCAGTTCCGGCTCCTCCTCCCCAGCGGAGCTCATGTGCAAAGCCCTGCCCAGCCTCCGCTCACTCCAGCCACACCAGCGGCTCTGCGGATCATGGCCCCCGCGTTTGCCCCCAAAGTCAGCCAGGTTCTGATGACCCCAGAGCCACACTACCTCCCTGGGTAAGGCTCCCCCGCTTTTCCTGGCAAGGCCTGGCAGGGCCAGGAGCCAAGGCCCCCCTGCTGCCCCCCACCAGCACTCCTCCGGGTCTGGCTTTTGCGACCTCGGGGGCAGAGGAGTGGGACAAAGCCCTTGGCTGGGACTTCTGCAACGGGGGTGGGTTGTCGGGGGGGGGGGAACTCCCAGACAGGTGTGCTGGAGGACATCTCCTTCCAGCACGCACACACCCCTGCCGGTTCGCTGCCACAGCGTTTGCGGACAGGCCTCCATAGCAACCCCAGGAGGAAGCTGAGCGGTGCAAGTCCTCGTGGGTCCGTTTCCAGCAGGCAGGCAGGAGTGGCAGAGGACCGCGCTGGCGAAGAGCAGGGCACCAAAGGGCCGAGGAGCGGCGCCCGCCTCTTTACTCCCCTCCCGCCCCCGCCCCCGCCCCCGAATCACACGCGAAGGCCCTTTAAGGCAGCCGAGACCCGCAAGCCGCCCGCGCCGGCCTTCCCGAATCACCCGCCGGCTGGTCGGCCACCCGCCAGCACCCGAGCTCGGCTGGCTGCCAGGCCACGCTCACCCGGGCCAGTCTTAGCCCGGCCGCTGAGCTTCGCGGCGGTGCGTGGGGCCGACGAGCCTGGCAGCGCGTACGGCCAGGGCAGCCGCGGCGGCGGCGGCGGCGGCGGCGGCGGCGGCGGCTTTGGGCGGGGGTCTTCTCAGCCCAGCCGACCTCTCGGGGGCCAGAAATGGCCTGGAGGTCAGCGAGGCGCGGCCCTTCTCCTCCTGTCCTTGCAGCTACGGCGGATACTGTCCCCGCTACAAATTCACCCTGGGCCAGACGTACGGGAAGCTCACGTCGCAGCTGCTGGCCGCCCCCCGCCGCTCTGGCCGGCTGCTCCTGCAGCCCAACCGCCCCCCCCGCGCCCCCGAGGAGCGGCCGGGGCCGGGGCGCCGGGGCCGGGGCCGGGGCCGCGGCGCGATCCCAGGCTATACCGGTAAGCGGCGCTGGCGAGGCCGGGCTCTCCCCCAGCTGAGAGGCCAGGCGGATCGGCTGCGGAGATGGGCGCGGGGGGGCGGAGGTGGGGGCAAGCGGGCGTTCCCTCGGCCACTTGCAGGAGGGGGGCTAGACCCAGCCGCCCCCCACTTGGCCCCCTCTGGATGGGTTCAGACTTTCCTCCCAGAATTCCCATCTGGAGGGGGGGTCCGGACCACCAGCAAAGACCTGGAGGAGGGGCTGCAGGACACCGCAGGCACCTGCCTTGGCCCTGGGGGAAGATTGCACTGGCCGTCCTGGTGGGAACAGCCCTCCATTTTTTGAACACCTCTTAGTGACCCCCCTGCACACAGGGGCCACGCCCCCGCAGGGGCAGCAGGCCATTCCTCATCCTTGATCTCGGGATGAGAGGGGCATCAGCCGTGTGTGGCATGGTGGTGGCACTGTGCAGTGCAGAGGACCTGGTTGCCAGTTCCAAGCTGAGCCCAGCCTGTGCCCGGCCTGCCTTTGCTGCCTCTGGAGGGTCTCTGTGGACCCCCAGGATTTTCAGAAGCAGAGAGAGAAACAGGGCAAAGAGGACCATTACACTCCATAGCTATAGGACTGACTAGGTTAGACAAAACTAGAATGAAAAAGGGGACGGAATAGGCTGGGAGAGCGCATGGCAGCAACCTCAGCCATTGAGCAGAAAAAGCTAGCTGGTGTCCGGGCCCGGGAAAGTGATCAGAGCCTCGAGCAGCCCCAGGGCCCCAGGGCCCCAGGGCCTTCTCCTTTCCTGGGGCCCCACGGCACCTCTTTCCTGCTCTCCTGTGTCTCCTGGCAGGATTCATTCCCAGGGCTCAGAACCACTTTGCCAAGACCTACGGGGAAATCTGCAAGCAGGCCTGGCTGGACTTTGTGCCACACCTGGAGCAGGGCGCCCGCGGCCAGGGTCAAGCGTGGGAGGCCATTGGAGGCCCCCGGCTAGAAGCGAGAGTAAGTGGCAGGCAGCGTAAGGGCAGCTGCGAGCCGAGTGCAGGGCAGGGGCTGGGGGCTTCCGGGGCGCCTCCCGGAGAAGGGCTGGACGCTCCCGCTGAGCCAGCCCGCCGGCCCCCAGCTGCATGCTGGAGGAGGGGAGGTTCATGGCGCGCCTGCCCCTTCCCTGCTCAGGAGGAGGTCTGGAGCAGAAGGAGCGACAAAAAGGGGGCCAATCCGAGCACCGCCGCCCCCCAGGCTTGCGCGAATGTGGGCTTCCCCTCTCCTCTGCACCCAGGCATGGCCAGCTCCTCCGAGGCTCCCTGGCTGTGGCAAGGCTTGAGGAGGAGGGGAATCAGGGGCTTCAGTCTCCCACTATGGATCAACAACACTTGTGGAAGGAGACCTACCCTGTGAGCACACTCGGGGACTGCCTCTTCCGTGTGTGCAGGGCCACAGCTGCAGCTATCCCCCCCCCCCGAAATCTTGCAGGGTCAGTGTGTGAGGCCACGGACTGCAGGTCTTCTGTGGTTCCTTCTTGGGTGCTCTGCGTTCTCTGCCAGAGGCTGGCTTAGTGGGAGGAGCTGGCGAGAGCCGTGAGGTCTCCAGGCACCTCCTAGGACTCACGGCTGGCTCCGCTCTGCTCCCCTCCTAGCCTCTCCCTGGGTCTGCTGCTGCTGCTGCTGCTGCCGCCGCCGCCCCCCCAGCTTTCCAGCACCCGGGATCGCCTCTTGCGCTGGAGAGGTGCAGCCCCCAGGCGACGTTTGTTTCAGGTCAGGCTCCAGAGGGCTTGTGGGGAGAGGGCGAGCATGTCCTCACAGGGCAAGCGGGACTTCCCTCAGGCTCACGTGGGAAAGGCTGAAACGCCCAGAAGAGGCCAAGGGTCCTCTCCCCATCTGTGCCCCTTATGGCTCCCAGCCTCTTGCTCCCCTCCAGGGCACCGGGCCCTCACTCTGGCATGGCACTAGCTGTGGCTTCCACTGCCCCCCTTCCTCGCTGCCACAGCCTCCAGAGAGGCAGGGCCAGTTTGGCAGTGAGCCACGATCCAGCTTTGAGGTTCCAGGGCCCCGCTTGCTAGTGCCAGGGAAGCCGGCGGGGGCACGGGTGCCCAGGTTTGCGGCTCTGCAAGCAGAGGTCAGAGGTAGCCTGGCTGGAGAGGCAGCGGGCGTTGAGGGCAGCGGGCTTGCAGTGAGACACCAGCTGATGGAGCGTTCGTCTGGAGAAAGAGGGGCTCTGATTACCGTGACAACATGTGGGCCCAGCTGTGTGTGTTTTGGGGCTCAGAAGCAAGAGGAGCCTTCTGCCTTTGGCACCGCCAGGTTCAGGAATGTCTGACTGGTGGGAAGCAGGCTATCTGCTGGTGCCGGGGCAGGGCTTCTCTGCCAGCAGGAGGGCAGGGGCCGCACCCCCCTGCAGGAAGCGGCTTGCGGGCTTTCAGCGCCGTGGCTCCTGTCGTGCAGGCTTCACCGGCTTTGTGCCTCGCATCCAGTTCCTGATTGGAGGTAGCTACCCCATCCTCGCCCACCAGGCAATGGCGGAGTCCGACCAGATGCTCCGCAAAACGGGGCGAGATTCTTCACGGAGGGGGGAAGCCCTCCCTGCCCTGGCCAAGACGTACCCCCTGGACAGGGGCCTCCTGCCGCACTACAGAGGTTACGTGCCAGGTGAGTACGCTGCCCGCCCTGACTTCCCCTGCCTCTTGGGCCTCGCCTCCCCGCCACAGTCCGCAGCTTGCTTTACAAGGCTCGGCACAGACATCTCTGGGCCACTCAGCATCTTGCAGGAGAAGGAGCCCCCGGGGCCGCGAGATTTTGGCTGTGCTGTGCCGCTTGCGCCAAATGTAGTACTTGCCGGGGGTTGCAAATGGTCAGGGTTGTGCTGCATATTTCCTGCCTTCCCAGTTCATGCCCATGGAATGAAGTGATATTGTGCCACACCTGGCCAAGCATTTCTCTTGCACGCTCAGGCCTTTTGAGGATTTCTTCCGCAGCCACCTCGAAGGCACACAAAGAGGAACAGCACCCATGCTGATTCAGGAAAAAAAGAGCCCCAAATCCATCTTTCCACAAGACCTTGATTCACAGCAACCCAACTGCGGAGGGTGCCAGTGCTTCTGCTCTCTGGAGCGATGCATCAAGCTGTGAGCAGACCCAGACAGGCAGTCCAGGTATCGGCTGGACAGCCATGAGATATGCAGCCCAAACTCCCTCGTACAACAGGTTTAGCTCAGCCACTAATCCAGTTACATCATCTCACCAATGGGTCGACGGCCCACCGCAACACCAGCCAGACTAAAGGCTACCCCTGTGTAGGACCGAGACCCCTCACCCTTTGCCTGGGGCCGCACAAGCCCCTGCAGCAAGACGGTCCCAGCAAAGGCCCACTGACTCAGCAGCTCCCCCCCCCCGCGGGCAGGGCACCAGCTGTGCACGCCGATCATGGAAGCTTTGCCCTTTCAGCTCTTGTCCTCGGAGGCCTGGATAAGCAGCGCCCCAGGACTGCCTGTTTGCCATGGACTGACAGTGTTCACAAAATGCTGCTAACTGGGGAGGGGTAGTTTAACCCAAAACAAACCCTAGACCGTTCTGGATTAAAACTGCTGCTGCTGCACCGCTGGTGATTTCTCACAACACTTTTGCCCTGTTATTGACCCAATTAAACAAGCTGTTTGAACCTAGGCGCTCTGCGTAGTGGCCAGATCACTGAGGCTTACCCAGAAAAGCAATCGCGAGGTGATGTATGAATGCAGTGAATGATCACAGATCGAACGGCTTAGCCTTCTTTACGTTTATGATGGAGCTGGGGCTCTTCTGTGTTTTCACGGACGTTTTGCTCCTTGAAGAAGGCAGGAATAATTCTGGGTAAAAACAGGATGGCGTTGCGTGGATGCCCCATAGAAAATGAGGCTTCTCCCACACACACAGGGCTTGTCTGCTGTGCGTAAGCCAAAGGAAATGAAGCCCCCTTAAGGAATCTCGTTCCAGATTTCAAGCCTGCAGGGGAGGCCCTGGAGTCCAGGGTGGGTTTCCGTGCCCCCCCCCCCCCGTGCCAGGAAAGCAGGCTTCAGTTGCTTTCCTTCCCTTGGGAGGGGCCTTTAAGGGCACATGGCTTCCACCGACGGCCCTTTTGGTCAGCCCCCTCAGTTGGCGTCCCCGCTCCCTGCGCTTGACCCCGTCCGTGGTTTGAGACAAAGGCGTTTCTTTCGGGCGTTGCTGTTGCTTTGCAGGGAAATGGACAGAATTCTCCTCAAATCCGGGGGAGGGAGGGGGAGGGCGTTTATTGGTCAGCATCCAGGGCGCCCTGGTCGTGCAAGGCAGGGCCAGGGACTAGAGGGGCGGGGCGTTCCTCCCACGGACATAGAAGCGATTGGCGACGGTGGACCGAAAGGTGACGCATCACCGCCAGAACTCTGCTCTGCTTGCACAGCGGCGTTCCGGTCCCCTTCCTGGCGGGCTGGAGGCGCGCGCAGGAGCGCGGTGGGTTCCGGTCCCTCAAAAGCCCCCGCCTGCCCCGGACTCGCACTGGGGCACCCCGGCTGCGTGGATAAGCTCTCGCCGTAGGAGCCAGAGCGATGAGCTGAATTTAAAGTGTTGCCCGTTTCCAAAGCGGGGCGGCGCTCCCGAGAATGCCCGTCCTGCGCTGCACAGAGGGTGGGTTTGAACCAGCAGGGAGTCCTGCCCTGCCAGCAACGTATCGCTGGGTGCATCATCGGACGCTTTCCATCGCTTCGGCCAACGAGGGCTTTGCGTGGCTGGACTTTCTACTGCGGGGGACGCGTGTGTCATTTTGCCCGCTCCACGGGCTACTTCCGGGTGCTCACGGCCACGGCCACGGCCATTCCCTTGCAGCATCCCTGCTCCTGATTGCCGCCTCCTTCCTGTTTCATCCCACGCCCCCTCGCGGGGCCTGCAACCTCTCGGCTGGCCTGTCCTCGGGCTGGGGCTCTTTCAGACGAGCACTAGAGCAATGTTCAGGAACAGTCCAGCTACCCCCTCGCAGTCGCAGCGCACCACACGCCGGCCACTTCTTAGTCAGGCAACTGACGAGTCTAAGCAGGCTGCCCTTAGCTACGTCGCCGATTGGGATGGGAGGTGGGGTTTTCCCCGGGCACGTGTTGCTTGGAGGGAGGGGAAACAGGCCCGGAACCCCATATTTAATCAGGAAGTGCCCCTCCCCAGACGAGTTCCCAAGGCAGAAGGGCCGGAGCGTTTCTGCCACGGACCGGGGAACTGCGCCTCAGGGTAGTCCCTGGCTGCGCCCAGGGCTGGCCCACAATTGTGCCAACCTGGTAGCCTCCTTTCGCTTCCATTTTTCCCTTCAGACACCCCCTGCCCTCGAGCATCCCGCCTCCTTCGGGGATTCCCTTACAGCGCCCTGGACATCTTGGCATTGAGTGCAGCCGTGGACTGGCCTGCGATGCCACTCCGTCCATCCTTTCTGTCTGCACGCAGGTTACAAGTTCCAGTTTGGCCACACCTACGGCCACCTCACTCGTGACGCCCTGGGCCTAACCACTCTGGAGAAGCAGGGGCTGGACGTTACGCAGTAGGGGACCCCACGGCTCCCCCTCCGAGGGCCACCTCGCCCTCCTCCACCGGGGGAGCCGGATCCAGAGGCTCTCCAGAACACCCAAGGCGGCTGCTGGGTCCCTGGGCTGGCTGGCTTTGGGGCTACTTCCTGGGGGATGCCATTTCTGGGGTTCTTGAGCTGTCAGTCTTGCAGATAAGGGGGCGGATGGGAAACCTTGGCGTTCCCGAAAGACCCGGAGGAGTTCCCGGGAGCCCAGATTTCCTGGCTGGGAGAGGCAGAATCGCAAGCATTTTTATTTACCCGGGGCTGCTGGCCGCTTCTGAGCACCTTGGGCAAGACGCGGAAGCGGCCTGGCTGAGCCCAAAGGAACGTCTCGGGGCCTCTGGGAGATTCCCTCCTCAACCGGGCACGTGTGCTTGAGCTAGAGGCTGGCTATGCCCCGTTGCCACACTGGGTTCCTCTCTCCCCTCAAGGATGAGGCTTGCAGCTTGGGTGGCTTCGGGATCCCTCTCTGACGTCCTGTGGCACAAAGGACCTTTCACCAGCTCAGGTGCACCCACTGGCAAAAGCCTGCCTCACGGTGTTGATCCTCGCCTTGGTAACCGCAATCTGTTATATGCCAGGCTGCCCTTGATGGCTGCTGAAACCCATTTTGGTTGCTGCCATCAGGGCATTGCAGGAAAGGATGTGCCCAAGGCTGCTTCCTGCCACGGTTCTATCCTGGTGGCACAGCTCTCCTGTCCTGGGAACGGATGTGCCGTGCCTTCAGCCCAGAGGGGTTGTTGCGAAGGTGCAAGTCAAACCATGGCTTCCAGGACTCTAAGCCGTAATGGTGCCATGAGAAACAAGCCAAGCCACTGGCAAACTGCATCACCACAAGCCGTGGGGCTTCATCCCCACTTCTTTGGCAGCAGCTAAGCATACGCCACCTCAGGTGCCCAGGATCAGAGGCAGCCTGCCCTTCCCTGTGGGGCCCCAGGCAGTTCTCTGCCAGCCAATCCCTGGCACCTTCGCTGTTCCTCCTGCTCTGCCTGATGGGTGCTGCCCACGGAAAAGGAACCCTTTACAGCACTGGTGATGGTCGGGGGGGCGGGTACTGAGGGAAGAAAAGGGTTGCTGCCTCTTTTACCAGGCCTGGGTGAGGTGTATAAAGGCCATTTTTACCCCGAAATAAGCCAGATCCAGTTGGCCAGGTGCACAAAAAAACCTGGCCGGATGAGACCACCACGCTGCTCCAGCCCCTCAACCTGCCAGCGCCGCTGAGCTTCTTGCGCACGCAGCCCGCTGAGTTGGTTTAGGGCGCATTACATTCCAAGAGCCTGGAAAAGGAGTGAATTCAGTTGCCAAGGTCGGCCCGTTGCCCTGCCCCATCGGGCACGGATTCTGCCTGCGGGTGGCACAGCGAGAGCCTCCTCCCAGCCCCCCGGCTCCCCTTCCCCTCTGTTCTTGGCCGTGTCCTGCTTTGTGGCAGGCTGGCCCACAAGCCGTTCGGAGAGCGTGAAAGCCGACGGGCCTTCCCTGGGCTCACGTGAGGGGCTCCCAAAAGGGATGCCAACCCAGCTGCTACATTTCAGAACGAAGCACCGAGATGGCTCTGACTGTCTCGCGGGGAGGGGGGCTTGTGGGGGGGCAGCCAATGTCTTGGCCCTGCAAGGAAGCCAGGGAGAATCACCGGGCACGGCTGCTGAGGGAGCTCTCAATCAGCACCTTTTTTATTAATATGTGTCATAAATAAAGAAATAAATAAAGGCGAGACACCCTGTTCTAATGCCGGAAGTATAAATTAAATATGGCGCCACCCTCACAACACCAGCAGGAGCAAATCCTGCAGAGTGGACAAGGCGGGCGGGCAAGAGCCCCAAATACTGAATGACACTGCCCACTGGGTGCAGGGAGGGGGAGCCCCTTCCTGCCCGTTGGTCAGAACGCAACCCAGGAAAAACAGCGAAGGCTGCAACCCCCCCACGCAAAATCCCTCTCTCCATCAAGTGGCAGGAGGTTCCACCGACATCACCCTACTTGTGCCTCGGGGGCCCTTCAGTTGCGGCGCCCGTGCAGGGCTTCAAAGCCTCCGCCCTTGACAGGAGAGGTGGCCGGTCACACACTTTTCTCCCAATGTGGGCCTGTCCTCCAATGGAGGCTGACCCCGACCAACCCCGTCTGCACACATGCACGGAGGCCGCACTGCTCCCCACCAGCAGTCTCGCCTCCCCTCCCTCCCTCCCTCCCTCCCTCCCTCCCCCCGCCTAGCGTTAATACAGGTTAGCACACAGTCCCCAAAGTCTGGAGCAGGCCTTCCGGGGCCCCAGTGGCCTGTGGAGGAGAAGGGCCCCTGCCCACCCTGAGGGACCAACAGGGGCACGTGCACGCCGGCTTGCAGCTGACGAGGCTGCCCTGCCTTCTCACAGGGGGCCCCACTCTCGTTCGGACAAGGCGCAGGCCCCAAGGAGTAGAGGAAGGGGAAGAGGTGCATGCACGGGAAAGTGTGGCCGCAGGAGAGCCCTGGGAGGGAGGAGGAGCAGCCCCCCGACCCCCCGGGCAGGCAGGAGAAGCTGGGTCCTTGGCCGAGTCTCGTCGAGGGGCCCGTCTGCCGACATGGCTCCGGGCTTCACCGGCGGCCGCCCGCTCGTCAATAATCCGCATCCTCCTCGTGGGTGACGTACATGATGGGCACCAGCCCGCTCTCGGCTCCTCCCTGGTGGCTGCAGCGGAGCCAGTCTGCATCCACCCTGCCCCGCACACACAGGACGTCGCCCTTCTTGAAGCTCAGCTGCCCGGCCTCGGTGGCTATGTGGTGGCAGAGCGCCTTCACCGACCTGAGGAAAAGGGAGGCGTGCCAAAGGGCCCTGCTCAGTCCTGGCCTGGACCAGCCTCCTTCCCCTCCAGAACCGGGTTTCTGCCAGGGATTTTGTGGGGGCATTTTAGGTTTTCACCTAAAGCATTTCCTGCATCAACCGTCAAGGGTCTTGCTGACGGCAGGGGAGCAAACGGATCTCCCCCGCCCCAGCCAGGCTAAAATCCGGCGGGCCAGCAAGGGTCCCATGGTCACCCCTCCCTTGCTCTGCTGGTGCACAGCTGCTAGCCTCACCCGGAGGGCGGCTCTTTCTCCACGAATCAGGCCGCTCGGTGCAGCCCTCCCTGAAAAAGCCCTCCAGCCTGCCATGCCCGACCTCTTCCGTCAGGGGAAGGACAGGACGTTGTGCCCCCAAATGCCGGAAGAGACCCCAGCCAAGAATTGCAGCCATTGGGTCGCGTTAGATTGACGCAGGAGGAGGTCCGGCCCGCAGTTTCCTGTGGCTCCCGCACTTGCTTCTCCACAGGCTCAGGACCCAGAGCGACCCGAGGGCCAGGCAGGCCGCCCCCTTTCACAGGTCCACAGCTGGGACCAGCCATGCCCAAAGCGTTGGTGAGGGCCAGCTGAGGCTGAGGCCGGCCAGCTGCACGTGGCCCCGCCCCCACGCTGGGGTCCACGGAGGGAGGGAGCTTGCGGAGGGTCTGCCAGCCCCAGAGCAGAGCTGGGCAGGGGGAGCACCCAGCAGGCTGGCCCCAGCCCCACTGCACTCACCATGGTGCCCCAGGGGAGGCAACCCCATCCGACGGCTGCCCTTTGGGGTGCGGAGGGGGAAGAGCTGCTGGCAACTGCTTGGGCACCGACTCGGCCTCTTGCCACACGCTGGCTCCCACCGTCTGCGCCACCAGCTGGAAGACGGAGCGATCCAAGCTCAGCCAGCCGGACGGCAGCCTGGGAAGAGGGGCAGCTGTCAGGCCGGGGGAGCAGCAAGTGCCAGAGCTTTGCCCAGGAAAGGCACCCCTCCGACTGAGGCCCTGCAGCACATCTCCTGCCAGCAGAGACGGGGGCTGCACCTCCCGCCCCCAGGCTCTTCCAGGGACCAGCCAGGCAGGAGCTGCCTCCGATCCACCCGTGCTCCAGGGAGCAGCCTGGCCGGCCAGCCCAGTCCAGGGAGGAGGACAAGGCTGCCCACACATACCATCTCCGCGTCGGTGGTGTGAAAACGCAGCACGCCTTGCCGCCTCCTCCCTTACGGTTGGCCACCCGGAACCCGCTTCCCTGCCCCTCCCCGTTTGCAACCCTCCCATCCTCCCCCCTTTGCTGCCGCTGCCTAAGGCCTGCCGTTTCAAAGAACTGCACAAGGCCGACAGGTCATGGAGGCGGCAATCAGCCTGGAAGCCACCTGTCCTCAGCTTATTCCCCTCTTGGGGGTCCTGGACTGTCAAGCCCCCTGCCCAGCAAAGCCTTCAAGGCCCTCCCCGAGCCCGAGAACTCCCTACCTGTTGGCCTGCTTGGGGTCCTTGGGCACCTGGCGGGAACCAAAAAGGTGTGCCCACTTGGGCTGGCCGCTGCCAGGGAGGCGGGCGACGCGCTGCTCCTTCCCTGGGGCTGTCCCGTGGTCCTGCTCCCTGCTGCGCTTCAGCTCTGTCAGCACCGCGTCAGGCGGGCTGCCCATCCAGAACGGCCGGCCCTTCTCCTTGCTTTCCTCCCCGGCCGGAGGCCCCTGTTTCCAGGAGGACTTGGCCTCCTCAGCCGGGGGCCTCTCTCTGATGAGGGGGGCTTCGGTGGGAGGGCAGGCCTCTGCACCCTCCACCACCCCCTCCCTCGGGGGAGGGCCCTTCCCGGCCTCTGGCGGCCGGGCAGCCGCCCCCTTCTTCTTCCGCTCGCAGTGGGCAAGGCGGGCGCCCTCCGCGGAGCCCTGGATGTAGACCTGGGAGCTCTGCGTGAGCTGCAGCCACCAGCTGGCCTGCCTGTCCTTCTTCTGCTCCCGGCTGCCTTCCCTGCGGCCATCCTGCCCGCCCCTCTCGGTGGCCTGGGCGGGCTCTGCCGCCCCCGTCCTCTCCGGGAGGGCCCCGCAGGCTGGTCCCCGGGAGCCATCGCCGGCCCTCTGGGTGCCGCCCCCGCCGCGGGTGCGCATCAGCTGCAGGGTGGAGTGGGAGGAGAGCAGCAGGCCCTGCTGGCCGCAGAGGAGCGCCTTCTGCTGCCGCTGCCGCTCGCCCACCTGCAGCAGGCGATGCTCGAAGAGCAGGTCCAGGCCGAAGGGCAGCAGGGACAGCGGCTGCAGCAGCAGCAGGAGCTCCCCGAAGAGGCCCTGGCAGGCCCCGCGCGTGAGCGGGAGGAAGCCCGTCGGCTGGTAGTGCGCTTGGAGGACACCTGTGGGCGGGAGGAGGGCAGCGGTCACCCGGCCTGGGCAGCCCGGCCAGTCCTGAACCCCGGCCGGTCAAACCCAGGGGCTCCCCCAGGACAGTGAGGCTCAGGGCTGCTCGGCTCCACCAACCCAACACCCCTTTCAGAAGCTCGGGAAGGACCAAGCTGGCCCAGCAGGGCCTACGCCGGAGCCCTCTCTTCCCCCGTCAGGATCGAGTGGACCTACCCTCGTGGCTGTAGAGGTGGTTGAACCAGAACTCCAGGGACCGGATGCTGTGGAGGAGAAAGCGAGCGAGTGGGGGGTGAGAACGGGAGGCAGCACTGCGGGCGCACTGGACCTCGAGAACCACCCTTGGGGGAGACAAAGCACCCTGGCCCGCTTGGGAAGCAGAATGGCACGCCCTGTGCCAGTTGGGGGGATGGCAAAGGGGCTGGCCTAGAAACCGGGAGGCGGTGAGTTTTACTCCTGCCTGAGGCACGAGAGCCGGCTGGGTGACTGTGGGCCAGCCCCGGTCTCTCAGCCCAGCCCACCTCACAGGGTTGTCGTTGTGGGGGAAATAGGTGGCAGGAGCATTACGTGCGTTAGCTGCCTTGAGTTGATCAAAATATATATGGAAAAAAAGCAGGATAAAAATCTAATAATATAATAATGATAACCCCCACAGCCTAGACTACGTATGTAATTCTGTGTAACGGCACGCTTGCTTAAGAATAAAGAAGAATCTTGGTACATCGAGGAACAAGGTTAAACGCAGTCCTGCGTCTTTGCCTAAGGATGAAGAACCTTGCTGCGCTTTTACCAGACGAAGCGCAGTCTGAGGAAGTGTGCCCTTCAAGGATGATTGGTCTGGCACAAGCACAGATGTTGGCCACAGAGCATAAACGGAAGCTGGAGACCCCCCCGGCGCATTCTCTCCCAAACAAGCGCCTTGGCGTATGTCGATGCGCTGCACGAGCCTCATGCACCTGGCTGCCCGGCTGCTTTCTAGCTTTCTTTCACGGCCACGGCTGTCCTCAGCCCTGCCGGTCGGGGAAGCTGGCGGGAGGCAGACGGAGGCGGGGGAGAGCCAGCCTTGGGGTAAGGTGGCACCCGAGTCGCGGCAGATTTGGCCCTTTTATTTGCCTGCCCCACATCGGCACAAAATCGCACCTGACCGTTAGGGTTAGGAGAATGCTACTCGCTGTACGGAGGCTCTCGCGTTCCCCTTGTCGACGTTCCCTCTCTCGGGCGTCCTGGCGCACTCTGTGCCTGGTGACACGGGACCCTTGGGGGGGGACTCGCCCTCATGCTTCCTCCCCCCCAGAGGCAAACGCGGCATCCCCCACAGCCCCAGTCCTCCTGGCCCTGGGCGCAGCGGGGCAGGTGGAAGCAGCCTCGCTTACTTGAGGAGACCGAAGACAAAGGCGTTGAAGCGCATGCTGTGGCTGGTGAGCTCCGGGTACTGGCTGACTCGGCTGTAGAGGCTATGCAGGACCTTAGTGGAGGGGCCTGCAAGAGAGGAGGGGGCATCAGAGAACCGGGAAGGGTGGCAAGCCTTGGCCCCTGTGGGCACCTGGGTCCCTTCCCTCCCAGGGAGCCCGCCTGGCATCAGGGGCACAGCAGCCCAGCGACTCAGCATCTCAAGGCTCCTGACTGTGGCAGCAGCCCGGCAGCTCCTTTGGGTGACGGTGGCAGTGCTGCAGGACGGTCTCTTGCCTGCAACAGAAGCATCTTCTCCAGCTCAGCATTCTTTCAGCCACAGACCAAGGGAGGCTTTTTGCACGTAGTCCAGTTCCAGACTTCCCCAAATATAGATGCCACTTCAGAAGGGCAGACTCCGGTCCGCAAAGGCTTAATTCAGTGTCTCCCTTAAGGGTCCCAAGGCCCTCAGCACATCCCGCCCCCCGGGCAGACTATTTACTCCTGGTGGCACCTGGCCAACGGGCAGAAGGGCAGACGCTGCAGGCAGGGCTGAACCACACCAGGGAGGGTCTTCCTCCCGCATTTCACAGGCCCCCACTCTGCTGGAGAAGTCTTTGGACTCCAAACATCTCGGGGGCTTGGACCCAGCAGCCCTGATTTTTGCTCCTACTGTACAAAACCACAGGAGCTCCCGGAGAACCCCAGGCACAAAGCTCACTCCAGCCCTATCCAGAGGTCCCCTGCTGCACCCCAGAGTTCAAGGCTGCCTGGCGAGGGGTAGCCCCTGGGCATCTCCGGGGGAGGAAGGAGCTCCCTCCCTCTCCCCCTGGGAGACCTGCCAGGGCAAAGTCCTCTCTCTCTTTCAAAGGCTGCCCCAACCGCCGGGCAGAAGAGGAACTCCAGGGCTCCTTGCCCCCCACCCGCCCAGGAAGTCTTTCTTCCAGCTGGGTCAGGAGGCGCCCCCTGAGGACGCTCCGGCCCGACTACCCCTCTTCCCAACATAGCTCAAGTTGGCCCTGCAGGAAGACCCTAGCGAAGGGCTCCAGCTTGGGTTCACTTATGGGAGCCCCCCAAGTACCTGGGGGCAGGGTTCCAAAATGGAGCCCCAAACTGCACCTCCGAGCCAGTGTTTCTGGGGAGAGGCCAGCAGCTGCTTGCCATTCCCTACCTGTTTCTCCCCACTGCCTCTGAGGGGTAGCATCTCTCTTTCAAGCAGCTGGAGGGGGGAGGTCGATCCTGGACCCCTTCTCTTCTGGCACCCCCTGCAGCCCACCCAGCCAGCAATTTCACTCCAGACCCCTCCTCTCGCCACCTACCCAGCTGATGGCCTTTTCTGAAGTGGGCTGTTAGCTTCGCTTCACTTCGCTTCTCTGTGTGAGGGCTGCAGCTGTCAAACAGGCAGCAGGCCCTGCACCGCCTCAGCTGGCGAGGCCTGGTTAGTCCTGGAGGGGAGACCAGGGCAATCCCAGAGCTGTGCCTAAGCTGCAGGAAGGGCAGGGCAGAGCCCTAGGCAGGGCTCAGGCAGAGCCCCACTGAACTCAGGGGAGCCTGGAGGTGGCCGTGCAGCCTGGAGGCACAACCCATCAGGCTGCACCAGGTCCAGAACGATGGAGAAGGCCAGGGCTTCCTACCCAGCTGGGTGGAGGCCTCCACGATGCTCCAGGGGATGTTCCGCCTCTGGCCGACGATCACATCCAGCACGTAGGCCTTGAGCCCGTCGCTCAGGATATCCCGGATAGCCGGACACAGGTATTTCAGGACAAGATGCCCTATGTTGGGGCTCACTGAGCTGTTCCCCAGTTTGGCCTGGAGATCAGAGGAGAGGAGAGGAAAGGTCAGAACTGTTGGAGCCACCCTTCCCTTTTCCTTTGGTCCCCCAGTCCTGCAAGCAGCCCCCGGGTCCTCTGCGCTTGCCGTGCGCCGCCCTCCTCCTGCTCTTGCTCCTCCCTCCCTCCCGCAGGGTTTCCAGAGACTTCAGCAGGAGAAACGCAGAAGGCGGCTGGGCTGGGCTGCTGGGAGAGAAAGGCTCCCCACCTTCCTTCCAAAAAGGAAAACAAGGAAGCACCCCGAACTCCCAGCAGCAACCGCCCTTCCCCACCCATCTGCTTCGCTGGAGTCCCCCCAGCTCAGCTGGGGCTTCCGGGTTGTGCTGCTGCGCAAAGAACCTGCCTCGGCGTGAAGTCGAGCGTGGGACCCTTGACGGGGGCTAACCACCAGGCGAAACCTGTCCCGAGAACCCGGCCAACGGGTTTGGTGGCGGGGATAGCAAAGCCTTCCCTGCAAGTGGGGTGGGCCAAAGGGGGGTTTCATGAATGGCACAGCTGAAGTGGGATCCTCAGCTCCAGCCTTTTAAAGGCAAGATGGGATGTAAAAGGTAAAACAAGAAATATGCAGTCCTGAATGCGATCCAGGAAACTAGGTGAAGCTGGAGGCCTCCGTCTGTGGGCGGTTAAGACACTCAGGAACTGCAAGTCTCAGGAATGCCATCAACAAAGGAGCCAAAATCTGGGCGGAAGCAGGAGCTGAAGGACACCTCCCAGAACAGGCTGGTTGTCAGGCCTGGCCCAAGAAGCACAGGGAGAGTCCAACCATATTCAGTTATCTTATTGCTTACGCCACATAGACAGAACCTTGCCAGACTAAATCTGTACTATGTTAACCTAATAGATATACTCTGGGAGAATCTAGGGCGGGGCTATCTTAAGTCTCTTCTTCCCACGCTCCTGCTCTGGACTGTGTTGTCTCTTGTCCCACCCTCCTTCCCGGGAACCTAGATCTCCATGCATTCCATCAAAGGGTTGACCCACAGAGCAGACTAGGCACCAAAAGCTGCCCCCCCACGTTCCCACTGGTAGAACTGGGGTTGGGGGGGCAGGAGCTGATCATAAGAGAACAGCTGTGACTTCCTCTCAAGATTCCCTGGTCCTTGACAGGGAATCAGGAGATACCAGGCCCTTCATCTCAGTGCTCTACCCAGGACAGCAGTAAGAGCAGGGTGGAGGGGGGCACGTTCCTGGGCCAACATTCTGGTCTGGTTGCCCATCAGCCCTCAAAGGTAGGCCACATGAACTTCTGGAATGCTACTTTATTGTTACAGGGTATAATAACAGAATCTTGAAAGCCTGGCAGCTCTTATAATGAAGAGAGCCAAGGCAGGGTCATCTCGAGTTTCTTCCTCACCTGCTCCTCTCTTTCGTGGCTAAGATGATGCTTGCATAAGCTGCCACATACCTTTTTCAAGGCCATCCCCTCCCTGCCTCCTTCGACTGCTCCAAGAAGTGGCAGGAACGCTGGCAGTGCCAGTAGGTGGCAATGAGGTGGCAATTTTAAGGGGCCATGCCAGGGAAGACCTCTCACTGGAACGATCTAGGGACTAAAGGGAGAAGGGGCCAAGAGGAAAGCCAGCTCACCTTCACTCCAGGATCCCTGCTGGTCCCAAAATGGGCCACAATGAGGTCCACAGACATGTTGATTGCTTTGACAAGACCTGGTGGACGGAAGAGGAGAGGAAAGGAGGCTGAGCTTGCTGCACAGATGAGCAGACCCCTTGTGCCCCCACCCCGCTCCAGCCAGGAGCTCTGGAAGGGCCTGTCCTGGCTCCAACCATTCCTGAATGCCCCTCCTCCTGGTTCTGGAGAAGATCTGCTTGCGCATCAAGCCAACCCCATGCTCTCTCTCTCGAGTCTTAAGGGTGGTGGCCGAAAATTTAGGGAGTGCAGACCAGCTGCAGGAGACCCGGGGGACCCCCATATCCCTTTCCAAAGTGGATCCTGGGAGAAGACCTCCACCCCTCCCTGCAGGGAACGTCACAGATACGGGCCACTTGCCACAGCGGCAGAAGACTTTGAGAGCTACTTGTCGGTCCCACACATGAACACACCCCTCCATGCCTACCAGCCACGTGTCTCCACTGGGGACGTATTTATGTGGGGCTTAAATTAGGAAACAGCTGGGAGGGGTTAGAGCCTCCTCTCCCAACCGCACCTGGTTCCTGTCCTGCCCGAAGGGCCCCATCCTTCTAGGCCCCCTCAAGAGACTGCCCTGCTCCAGGCAATGGCCGCAACCCCCTTCACTCCTTTGGTGCTTGGCCAGCGGCCCAAAGAGCGCCCAGCTGCCCCGGGTATCCGGTTAGAGGACGCCACGGCATCAGCCCCTTGCAAGGGTGGCCGAGCCTTCCTGCGCCTTCTTCCCCGCCATCCCTCCTCCTCCTCTGCAAGCAGCAGCTGTTTGAACCGGGAGGCTCTCTGCGTGAGGAGCCAGCCCCCCTTAACGCGTCCTCCTGAGGATCGGAGGGCTTAGCTGGGACAGTAAGAAACCTTGGAATGGGCCGAGGCAGCGGGGCTTGTCAAAGGGGACGGGGGGGGGGGATTGGTCCTGGGCACAGAACAGCCCTGCTCCCAATCTGTCCTGGCAACAGGGCTCAACTGGGGGACACCCCCCACTTTTATTCCTCCCCCCCAAGCCACATCTTGCTCATTCCATGGAAATACCAGGAGAACAAATTAGGAGGAGGGACTGTCTTTAGGGGTGCAAAGGCCCTGGGAAAGAGCAGCCCCTCCAAATAATGTGGAGGGCCTTCTTCCTTCCTCATCCCCCTCCCCAGACTTACCCTTCTTCTGCAGCAGATCGACGGAGACGGACTCCGCACTGCCATCGGGGGAAAGGCAGAATTCAGCCGGCGGTTTCTCAGCCAAGGAGAAATAGTCGGGGAAGAGGTCTGGGCCGCTGGGTTGTGGTTGCTTCACCGCCGGCCCTGCAAGGCATCAGGGAGGGGAGGCCATGTCACACCCGGGTTACGCTGTTTATTGGACTCCAGAAAGACTCTGGGCAGTTTAGAGCATTGAAAAGAACATGCAATCGAGAGAAACATCGAAGCCACACCAATCACACCCCAAAAAGGTTTGCCAGGGGCTCCACAGACCCCCCAGCCCCAGGCTTGGGAGCACAGCAAATGGAGGGCAGGGGACACTGTCTCCAGCCAGGGCCCCCAGAGGACAGCAGAAGGAAAGCCTCTTGTGGGGAGGGGACTGGGCAGAGAGGGGCACCACTCTCCCTCCTGAGTCCCTGGCCAGACAGCTTGGGCAGGAAGAGCCTCCCTCGGCGACTTGGGGTTCAGTTCAGCCTTCGCTGCCCCCTCCCACCAGGGCTTTCCCCACCACTCCAGCCTTAAAAGAGGAGCAGGAGAAAGAGTTGCATGAGACCCAGGCAGAACAGCTGGCATCTCCAGAAGCTTAAGGCTTCAGAAAAGACAAGGAACGACCGAGTTTCCGCTGCGAAAGTGTAACATTTGGGATGATGGCCAAGTTAGGCATGAAAAGGCCATGGCAGGCAGAGGAGGGTTCCTTCTCTGCTGTCCCCCATCCCAAGGTGGCCAGGTGTCCTTGCAGCTTCCAAGAATGCCCACCCTCCTAGGATGCCCGGTCCTACGACCTGCTGGGCTTGCCAGCACCAAAAAGGCCACAGAGGTTGGAGCCCGGGTAATCCCCAAGGCTTGCTGGGCAAAAGAGGGCCTTGCTCCCTGCTGCACACTAACGCCAGCCCTGCAGAACCAGTGGCTGGGCCTGCAGATGCCAGCCAGGAGGGTCCCGTGTCTGAGGGCCAAGAGGAGGCCGCCCAGTTCAGAGTCCTGACTTCCAGCCCTCAGCCCATGGAGCTGTAAAAGCATCTGAAGGCCACCAGCTTCGACGCTCGTGAGTCGCCATGAGCTGCTTTTTCAGCCTGAGCCTCAGCTGTCCACCCTGAGCATTTGGAGGAGCTCGCGCAGAAGGACAAGGGCGCTCCAGCCGGCAGGGGCCTCTTGCAGAGCCGAAGGCCAGGCAGCCCCACCTTCCGGAGAGCCACGAGTCAAACCTGTGGTCCCCTTTGCCTCCTGGCCAATCAGAAACCTTTCTCCTGGGCTGGCTGGCCGACCAGCCAAGAGAATCCAGGAAGGGGAGGCCCGCAACGGCCAAGGCGCACCGTGGAGTCTGAGGCTGGCGCGGCCCCCGTGCAAGGCCCCCGGGATCTCAAGCAGAGGGTTCCTCCAGGGGAGCTTGCTCTCCGGCTGCGTCCAGTCCAGGTTGCCGGTCAGCCCTGCCAGGTCCGAGACGCGGTCCAGCCCCAACGGGTTCCTTCGCCGATACTCCCGCCACTTCAGGGCTTGCAGAGAGAGGTGGTTGGCTGTGACAGCAGCAGGCCAGTTGGGGGGAAAGGGGGGCCGAGAAGCCGAACCAAAGGAGGAAGACAGAGAGCAGAGGGACAGGCAGGCCGTGAGCAGCAACTCAGCAGAAGCAGCCCGCGGGCCAGGGAGACGCACATGCGGGGGGCCAGCCTGGCCGGCACATCATCGCAGAGACAAGATGGGGACAGGCTGCCTGGGGAAGGTCCGCCAAGGTCCCAGACCACCTGCCAAACAAAGAGGCCTTCCACCCCCACCCCCCGTCTCGGGCACTGGCCAGGATGGCCATGCACGCAGAGGGCCCGGGGGCTACTTCAGGGCTCCCTAATACAAGGGCTGGACATGACCCTGGGGGGGGGGGGGTACCTTGTGGGCACAACCATTTTGAGTGGGGGGTGCCCAGGCAGAGTCTGCTCGCTCCATGGCTCTGGGTAATATTTCAGGCTCTCCCCCAAACCCCCAACTACAAGGGGCAGAATGCAAATGCAACCCCCGCCCCATGGACACACTTATTTACCCCAGGGCACTTACACATTTTGGCATGCAAAGTTAGGTCTTTCCCCACAATGCCCACCTACCATTGAGGGGCCGGGGGAGGCCAACACCCAAGGAGCTGATGCTGGCAGCCTCGCGGCACCCCATCTTCCAGGGCGGTTCACTGTGGCTCCCTGCTCGGGCCGAGCCCCAGCCACTAGACAACAACGGCAGGAGGGAGCCGCTGGGGGGCTTGTCCTTGGCTAGTGGCGCGGGGGGGTGCGGGGGGTCATCCTTCTTGGCCACTGGCGAGGGGATTTCGCTCTGCTTGTGCAGGACACCGGTGCCAGGACCGCCCTGGGTGGCACAGCTGCCAGCAGCTGGGGAAGGTTTGATGCTGGGCAAGAGGTTGGCAGAGACCGGGCAGGACTTGCTGCGGGGTGGCTGAGTCTCCGGGGTGGGCGGGCAGGAGGGGGACTCCGCGCTCTGGAAGAAAGGCACGCTGTTGCGCACCGGAGAGTAACTGCCCAGCGGGGACGGGCGGGTGGTCTCTGGCCCTGGCACCCTCTTGGCACAGCCATCGCCAAGGGAAGCCGCTCCATCGGCAGAACGCTGGCCCTGCCCCAGAGGCCCCTCGGCAGAGGTGGAGGACTGAGAGGCGGAGGAAAGGGGCCGGCTGGCCGGGCGGCCGGCGGCGGTGGCCGCAGAGGGGCCGTAGAGCTGGGAGAGGCTGGAGGCCAAATGGCTGCGCAGGGCCCGGCCCTTTGCCGGCTTGGGAAAGTGATGCTGGAAGACGAAGGGCTGGATGGGCAACGTGGTGGGACGCTGGTCCTTGCTGTAGCGCACAACTTTGCCGTCCGCTGCGCCGCCTGCAGAAGAGAAGGAGAAGCAGGGGTTGCACGGCCCTCCGGACAGAGGTGGCCCACCAGCCCGCGAGGCTGAGCCGGGCCCTTCAATGTTTTGCCTGACGGGGTGACATGGGGGGCCACAGAGGGAAAGGCAGCTCTTCTCTCTCCCCCCCAGACCAGCAGATTACGGAAGGAGAGCCCCTGGCGGCTGATTCCCCATCACTGGCCAGGTTTGCACAATCTGCTTCGTCAGCTCAGCCGAAGATGTGGCCGCTGCCCTGCTCTGCAGGCCAAGCTGGCAGGCGGGGGACGGGGGCAGAAGGTTAGGCCCAGCTTAGCATGTTGTGCAAAGCCAGCCCCTTTGGTGAGTTTGATTCAGAAGGAGAATTCAGGCTAGCAGGCAGGGTGAGCCCAGCCAGCCAACAAGGGCAAATGGGGGTCAGTCCAGGGCTGATCAGACCTCCTCACCTCACACAAAAGGCCCCAGATAGCGGGGGGGCGGGGGGGCTCTGCTTGCACGTCCTCTAACTGGTTTCCCTGCCTGGCCCTCTTTGCCTTCGAAGCACTCGCTCGTCACCCAAAAGCACAAAAGCCGCGAGGGTCTCACCGTTCCCACTCCGCAGGACAGCCCCCTGCCCCCGCCTGGCAGAGGATGCTGCAGACCTGGCTGCAAGGCCAGAGGCTGCTTTCTCCCCGAACGCACGAGAGGAGGCCTGCTGGGGCGGAGACGCCCGGGGCGGAAGGAAGCTGGATCGCACCCTTCTGTCGGTGCCCTTCATTCCACAGGGAGGGGCAAGTTCTGAGTTTGGACTAGACGGCTTGAACCGATTGGCGCAGGGGCACTTCCACCCCTCCGTGCTTCCTGGCTCCCCCCGCTGGGAAGCGCTTCCTCACCTTTAGCCTCCCTGCCTCTTAAACCGATTCTTCCAGGTCCTGCCCTTGGGAACAAGAGAAAACGGATCTTGACCGTTTTCTGTGTGACGCCCTTTCAGGGGTCTGAGGAGAGTTGTCAGGCCGCCCCCTTCCGCAATTCTCGAGACCGGGCACTCCTTCCAGTCTCTCTTCCTCGGGGGAGGCTCACCCTCCGGCCTCCCACGCCGCTTCCCCCCATCTTTGGGCCAGGAGGACGTGTGGGTGACTTCTCAGCAGAGAGCTTACGCTGCAGCAGTTGTCAAGACAAGTCCTTGACTTCTCACCCGCTTTCATCCTCGCTGCCCTTCTCTGAACCTCTCCCCGGATCCCACCCCTTAGGCGGGCGTTAGAGTTGCCTCTCTTAACTGAAAATCTCTGCCTCTATCCCCGTTACATTTCAGTATTTCCATTCGCTTCTCTAGACTAATAAAATGGACTGGAATTTTAATTCTGTGTCCTAAGATGTCTGTTTTTCCATCCAAATTCAAATAAAATAAGTCAAAACTATGGACATTTTTCTTGAACTTCTCCTATCGTCTCTTTGGAAATTCAGACCCGTGCTTTATTTAAGCTTGTTTCTGACCTTGTTCTCGGGGTGCCCAGACCCCATCCGATGCCTCCTGCGATGTTCTCCCCGCACTATGGCTCCAGCCCGCCCCCTGGTGCTGCAGAGCGCCTCTTGTCCAGCCAGTCCACGCTGCCATCACAGCTGCAGCCACGGGGACCCACTGCCTTGCCCACAGAGCTCACAACGCTTCCTCCTGCCTCTTTCCCCCTGCCCTTGTCCCAGCGCAGACATACAGGGGGACTGACCGAGCAGGTGCCAGATAGACTGGGAAGGCCGCATCTGGAACACGGGAAAGCCCAGCGTACAGACCAGGCTCAGGGGCCAGGCGCGGGCCGCTCTCACAAGACTGTCCCCAGTTCCCAGGGAGGCACCCTGGGCAGTCCAGGGTGAGATGGCAGCTAAGGGGTGGAGTAGGAACGGGATACTGAGGTTCAATTCCCTGCCACCCGCCACGGAGGCTCCCTGGGTAACCCCGTCACAAGGAGGGAGCAGTTTTGCCACCTTGAGCTCCCTGAGGGAATGAGGGACGGGAGTCCCACCCAGTGAATCAGTCCTAATGAAGGGGGCTGCGGCGCTGCCAGAGAGAAGCAGGGCACCCTCCTCAGCAAATCTGCCTGACCTCCTTCTAACCCCCCTGGCTTGGTGGCTCTTGCTGCAACACCCGGGCTGAGGGGCAGCTGGGCTCTCTCCCTGGGGATGAGCGTGGGCCTGCCCAGGCCAGCCAGCCGTTGCTCCCAGCAGCAACTTCCGTGGGGTATCCCTGGGCCCTGTCCTGCCAGGGATATTGGGAGCCCTTTCTTAACCGAGAGGCCTCGCTTGGCCCCAAACCCCAAGGCGCCTTTGCTCTCCCTCAACCGGCTGTGGAAAAGAGGCCCCCGGGGATTTATCTGCAATGGGGGGGTGGGGGGCACTTACCATCAGCTCGGGCTCGAATGTCTTTCTGGCCAAGGGCACTGGTGGCACCGGCCCCCGTCTCTGCCACCGCTGAGAAAAAGAGGGGCTCGGCCCCTTCCTGCCCACCGGAGGGCACCTCCCTGGAGCTCGGGGCTTCTCTGGCCGCCTTGAGTTCGCCTTCGGAGCTGCGGCCGAGGGAGCGCGCCAAGGGCAGGGGCGGGAAGCTCTGGCTGGGCCGCTCCGGATTCTCCAGGAAGACAGAGCCACTGTCCCGCTGGCACTCTGGGATCGGCGAGAACTCCAGGGACGAGTCCCGGCTGGTCCGAATGGGTGGCGAGGAGCCGTTCTTCTTCCGGCCCTTGGCCAGCTCTGCG